>NC_041391.1:631695932-631748041 GCF_002162155.2 Triticum dicoccoides
TGCGGTTTGGGGTTGGGTTTTTTTTAGACAAGTGGTGGGTGGGTGAGGTGGGGAGAGAGAGAGAGAGGGGTGGGGCCGGCCTGGGAGAGAGAGAGAGGGGTGGGGCCGGGCTGGGAGAGAGGGAAGGAGAATTTTTTTTAGAAGAAGAGAGGGGAGGAGATAGTCCGACCTCTTTGCCATCAGCCAGGGGATGGCAAAGGCCCATATCTTTGCCATCAGCCAGCGGCTGGCAGATGGCAAAGAGGTGGGGCTACTGGGCCGTTACAGTGCTATCATCCATTAGGCCCCACCCACTTCTTTGCCATCTGCGAACAGACGGAAAAGATTCTTTGCCATCTGCTGGCAGATGGCAATGAGGTGGGTTGACAGGCCGTTACATCACTGGACCCCTACCCACCTCTTTGCCATCTGCTGGCAGATGGCAAAGATTATTTGCCATCCACTAGTAGATGGCAAAGAATTGGCTGATGGCAACCATGTTCTTTGCCGTCTGTCAGTTCTTTGCCATCTGTTTTCTATAAGCAGATGGCAAAGACTTTCTTTGCCATCAGCTGGCAGATGGCAAAGAGCTGACTGATGGCAAATTCCCAGTTTCCAGTAGTGACGTAAGTATTGGTGATTAAGAGATACTGATCGATCCGGTCATGGAGGAACTCGGTGAGGCCTGCATTCTCGATCAAAGAATAAAAGTCTTCATAAATCCCGGCTTCTCTCAAGAAATCGTCATAGGGCCATTCACACGGACGTACTTCCGCTATGCGAGGAAGATGATACTTGGCCTTTTCCTTCTCTTTAGCTTGTTTTTCATGGGAGCCTTGCCTAGAAGAGCCCCTCAAAAATCTCCTTAACATTTTCTGAAATTTTCTGAAATTTTAGTAACTTCAAAATAAAAGTGAATAAAACTAAATAAGATTGGTAGCAACTACTCCTACAAGTGCCTAGAGCCTATATCATGCATTAGAATTGCTTGGGACCTCATAAATTTGACATGCAAGCTCAAGAACAGGGTCAGCTATGCAGCAAAAATTTGCAATGAATAAAGCACTAGAACAAAAACTAATTGGACCAATGGAGGAGTCACATACCAAGCAACAATCTCCCAAAGCAGTTTTGTGAATGTAGCTTTGAGCAAGGAGATCAAAAATCGCAGCAAAATGAGCTAGAACTCGTGCTTGAGCTGGATGGTGATTTTTTGGGAAGAAGATGGAGTGTGTGGGTGCAAGAATAAGTGGAGGGGGGCCATCGTGGGCCCACGAGACAGGGGGCACGCCCAGGGGGTGTGGGCACGCCCTCCACCCTCGTGGCCTGGTGCTTGCCCCTCCTGCATTGTTTCCAGTGCCTAAAATCCTCAGATATTCCATAAAAAATCATACTAAATTTGCAGGGCAATTGGAGCACTTTTATTTTCGGGATATATTTTTTATTGCACGGATAAATCAGAAAATAGACAGATAATACTATTTTTGCTTTATTTATTCTAAATAACAGAAAGTAAAAAGAGGGTACAGAAGGTTGTGTCTTCTAGTTTCATCCATCTCATGATCATCAAAATGAATCCACTAACAAGGTTGATCAAGTCTTGTTAACAAACTCATTCCAAATAACACGGAACTGGAGAAATTTCGAAAAACACTAGGTTACCTCAACAGGGATATGAACATCCGCAACAATAAGAATATATATTATACTTTTTCTTGACAGTAGGAAGAGTAAATTCAAAACCTCCAAAAATGATAGTTGGAACTTTTCGAATAGAATTGATTCTATGAACTTAAGATTGTTTCCTTGGAAAGTGTACCATATGCTCAGTACCATTAACATGAAAAGTGACATTGCCTTTGTTGCAATCAATAACAGCCCCTGCAGTATTCAAAAAGAGTCCACCAAGGATAATCGACATACTATCATCCTCGGGAATATCAAGAATAACAAAGTCCGTTAAGATAGTGACAGTTGCAACCACAACAGGCACATCCTCACAAATACCGACAGGTATAGCAGTTGATTTATCAGCCATTTGCAAAGATATTTCAGTAGGTGTCAACTTATTCAATTCAAGTCTACGATATAAAGAGAGAGGCATAACACTATTACCGTCACCAAGATCAAATAAAGCAGTTTTAACATAATTTCTTTTAATGGAGCCTTGTATGGTTGGTACCCCTGGATCTCCAAGTTTCTTTGGTACTCCACCCTTAAAAGTGTAATTAGCATGCATGGTGGAAATTTCAGCTTCCGGTATCTTTCTTTTATTTGTAATCATATCCTTCATATACTTAGCATAAGGATTTAATTTAAGCATATCAGTTAAGCGCATACGTAAGAAGATAGGTCTAATCATTTCAGGAAAGCGCTCAAAATCCTCATCATCCTATTTCTTGGATGGTTTAGAAGGAAAGGGCATGGGTTTCTGAACCCATGGTTCTCTTTCTTTACCATGCTTCATAGCAACAAAATCTCTCTTATCATAACGTTGATTCTTTGATTGTGGGTTATCAAGATCAACAGCAGGTTCAATCTCTACATCATTGTTATTGCTAGGTTGAGCATCAACATGTACATTATCACTAACATTATCACTAGGTTCATGTTCATCACCTGATTGTGTTTCAGCATCAGAAATAGAAATATCATTGGGATTCTCAGGTGTGTCTACAACAGGTTCACTAGAAGCATGCAAAGACCTATCGTTTTTCTTTTTCTTCTTTTTGGAAGAACT
Organism: Triticum dicoccoides; assembly: GCF_002162155.2. Lineage (NCBI taxonomy): Eukaryota > Viridiplantae > Streptophyta > Magnoliopsida > Poales > Poaceae > Triticum > Triticum dicoccoides. The sequence continues at coordinate 631,698,652 of NC_041391.1, forward strand.
AGGTGCCTCTAAATTATTTCTCTGAGAATCTTGCTTGATTCTGTTAGGGTGGCCTTCAGGATACAAAGGTTCCTGAGTCATTCTACCAGTTCTAGTAGCCACTCTAACAGCAAAGTCATATATATTATTTAATTCATCGAGCAAATCACATTGAGCTTTAAGTACTTGCTCAACTTGAGTGGTAACCATAGAAGCATATTTGCTAATGAGTTTAAGTTCACCTTTAACTCTAGCCATATAATCACTCAAGCGTCCTATTTCGAAAGCATTATTCTTTAATTATCTACCAACATAAGCATTAAAACTTTCTTGCCTAGCCATAAAGTCATCAAATTCATTTAAGCATGGGCTATGAAATTTAGTAGACGAGATTTCAACTTTATCATATCTATATGATGAATTTACCTTTACTACCTATGTCGGGATATCAAGACAATGTGTTTCTTCAATAGGAGGTATATTAAGACCATGTATTTCTTCAATAGGAGGTAATTTTTTAACATCTTCAGCTTTAATACCTTTTTCTTTCATTGATTTCTCTGCCTCTCGCATATCTTCAGGACTGAGAAATAGAGCACCTCTCTTCTTCGGAGTGGGTTTAGGAATAGGCTCAGGAGTTGCCTCAATTGGTTCGGGAATTGCCTCAGGAATTGGCTCAGGAAGAGTCCAATTATTTTCATTAGTCAACATATTATTCAATAGTAATTCAGCTTCGTCGACTGTTCTTTCCCTGAAAACACAACCAGCACAACTATCCAAGTAGTCCATGGAAGCATCGGTTAGTCCATTATAAAAGATATCAAGTATTTCATTTTTCTTAACAGGATGATCAGACAAAGCATTAAGTAATCGGAGGAGCCTCCCCCAAACTTGTGGGAGACTCTCTTCTTTGATTTGCACAAAATTATATATTTCTCGCAAGGCAGCTTGTTTCTTATGAGCAGTGAAATATTTAGCAGAGAAGTAATAAATCATATCCTGGGGACTACGGACACAACCAGGATCAAGATAATTACACCAAGTCTTAGCATCACCTTTTAATGAGAACGGAAATATCTTAAGAATATAGTAATAGCGAGACTTCTCATCATTAGTAAACAGGGTGGCTATATCATTCAACTTGGTAAGATGTGCCACAACAGTTTCAAAATGAAGGAGGTAAAAAGGATCAGATTCAACCGAAGTAATTATTTCAGGATTAACAGAGAATTCATAATCCTTATCAGTAACATAGATAGGTGAAGTAGCAAAAGCGGGGAAAGGTTTCATTCTAGCATTAAGAGATTGCTGCTTCCATTTAGCTAATAACTATTTAAGCTCATATCTATCTTTACAAGCAAAAATAGCTCTAGCAGCTTCCTCATTCATAACATAACCCTCAGGAACAACATGTAATTCATAATCAGGGGGAGAACCTTAGTTCTTTTGTCTTTCAAGTTCCTCATAGTGATCAACAGATATAAATCCCAAGTGACTCAAAGAATAGAGCTATGCTCCCCGACAACGGCGCCAGAAATTAGTCTTGATAACCCACAAGTGTAGGGGATCGCAACAGCTTTCGAGGGTAGAGTATTCAACCCAAATTTATTGATTCGACACAAGGGGAGCCAAAGAATATTCTTAAGTATTAGCAGTTGAGTTGTCAATTCAACCACACCTGGATAACTTAGTATCTGCATCAAAGTATTTAGTAGCAAAAGTGGTATAATAGTAATGGTAACAGTGGCAAATGTAAAGATAATGGTTTTGTAGCAATTGTAACAGTAGCAACGGAAAAGTAAATAAGCGAAACACAATATGTGAAAAGCTCGTAGGCATTAGATCAGTGATGGATAATTATGTAGGATGTGATTCCTCATGTAATAGCTATAACATAGGGTGACACAGAACTAGCTCCAGTTCATCAATGTAATGGATGCATGTATTCCGAATATAGTCATACGTACTTATGGAAAAGAACTTGCATGAAATCTTTTGTCCTACCCTCCCGTGGCAGCTGGGTCCTAGTGGAAACTAAGGGATATTAAGGCCTCCTTTTAATAGAGAACCGGAACAAAGCATTAGCACATAGTGAATACATGAACTCCTCAAACTATGGTCATCACCGAGAAGTATCCCAATTATTGTCACTTCGGGGTTGTCGGATCATAACACATAATAGGTGACTATAGACTTGCATGATAGGATCAAGAACTGACATATATTCATGAAAACATAATAGGTTCAGATCTGAAATCATGGCACTCGGGCCCTAGTGACAAGCATTAAGCATAGCAAAGTCATATCAACATCAATCTCAGAATATAGTGGATACTATGGATCAAACCCTAACAAAACTAACTTGATTACATGGTAAATCTCATCCAACCCATCACCGTCCAGCAAGCCTATGATGGAATTACTCACGCACGGCGGTGAGCATCATGAAATTGGTGATGGAGGATGGTTGATGATGACGACAGCGACGAATCCCCCTCTACGGAGCCCCGAACGAACTCCAGATCAGCCCTCCCGAGAGAGATTAGGGCTTGGCGGCGGCTCCATATCGTAAAACGCGATGAAATTTCTCTCTGATTTTTTTCTCCGCGAAATGAAATATATGGAGTTAGAGTTGAGGTTGGTGGAGCGTCAGGGGGCCCACGAGACAGCGGGGCGCGCCCAGGTGGGAGGGCGCACCCCCACTCTCGTGGACAGGGTGTGGGCCCCTTGGCCTTGATTCTTTCGCCAGTATATTTATATTTTCCAAAACTTATCTCTGTGGATTTTCAGGTCATTCCGAGAACTTTTGTTTTGTGCACAATAAACAACATCATGGCAGTTCTGTTGAAAACAGCGTTAGTTTGGGTTAGTTTCATTCAAATCATGCGAGTCCAAAACAAGGGCAAAAGTGTTTGGAAAAGTAGATACGTTGGAGACGTATTAGGACCACCTAGTTAAATGATACCAACTGATAGAGCTTGATGATACGAAGAAGTAGGCGTCGGATTCACCTCATTTGGAGTTACGGCTGCGAAGGTACCAGAGGTGTACGACAGCTGGTTCTCTTTAAATTCATCATATGATAGATTATAGAATAATTATGACACTAAGTTTTTGAGAACTTAATTTAGTAGTATATAACATGGGCATCCTAAAATTATTCAAATTGTGTAATAGCACCCCAAGTAATTTGATACTTTTGCATTCTATATGTTTAATTGCCCATCTATTTGTTCTCCAAGATTTTTGTTGCCACAGATTGCGCCTCCAGCAAGTGATATTTGATTTTATGGTTCAAAATGGGTGATGTAAATTTCACTTTTTCTAGTACTTTGGCAATTCAAGAATTATTAAATTTAGGGTTGACACTATGAATAATCCTATTAGTGCATTGAGAGTCATACCAATACAAATGGGTGCGAATATCTTCATTAAATGGTTATAAATTTTGGCCGGGATATAACTATTTCTAAGCTGTCTAAGAGGTAACCACACCTTTCATATTATTAATGAATTGTTGCCTCAATGGTGGTAGTAACCTAATTGGATTGTTTTATGACATATGAGATTCAATTCACCTAATGTGGTTTCGTATCATGTATTTTGATATATATATATTTTATTTACGGAAATCTCATGTTAAGGCTTTAGCGTTTGAGCAGCTCACTCGGATGCGCCCAATTGTTTAGGTGGCCTTTTTCTAAACTGTTGTATACGTGACATGTTGTCCCTTCTAGCAGTAGATGTACATACAAATATTGTGCGTAACTTTTAGACCTTTAAATCTCAGCCGTCATAATCTAGATCAATGGATAAAATATTTTTTGCTTATGTGGATGAACGTGGTGGCTTATTTGACTTCTGTATTATGTATATAGTAGATTTCACCATAAAGTCACGTTATGAGTTTTTGTTATCGACGAAGAACATATGGCTTGGTACCTTCTGATCTTATATTTAGGAATCACTCAAGCATTAACTCTACGGCCCATGCTTTGGCACTGTTGCTGGCGAGCACATCATATTTGTGGCTTCGTTAAACTGTTCAGTACCGCTTGACCGTTTTCTAGCCCAAAAATAAAGTTTGGATTTGTCTCTAATTAGAATCTTCAATGGTGTATCGTGTCGGCGATCACCAATTCGATGTTGTGATATATTTAGATTAATAACATGGACGTTTGTGGATTTCCATTATAATTAAACAGGTCCTACATCCCTTTGAGTACATATACTTTAGTATTATTTCATTACACTTTTCTTATATTGACTTCTAAGGATACTTCGCAAGAGCTAATTTTGCAAATGTGAATTTTGAAATCAATATCACATGTGGTTTGCCGAACCAACTGCAACAGAGCATATTCTTTTATGAAAATAGCATTATTATTCTCCATGTATAGGATCGGACTTATGTCCCAAAAATGTAGAATTATGATAGAAAAATATAGGGCTGGCGAATTTATTGGCTTGCTGATGCCAGCATATAGTGTATTTTTTTCTGATGCCGGTTAGTAGTAGTATATGACCATTTGACTTTTTATTTCTCTTTTTCTTGCCGATCTGATGATGAAATGGCCTCTCCGTATAGTTGTTGGACATTGGAAATTCGATGGATGAAGAGCATGCGGCTTGGTTTTTTCTTTTCTATTTTCAAACCATGTGATCTTATTTTTAGGACTCACTCAAGCGTCAACTCTACTACGGCCGATGCTCAGGCACTGTTGCTCACCATACATTCATATTTAGGACTTCTCTATTTTGTTTATTATAGTATAGATGTAACGTACATGGCACCGGTGAGATTTCATTATATGCATCGAAGACACAATATACATAAAGCTAATGTATTTTCGTTGATACTCCTAGTCGATATTTTATTATGTTTAAATGTGAATATTTATATATTTAGTAAACTTTATGATTATATTATGTTTCAGAATAACTAATAGGTAAACCCTCGGTTTCTTAATATAAGACGTCCTGTCGGTTCAATTTAAATTGCCAAAACGTCTTATATTTAGGAATAGAGGTAGTAGGCGTTAATGTGTCGTTCTCACTTAATCTTCCACGTTCCATGTATAGTTTTGAAAAGATCTTTAAAAAAGTTAAAATGTGAAAACTAATCATTTAAAAAGAATGTGACACTAAATATATGTATATATTGGATGACTAATTGGTCATCACACCCTCTTCGTGAAATCAGTGAAAAGAACGTCATGGTCTTCTCGAGTTAGAGTCCCATGGCTTATATTTTGCACAATTCATATTAAGAAAACAAATAATATGATGCCATCATCCTTGCTGTCATCATACAACTGTTGCCGGAAACAGTTGCCGATTTATCCCTGCCTGATTGCCACGCCAAAAAAAAAGAGTAGTACTTACCTAGGAGTCTCGGCTGTGGGAAACGGATTGGACAACTATTGCATGTTTTTTTGCACGGAGGACTACTATTGCTTTCTTTCTTTTTTAGACGGGGACTACTATTTCTTTATAGTATGAACGTGTGTGAAGAGGATTGCTCCGGATTTTTTTTTTCTAACGTAACGTTGACTCAGATGGAAATATATTCCTTAGTTCCTTATGCGTGAACTATTCCAAGTTGCAATACGTTGTCCTTGCTTTTTTTTTTTGAGTTTTTTTTCATATATGTGTCTGCATGAAGATAGAATAATCTAGTCAGGTGTACCTAATTCACATAGAGTCCGATTGTTATGTGGATGCGCCCAATTGTTTAGGTAGCCTTTTTCTAAACTGTTGTATACGTGACATGTTGCCCCTTCTAGCAGTAGATGTACATACAAATATTGTGCGTAACTTTTAGACCTTTAAATCTCAGCCGTCATAATCTAGATCAATGGTTAAAATAATTTTTGCTTATGTGGATGAACGTGGTGGCTTATTTGACTTCTGTATTATGTATATAATAGATAGATAGATAGTGAAAGGATCGAGAAGAGGTGTCCAGAGGGGTGGGGGTGATTAGACCCTCAACAAGGAAAAGTAGCAGTTTTTAAATTCTTCAAGTTGTGGTGGAGTTTTAGCACAAGTTTAAGCATTAACAATATATTTCAAGCAAGCATGGCAAGAGTATATGAGCAGCGGAAAGTAAAACATGCAAATTGCAAGAAAGTAAATGGATGAGATTGGAGTGTGCAAACGCAATTGGAGACACAGAGATTTTTGGCGTGGTTCCGATAGGTGGTGCTATCGTACATCCACGTTGGTGGAGACTTCAACCCACGAAGGGTAACAGTTGCGCGAGTCCACGGAGGGCTCCACCCACGAAGGGTCGACGAAGAAGCAACCTTGTCTATCCCACCATGGCCATCGGCCACGAAGGACTTGCCTCACTTGGGTACATCTTCACGAAGTAGGCGATCTCCTTGCCCTTACAAACTCCTTGGTTCAACTCCACAATCTTGACAGAGGCTCCCAAGTGACACCTAACCAATCTTGGAGACACCACTCCAAAAGGTAATAGATGGTGTGATGAACTCCTTGCTCTTGTACTTCAAATGATAGTCTCCCCAACAGTCAACTCTCTCACACAGATTTGGCTATGGTGGAAAGATGAGTTGAGTGGAAAGCAACTTGCGGAAGTCTAGAGATGAAGATTCTTATGGTTGGATTGGAATGTCTTGGTCTCAACACATGAGTAGGAGGGTGGAGGGGTATATATATCCTCCACATAAAATCTAACCATTAGAAACATTTGACCCAACTCGGTCAGACCAAATATATGAACTCAGTGAGACTGATTCAGTTCAAAATGTGAACGTTAGGCTTTCCGGTGGGACTAAGGGAGTCTTGGATTAGGGGGTATCCGGACAACCGGACTATATACATCGTCCGGACTATTGAAGCATGAAGACACAAGACTCAAGACTCCGTCCTGTGTCCGGATGGAACTCTCCTTGGCGTGGAAGGCAAACTTGCCGATCCGGATGTTGTATTTCCTTCCTTGTAACCGACTCCATGTAAACCCTATCCCTCGCCGGTGTCTATATAAACCAGAAAGGTTGGTCCTTATAAGGCCGATCACAATTACAATCATACCATCATAGGCTAGCTTCTAGGGTTTAGCCTCTACGATATCATGGTAGATCTACTCTTGTACTACCCATATCTTCAATATTAATCAAGCAGGAAGTAGGGTTTTACCTCCATTGAGAGGGCCCGAACCTGGGTAAACATTGTGTCCCTTGCTTCCTGTTACCATCAGCCTAGACGCACAAATCGGGACCCCCTACCCGAGATCCGCCGGTTTTGACACCGACATTGGTGCTTTCATTGAGAGTTCCTCTGTGTCGTCGCTACGAGGCTCGATGGCTCGTCTCGTTGTCAAGGACAACGTTACCTCCGGGGGAGCTCTGGCTGTAGGCCAAACTCTCCGACTAGGCAGCTTTGTCATGGCCGCCCCATCGGTAGTCGCGCTGACGATGGCCTCTCGGGTCATCACGCATAACCTTCGCATCAATTCGGCACTCGCCGAACAGATGGATCCGATAGAGCTCTATTCTCTTAATTAGCTCTTGGATCGCATCACCGCTTTGGGAGTCTCTACGGACTATGACCATATCGGGTTCAAACCCGACCAAAGGGACATTAAATCGCCGCCGGCCACCCACGAGATAGCGGTAGTGGAGGAACCACACAAGGATTATCCCTCTATTTTGAGGTCGAATTATGTCCGGATCACCGAGCTCCCTGAGCCGTACACCCGCTCAAGGGAAGACATGACCCGGGTCCCGGACTTAGAATCGGGCATTGGGCCGGATAAATTGGGCGGCCCCATGGGTCCCGAGCTGTCAAACTCGGAAACTCCCATGCCCGTGGGTGCTAGATCGGATCCGAATTCGGATTCTGCTATCCCCGCCCATACGGACTTAACCCGTCTCTCTCATATCAGGCAAGAGCCCTAGGAGCTAGTGCATCGTTACTGGGCCAGATTCCTCCTTGCTCTAAACAAGGTCAAGGACTGCCGCGAGGGGGACGTGGTCTCACTTTTCCACAAAAACTGCACGAACAAAGGAATCCTTAACGCTATAAGTCGCCGTGACATAGTACACTTTGCGGACTTGGCAACCATAGTACAGAAGTACTGTGCGATGGAAAGTGCCCGGAAAACCCAAACATAATTTTGGGATAGTACGACTCTCACCAAAACCTTTATCCGAACTAAATGGGCAAACTCTCGTAAGTCGGCCGATCCAATTCCCAAGAAACCAAAGCCCGCCCCGGGGCGGGGAACCATATTGGAAGAATGGCTCAATGGGCCATGCAAACTCCACAACACTCCGGACATAACACCAACTCATAGCCTTAGAGCATGTTGGATAATCCGGCAGGCTGCAAAAAGCGGCGAGGATCTTCTTTCAAGCCATAAAGCAGAACAACATCCCGCCAACAAACACAATACGGTACTGACAGTCTTTGAGACTTTTGCCTCAAACAATAGGCGCAAGCGAGCTCATCGAAGCTCCGCTGAAATTTGCCATGTGGCCAAAATAAACCCCTGGAACGACACTGCTATAACTTTCAATGCCAGTGACGAACCTCGATTCCAGACTGTCCGCGGACCGGCCGCTCTGGACCTTAGCCCAATCGTGGATGGCTTTCGGCTCACTAAAGTACTCATGGACGGCGGAAGTGGATTAAACTTGATCTATGAAGAAACACTCAACAAGATGGAAATTGACAAAAGCTGTATCGAACAGAGGGGCACTACCTTCAGGGGAATTATCCCTACTCGGGAAGCGCGGTGTGCGGGAAAAATCACACTCGATGTGGTATTCGGCACCCTAGAGAATTATAGGTCCGAAGAAATCACATTCCAAGTGGCTCCTTTTAGCAGCGGATACCACACGCTTCTAGGGCAGGATGCGTTTATAAGCTTTCAAGTTGTACCCCATTACGGGTACATGAAGCTTAAAATGCCCGAACCCAATGGAATCATCACTCTAGCCAGTGATCCGGATGTCGCACTTCGCGCCGAAAACAAAAACCGCAGCACTAGCTCTGGAAGCATTATCCGAAGCCCTAGGAGCCGAAGAGTTAACAACACTGCGGGCCACCATGGACAGGGACGACGTTATACTCGACAAGCGACCCAAGTCCACCTCATTTAAACCCGCAGACGAGATACTCAAATTCCAAGTCCATACAACGGACCCCATGAAGATAGCTTCCATCGAGACACAGTTGAGCCCCGCGATGGACGCTGCATTGCGAAATTTCTTACGCGAGAATTGGGACATTTTTTCCTGGCACCCATCGGACATGCTGGGCATCCCACGCAGATTGGCCGAACACAGCCTCAATATACCAAAAGGATACAAACTGGTCAAGCAGACTCTAAGACGGTTTTCAGAGCCCAAAAGGCAAGCCATGGGGGAAGAGCTAGCCAAACTACTCGACACCGGATTCATCTGAGATATCAAGCATCCGGATTGGCTGGCAAATCTAGTAATGGTACCAAAGAAGGACAAATCCTGGCATCAATCAACTCATTGATGCCACATCAGGACACGATTCGCTATGTTTCCTCGACGCAAACTCTGGATACCATCAAATAAAGATGGCAGAATCTGACCAAGCTGCAACAGCTTTCATAACACCATATGGCCCTTTTTGCTTCAACACTATGCCTTTCGGGCTTAAGAACGCCGGAGCAACCTACCAATGCATGATTCAAACATGCCTGGAAAAACAAATCGGCAAAACAGTGGAGGCATATGTGGACGGCATAGTCATAAAAACAAGACACGTTGAAACCCTAATAGACGACTTGAGGATTACATTCGACAACCTTCGGACATACGACATCAAGCTGAACCCGGAAAAATGCGTTTTCGGCATCCCCTCGGGGAAACTACTCGGCTTCATTCTTTCCAATAGAGGAACTGAAGCGAATTCGGCAAAGATCCAAGCTCTGTCACAGTTGGCTATACCAATAGACCTCAAGCACATCCAGAAACTAGCCGGATGTGTGGCTGCTCTAAGCCGCTTTATCTCCAGGTTAGGAGAAAAGGCATTACCTCTTTACCGCCTTCTTCGGCGCACCGAACACTTTGTGTGGACGGAGGCAGCCGCGGCCGGACTGGATGAAATAAAGACCTTATTGGCCAGTAATCCAGTACTAACAGCGCCAAATATTGGAGAATCTATGTTGCTGTACATAGCTGCAACACATCAAGTTGTAAGCGCAGTGCTCATCATGGAACGAGGGGCTGACGGATACAAATTCCCGGTCTAGAAGCCGGTTTATTACGTATCCACGGTCCTAACCCCATGCAAATACCGATACCCACACTATCAAAAAATAGCATATGCGGTCTTCATGGCATCCCGAAAGCTACGACACTACTTTCAAGAGTGTTCGGTTATGGTGGCCTCCGAAGTACCACTCAACGACATAATAAACAACCGTGACGCTATGGGCCGGATTGCCAAATGGGCCATCGAGCTCCTTCCGTTCGACATAACATACAAACCACGGTGGGCCATCAAGTCGCAAGTACTGGGTGACTTTGTCCCCGAATAGAAGCCGAACTCCCTAAAGAGTACGACGCGTATTCCAACTGGATCATGCACTTCGACGGCTCTAAAATGCTGGCCGGATTGGGAGCAGGTGTAGTCCTGACGTCTCCCACCAGAGACACGGTCCAGTACGTCCTCCAAATATTATAGACAGACTCCAACAATGCAGCCGAATATGAGGCTCTGTTGCACGGTCTTTAGATGGCGGTCTCTATGGCCATCCAACGCCTGGAAGTGCACGGGGATTCGAACCTTGCAATATCACAAATGAACGGAGACTTTGACGCCAAGGATCCGAAAATGGCGGCCTACCGTAATGCCGTCCTCAAAATGTCAGCTCGGTTCGAGGGGATCGAATTCCACCATGTGGCTCGAGAAAACAATCACGCGGCTGATGTTCTCGCCCGCATCGGCGCTAAACGCGACCCTGTCCCACCTAACATATTCCTGGAAAGGTTGTCCAAGCCATCTGTGGTATGGGAAGGGGAGTCCGGCAATACTAGCATGGATCCAAACACACCCCCAGATTCCGAACCATCAGACATAATCGGAGGCTCTGGCACCGAAATAACATCTTCGGCCCACGAAATCATGGTCGTAGTCTCCACATGGACTGAGACTTTCTTGGCCTACCTAAATAGGCAGGAGCTCCCAGAAGACCAAAATGAAGCACGCTGCATTGTCCGATGTTCTAAAGCTTACAAAGTCCACGAAAGGGAACTCTACAAGAAAAGTGCCACCGGAGTGCTCCAAAGATGCATCTCTGAGGAGGAAGGGCAGCAGCTCTTGGCTGAAATCCATGCTGGACTGGGCGGGCACCATGTTGCGCCTCGGGCACTAGTCAGCAAGGCTTTCCGTATAGGCTTCTATTGGCCGACGGCCCGAGCAGCCGCACAGGACCTTGTCCAACACTGCGTCGGTTGCCAGCTCTTCGCCAATCAGAGTCATATGCCCCCTACCGCTCTCCAAACAATCCCCATAACCTGGCCCTTCGCGGTTTGGGGGTTGGATATGGTCGGACCTCTTAAAGGAGGAAGCCATAAGAAAAATACTTATTGGTCATGGTGGACAAGTTCACCAAATGGATAGAAGCCAAACCAGTCAAAACGGCCAAATCCGGACTAGTCATAGACTTCATATCCGGGGTCATACACCGATACGGCCTCCCCCATAGCATCATCACTGATAAAGGATCCAATTTCACAGCCAATGAGGTGAAAACTTGGTGCGGCAAAATGGGCATTAAGCTCGACTACGCATCCGTCTACCATCCTCAAACAAACGGCCAGGTCAAATGGGCAAACGATCTCATTATGAGCGGCATCAAACCCAGACTAGTGCGATCTTTGACAGAGTCAGATACGCACTGGGTCGAGGAGCTCGACTCCGTACTCTAGGGGCTGCGGACCTCGCTGAATCGCACCACCGGATATACACTATTTTTTATGGTGTACGACGCGGAAGCAGTACTACCCTGCGACATAATACATGATTTGCCACGCGTACGTATGTACGAAGAGAAGGAAGCCGATCTAGATCGGCAGAATAACTTGGATGCCCTGGAGGAGGAGCGCGACATCGCAAAAGCCCGCTCTGCATTCTATGAATAGCAGGCTCGACGATACCAAAGCAGAGAAGTACGGGCCAAAACTTACAATATTGGCGAACTCGTTCTACGCCTACCGGAGAAGAAAAAGGACAAGCTCAAACCCAAGTGGGAAGGTCCCTTTGTCATCGAAAAAGTTCTCATCGGAGGAGCGTACCGCTTACGTAATGCATCTGATAACAGGCTCGAGCCGAACCCATGGAACGCGGCCAGACTCCGGAGATTCTACGCCTAACGCTGAACTCAATGTTCGTCTCCTTACTCCCTCCCTTTTATTTATGCTCCCTCCCTTATCATTTCTCGACTTTTTCTTCCTCTCCACACAAAGTATTTAATACAGTACAGACTTCCGGATCACTATGGCTGCACTATGTGTGTAACCAATACCCGGGGGCTTCCTATACAGAAGCTAAAAATAAATACTCTAATGGCTTTTCGCGTATCACATACACATTTCTTTTCCCATATGTGCCTTTTCTTCACCATTGTATGCATCGATATGACTTAAGATGTGGCCAAGCTGGGTTGCCTGGCTCTCCTGTTTATGCCCTACATTCCCGTTAATTCGGCTAGGGCATAAGGGGAGCACCTCTGCGATTGTTACTGCCGGTTCAGCCGGATGTGTACCTCAGACTGGGTGAAGCCGAAAGCTAGTTTCCTTAAGAGAATATTCGACCAGTGAACAAAAGATGTATTCGTTTATTACAACGTGAATCCTCATAAGTCTTATATCCTGCTCTGTCATTCGCAGTCCGGACATGTGCATCGTCGCATGTGTACCCAGGGAAAGGAACCCCTAACGGAACTATTCTCCCTAGAAGATGTTTCTTACTATCCATGTAATATAACATAACTAGTTGGGTACTTGTCTGTTCAAGCACTTATGACCCCTACGCCTAGTCTCCACGCATACCCCGGTTTTGTATAACTGAGCGAGTATTCGGACACACCCCGGACTGTAGGATCCGGGGGCTGAAGCGAAAAGGTCCGCCATGACAAATGATTTTAATCCGGCTAGGGACTACTTATGTCCATTGAATTACACAGTCACTTAGACTGACTATATTCCTCCTCTGTACCACCCAACAGGCTATTTAGATTACAATCCTGTTGAGAATACTTGGCGGCTAACGCTACCTGGTCATAACCAGACTAACGGGTATTTCTTGCCCATCTGGCCCCGCCGGTCCTACTTCGGCCATATGGTTCCGGTCCAGCTTGGTGTAGTGCGTCTTCACCATTGCCCAGGCGTCTCTTGCACCTTGTCGGCAAGCTGATATCATCCACAATTGGAAGTGCCACCGGGCTCCTTGAAGCAGATCCACAAGGTCCCCCATGACATTTGCAGGAAGTTTGATGGCCACAAGGCCTGAGCAACGCCGTGCATCACCCGCCGAGCTCGCTCGTGCAACTGTGAAAGTTCTTGTAGTACATCGCCCGCAGATGAGGGCATCTCCTCCTCGGGGCGACCCGTTAACATTCCTACAAGCAAAATTCTTTCAATACACTTCCTCGCCGAACTATAATATAGTTCGTCTGGGCACTCACCGTAAATACCACATCGAAGCCTTTTGTTCTCCTTCACGTTGTCCGCCAGTTGAGCGTGGACGTCTTTTAATTCCACGTCCAGCCGAATATTGGCATCTTGAAGATTGTTCATCTCTTTCCTAACTTGCGTAAGGATGCGCTCGCCAGCCTTTACCTGCCTTTTGAGATGCGAGTCGTCATCCGTTACGCCCTCTGGATTCACCCCGGGATTGTCTGCAGAATTTTCTATTAGACTAGTCATACCAGCCGCTTACTAACTGGTGCATCTTCGTACAATTGAGACAAATGTTACCAAATGAGGCCTTCTGGGATTACTCTAACTTGGAAACCGTGTCCCTCAGCTGGGCCTTGCATTCGTCCAGCTCCTGAGCTAATTGTTCATTCTTATCTACAAGGACCTGTGCATAAATTGATCCTTAAAACAGTTGTTCCAACCGTTTCAAGTCTCAGGGGCTACTGTTATACATGCTTATCAAAATTTCTTACCCGTATATATTTGGTATACTGGTTCGTCGCTCGGGCAAGCCCGCCTTGAGCTGCTCAGATGTATGCGCCCCCCGAATTGAAGGCATTAAAAGCCTCTTCGGAGAAGATGTTGTTCCGAAGCACGGCCCTCCGGCGCCGGTGATTCATGGCGCTCTCTACATCGGAGTTCGTGGTCGATAGCATATCCGCGTCCTTTGTCGGAGAACTACGCGGCACTAGCCCCGTGTCTGCCTCCGCTCTCGAAACCGGTTCTGGAACCCGGCTGGTGGAGGCGTGATTGACTTTATCCCCGGATATAGTCCGGCTGCTCCTTTTCCTTCCAGGACACGAAGGATGCTATTATACTTCAAATACCATAATCGTAGGACAGGTTTTTGCTTTACCTCTGCAGTGGTGTGTCGACCCTCAACGCCTTCCTCTTGAGCCTGCCCGATCCGGACACCCGTGTTCGACAAGTCCCTAGGGGCTCGGCCCCGCGCTCCGACCATCGTCTCTGCAAATAGCACGGCCCCTCATGGGTAAGGCATGATACCTGAGGGGAGTCCTCTTCGGAGGATAGGGTTTTTAGTTTGGCTTACACGCGACACAGGGAGCAGTCCAAGATAGTCAGCAATAATGGCCACCGAGGCACCATCACAACTCGCTTGATAAAATACCCCGTTGACAAGCTCCACAGTAATATCCGGATCTTCTTCGAGTCCTGGATCTAGGGCCCTTCCGGGGTCCTCTGGCTGCGGGGAGGGGCTGAAGATTCCTTCTACGACCCTCCTTAGTTCCTGCTCGGAAACATCGATGCGGGTAATCTTAGCAGAGAACGCTAAAGTAAGTGAAGCAGGGAAAGGAATGATGACTTACCCACTCTGGGGGGTTGTACATGGAGAATCCGTCCTGCGGTTTAATGCGAAGGAATTCTTCCTCTTCCCCTTTGTATAAACTAGACAATATCCTTTCCAGAGCAGTGGCAGAGTCTGGACCCTTACGGCCCCAACGGGTGGCGTCGTCTTCCCCGTTGAAGTGCCACATGGGCTTCCCCCGATATTGAAGCGGTTGCACTCCCCGCATTATGCATATTGCCATGAACTCGACTATCGTCAGTCCGGATTTGGCCAGTAACTTTATCCTGCTCATCAGGAAATGTATTTCCCTGGTATCCTCCTCTTGGGGGCCCCGGGGGCGCCAGCTTAGACGTGGCCTCAGCGGGGCGTTACAGAACTTGGGGAGACCTGTCTGGACTGGATCCGGAAGGGGAACGTCATCAATGTAAAACCACTCTAAAGGCCAGTTCTTTGGTGCCTTCTTGGGAGTGCCGGATAGGTATCCGGTCTCGGCAATGCGCCATACTTCAGCCCCGCCTACTTGACATAGGGATTCTCCCTGGGTGCGGGGGACAAGGTAGAACAACTTCTTCCATAACCTGAAGTGAGGTTCGCAGCCTAAAAACAGCTCGCAAAGGGCAACGTACCCCGCTATATGTAGTACGGAGGCAGGGGTAAGGTTGTGCAACTGGAGACCGTAAAACTCTAGGAGCCCGTGAAGAAACGGGTGGATGGGAAACCCGACGCCCCTCAGAAGATGCGGGATGAAGCATATTCGCTCCTCTGGAGATATATTAGGAGATCACTCCGCTTGTTCCCCTCTGTTATATGTGGCTATTCCGGCTCGAACATGGACCATAAATGTCGGTGGGAGAAAGCCTTGGGTTTGTAACTTTATCAAACGGCTATGAGGAACTGAACACTCTTCCCAATCCCCTGAATTGGAGCGAGGAGGGCGAGCAGAAGAGCTGCAACGACCGGCCATGTTGGAATGGTTTTTTCCGGAGCGCTCTGTGGGATGCTTGCTCGAGGGGGGAAAGTAAGGTTTGGATCTGAGAATTCCCGTCTCTTCAAATAGACGACCCGCCGGAAGGATCGCGGGTGGCAAATGCAAAAATGCCTCGTCTCCTCGCATTCGCTTGACATGTGGAGATGGTCATTATTGAGGCACTGAAGCCGAGTGCGACGTTGATGGGAAACCGGACACTATTCATCGTAGTAGGTACATTGGAGTATTCGGAGAAGGAACCCGCCTTGCAATGCCGAAGACAAGACTGCACGCCGGACTCATCGTCATTGAAGCCTGGTTCAGGGGCTACTGAGGGAGTCCTGGATTTGGGGGTATCCGCACAGCCGGACTATATACATCGTCCGGACTATTGAAGCGTGAAGACACAAGACTCAAGACTCCGTCCTGTGTCTGGATGGAGGTCTCCTTGGCATGGAAGGCAAGCTTGGCGATCCGGATGTTGTATTTCCTTCCTTGTAACCGACTCCATATAAACCCTAGCCCTCTCCGGTATCTATATAAACCGGAGAGGTTGGTCCTTAGAAGGCCGATCACAATTACAATCATACCATCATAGGCTAGCTTCTAGGGTTTAGCCTCTACGATCTCGTGGTAGATCTACTCTTGTACTACCCATATCTTCAATATTAATCAAGAAGGAAGTACGGTTTTACCTCCATCGAGAGGGCCCGAACCTGGGTAAACATTGTGTCCCTTGCTTTTAGTTACCATCAGCCTAGACGCACAGATCGGGACCCCCTACCCGAGATCCGCCGGTTTTGACACCGACAGGGACCGACAAGATCATCTCAGTGGGACCGATGTGCTAGGGTTAGGGTGAAACCTCATCTCGGTTTGACCGATTACACAAACTCGGTGAGAACGATGTTAGTAGTAAGGAAACAAAGAGTTGGTCAAGCAAACTCGATGGGGCCGACTGTTGGGGAATGTAGCAATAATTCAAAATTTTCCTATGAACACCAAGATCAATCTAGGAGATTATAGCAACAAGAGAGAGAGAGGATGAGCATCTTCATACCTTTGAAGATCGCTAAGCGGAAGCATTTCTAGAACACGGATGAGGGAGTCATACTCGCGGCGATTCAAATCGCGGAAGATCTGATCTAACGCCGAACGGACGACGCCTCCGCGTTCAACACACGTACAGCCCGGGGTCGTCTCCTCCTTCTTGATCTATCAAGGGGAGAGGATAAGTTGAGGGAGAGCTTTGGCAGGACGACGGCGTGGCAGTGGAGCTTGCAGTTCTCCGGCAGGGCTTCGCTAGGCACTACTATGGAGCAGGAGGTGTTGGGCAGGGAGAGGGCTGCGCTAGGGGAATGGTGCGGCAGCCCTCCCACCTCCCCTCTATTTATAGGGGCAAGGGAGAGGGGGGCTGCCCCCCTCCAGATGGATCTAGAGGGGGAGCAGCGGCCAAGGGGGGAGGCTTGCCCCCCCAAGCCAAGGGGGGCGCCCCCTTTAGGGTTCCCCCCAACCCTAGGCGCATGGGCCCTAGGGGGGTTGGCTCCCAGCCCATTTAGGGGCTGGTTCCCATTCGTATTCAGCCCATGGGGCCCTCCGGGGCAGGTGGACCCTCCTAGTGGATCCCCGGAATCTTTTTGGTGGTCCCCGTACAATACCGATATACCCCCGAACATTTCTGGTGACTGAATAAGGACTTCCCATATATAAATGTTTGTCTCTGGACCATTCCAGAACCCCTCGTGACGTCTGAGATCTCATCGGGGACTATAAACAAAATTCAGTAACCGCATACTAATTCCCATAACAACTCTAACGTCATCGAACCTTAAGTGTGTAGACCCTACGAGTTCGGGAATCATGTAGACATAACTGAGACAGCTCTCCGGCCAATAACAAACAACGGGATCTGGATATCCATGCTGGCTCCCACATGTTCCATGATGATCTCATTGGATGAACCATGATGTCGGGGTTTCAATCAATCCCGTATACAATTCCCTTTTTCAATCGGTATGTTACTTGCCCGAGATTCGATCGTCGGTATCCCAATACCTTGTTCAATCTCGTTACCGGCAAGTCACTTTACTCGTTCCGTAATGCATGATCCCATGACTAACTGCTTATTCACATTGAGCTCATTATGATGATTGTCGGTGTCAAAACCGGCGGATCTCGGGTAGGGGGTCCCGAACTGTGCGTCTAGGCGGATGGTAACAGGAGACAAGGGACACGATGTTTTTACCCAGGTTCGGGCCCTCTTGGTGGAGGTAAAACCCTACTCCTGCTTGATTAATATTGATGGTATGGGTATTAGAAGAGTTGATCTACCGCGAGATCAGAGAGGCTAAACCCTAGAAGCTAGCCTACGGTATGATTGTTGTTCGTCCTACGGACTAAAACTCTCCGGTTTATATAGACACCGGAGAGGGCTAGGGTTACACAGAGTCAGTTACAACGGGAGGAGATCTTCATATCGTATCGCCAAGCTTGCCTTCCACGCCAAGGAAAGTCCCTATCCGGACACGGGACGAAGTCTTCAATCTTGTATCTTCATAGTCCGGGAGTCCGGCCAAAGGTCATAGTCCGGCCATCCGGACACCCCCTAATCCAGGACTCCCTCAGTAGCCCCTGAACCAGGCTTCAATGAAGACGAGTTCGACACGCAAATTGTCTTCGGCATTCCAAGGCTTCGTAGAAGATGTTTGAACACAAGGACAGTGTCCGGCTCTGCAAAAATAAGTTTCACATGCCACCGTAGAGAGAATAATATTTACACAAATCTAATATGGTGACGTATTCCGTGGCGTGACATCATGCCACGGCGTAGCGTTTACTTATTTTACCGTTCCACCTCAGTGCGTTTAGCGAGGCGTTTCCTTGGCATGTCTTGGCGAAGCAGAGATCGTGTCCCCTTATCCCGGGGTTCTCATTAATACGGGTGCTGGTAACCCAACTGCGCCTTTCGATATGACTCTCTAATTGAAAGTGAGTCCCAAACAGTTACGGGGAGGGCTCTTGGTATTCAACTCCTTTATAAAGAGACCAAGGCTCGACTCCCTCTTCCTTCAATCCAATCAAATCCGCCCCTTGCCTCGAGTTCCAACACTCAAGGTTTCTAGTTTTAGGCGCTTCGGACCTCCGACGATGTCCGGCTCCAACCTTCAAGGCCGGTGGGTGCCTTCCTTCGTTACGGAAGAAGACGTGCGAAAGCTGTGAGATGCCAGGTATCTAACCGGTGAAATCTCGCATAGGCTGCCTGCTCAAGGGCAGGCCATTCCTTCTCCTCAGCTCGGCGAGAGCGTGGTGTTCACGTCCCACTTCCTTCGGGGGTTAGGTTTCCCGATTGATCCCTTTGTGAGGGGGCTGATGTTCTATTACAGGCTGGAATTTCACGACCTAGCCCCGGAGTCCATCCTTCAAATTTCGTCGTTTGTCGTAGTGTGCAAAGCCTTCCTCCATGTCACCCCCACTTCGGATTGTGTCTTAAAACCTTCAAAGTAGAGCCGAAGATGGTCGAGGGGCAGCATGTTGAGTGCGGAGGAGCTATCATAAGAAAGATAGCCGGCGCTCCATGGCCCGAGGGTACTTTCCAAGAAGAGTTCGGCTTATGGCAACGGGACTGGTTTTATTTCACAGCCCCAAGGGGCACCACATGGGTGGCGCCTCTTGCTTTTCGCTCGGGTCCCCCGCCACGGCGAGCATCATGGGTCAATGAAGAGCTTATCTGGGGTCCGTCCAAAGACGTGCCCCTACTGTAGGGCCGCATTCGAGATCTCCTAGAAAGAGATATTAACCTGACCGTAGTGGCGCAACTTATGCTGATTCACCGCATGCTGCCCTGCAAACGTCGCCCCCTTCGCCTGTGGGAATTTAATCCGGAAGGACCGCGAGTCCTCCAACATTTTATGGGCGCAACGCCCATGGAGATGTACAAATTATTCTTTGGACCACAAGGTGTCCGGATTTATCCGAGGACGCAGGTCCGAGCTGCAATCGCCAAGATGTTAAGGCAAGCAGCCCCATATTTGGGTACACCATCCGTATTTTCATCATAAAGCGGCCTTTTGACAGGGCTATCCTTTGAACAGGAGTGGATAGCGAAGGCAAAGCTTATCAGGTGTCCAGCCCCCCTGCCCGAGACCGCGCCAGATCCCGTGCTAACCAGGATGCTGCAGGTTATGTTTTCAGCAGAGGGCGAACAGGGGAACCAAGGAGCTACCGCCTCCATGAAGGAGACTGTCAAGAAGGGAGGAATCGAGGACTCCCCCAACCTGGGAAAGAAAAGGAGTGCCTCTGAAGACCCGGAGGAGATGACCTCGAAACGGGGGAAGAAATCTTTGTCAGAGGATGCGGCGCCGGAGACTGCCCCGGCCGCATTGCGCCTTCACAGGGATCAGCTTTCCTCCGAGCCATAAGTATAGAGAGGGGCTTCAAAAATTAGTGGCATCCCTATTTTACTTCTGAGGAAGATAACCGAAATATTACCTTGCAGTTCGCATCTTGACCCTTCTCAGCAGAGCCTGTCTTCAGGGGATCTCTATCCGGAGATGATAGAGAGCAAAACGCCTCCCCTAGCTGCACCGACTTACGAGGCTGGTGACCCCGAGGTGTCGTCCCGGCGGGTTTCTCCAAGTCCGGATCCTGAAAAAGGTCGTCGGGCTAGTTCGGTGCCCTCTGGTGCGCGGTCGGAGAGGCTGAGGGATCTGCTCGGGCGTGCATCCGTCTCAGAAGAACTACGTGTGTTGATGAACATGGTGATAGGAAGGGTTGCATCCGCGGAAAGCGGATTGTAAGAGGCCGCGAGGAGTTTACTGACAGGCTTTGAGGTACGTGAAAAGGTGTACCTATTGGTAGAGTCGCATAGAATGCGCCATGTATAAATAGTAGCCCCTGAGACTCTGTGTGTCATCAAGAGTGATGGCGCACAGAGGATCAAAACCCCAGGTATAATATGTTACCTTTTTATGAAGGTGGCGAGGTGTTCGGTGGCTAGCCGGACTGATGAATCTGCCGAGTTAAAGCGGCAACTGGACGTGGCAGATGCCGACATCGCGCTTGTAAATAAGCGACTAGACGAGGCACAAGGTATACTCCACAGATATCTGATAAGAGGAGTTCGATGCTCGTTTCTTACAATATATGTATATGCTTATTGCAGATAGTGCTGCTTTCGTGGAGAATCTTCGGGCGGAACTTGCCCGAGCCAAGGAGCAAGCAAGAAAGAGTGATGCGGCGGCCGTTAAGGCGGCTGAAGAGCTGAAAGCCGAACAGCCTGCTCACTGCCAGAGTAAGAAGGCAATAGCCGAGATGGCTGTAAAATTGAAGGATGCTGCCGACCGATGTGAATTTCTCAAACAAGAAAAAGGGGCGGCTCAGAAGGACCTTGAGAAGATTACTACCGAGGTCAAGGATGCTCGCTCTGCGATGAGAGCTATCAAGGAGGAGCTGCGTCAGGCCGGGGATATCATGGCTGGAAAGCCCTATATGCTGCGGATGAAGTTCGGGGATCCTAAGTATGTTCCGTTGGACCGTCAGTGGAGTGCGGAAAACACTTATCTGGATGTGGTAGCGAGTGCGGCTAACGCAACCGAACACTTCCGAGGACGAGGCGACCATAATTTGGAAGAACTGTTTTGGTCGCAGTTCCACAAGCCAGAGCGCCCACTTTTGGTATCCAACCGTTTGGCCGCCTTTGCGGAGCTGAACTGGTTATCCAGACTCGCCATGAAGTATGTCGCGAGTCGTTTGTGGCCGGGGGAGCCGGAGCCGAAAAGTTACTTTGGGTTGGTGCAGCAATTCCTTGGTTCTGTGCTGCATGTCGATGTACTAAAGAGGTCGGTGTGTATAGAGGGTGCACGGATGGCTCTTGCCTGTGTCAAGACATACTGGGCGGATATGCAGACCAGTGTTGTCGCATCCCAGAATCCAGACGAAGGCTGGTTATCTGCCGAGCACTACCTTGAGGAAGTTCTTCTGGGCGCTCGTTTAATAGAAGCGCAGTGCTCGAAGGATGTTTTGTTTGAATAGCGGGTGCTATTGTAAAAGAAATATTTTGATAGAATATAAAAGCTTTTTATACTTGTGCTTGCAAGAATTATAACCCCTCATGTGCGGCTGTTAATGTATATGTGTATATAACCTGAAAGATGGCAGTAGTTGGCTTCAGCCCCCACGCATATAATGCGGGGGTGTTCAAAAAAAATGCGCCTTTTCACACTTAATCCAACGTCTTGGTCCTACAAAGGAGGTGATGGCACGGCGAACGAGGCAACCGGACTATAACGCTTTATCACTTTCACTTAGCCATAGGAGTTTAACATTGGAGCTACTTGATAGCCCCTTGAGGCACCGCGCTCTCCCGAATCCGGGGCGCGTGTGTGCCTGACCGGAAAGCGGTCCTTCGTTAATGCGGAGGAATTCTAGAGATTCAGAGAGTCATCGAGTGGTTGACCAGTCTCTCCCTATATCATGACAGTCAGTTTTCAACTTTCTCTACTGAGGTGCTCGCCTGGCCGAACCGGGGCACAATGGCAGTAGTTCTCCTGGTGCCACGTTAGCCGACATAACGGAACGTAAGGCAGCAAAGCACAGGAGCCGGGCAAACCCATCATTTGACCAAAGACATGATTCGGAGCTGATGCATATAAGGCCTAACTCGCGACGCCGAGCACTCCCTAAGGTATTCGGTCTTTATGAAGACGGGCCGAAACAGAGCCCTTGGTAAGAAAGCCCCTTGTGTCCAGGTACGCGCAAAATTCTGGCGTGGCCACATGCCAAAACGCCAGTCTCCTCCTCGGTTATGACGAAAAAGCCGGGGGATGTTTTCAACAAGAGACAGTAAAAAAGGTTTACGTAGGGTCTTTATCTGAAAAGAATCCTTAGAACGGGTCCCTACTGCACGTCTGCGCCTGTGTCTCCGTTGTGTCGTATCCTGGACGGGCGTAGCACGGTGTTCGTCTGCGAAAAAGAGGAACTTTAGTAAAGAGGCGTGCGAGAAATCTATATTAAAATAAACAGGATGTAGTTGGAGCAAGAAGGGAGCCGCATTGTCTCCTGGCGTGAACACGCGGAGCCCCTTGTACAGGGTTGTGCGGCTATTATGTCCATGTGTGTTGACGCCGGACTCGTCTAGCCGTGTCCGGGCTAGATTAGTGTGCGGCTGTCCAGGCGGCCGCGCCCTTACCCATATTTTGGGGGTCAATTCCCCTTTGATGAGATGATGCCTCGTGGGCCGGGCATTTTAAGTGTAAGGGATGCATAGTGTGGTATTGCGTTAAAGCGGGCGAAAGCTTCACGTCCCAGTAGCACTTGGTAGCGACTTACGAATGGGGCGACGTGGAAGGTTAGCTTTTCGCTTCGGAAGTTGTCGGGTGAGCCGAACTTGACTTCTAATGAAATGGAACCCATAGTCTGGGTGTCTGGGCCCGGCGTGGCTCCTCGAAAGGAAGTTTTGCCGCGCCATATTAACGCTGGGTTTACCCCTAGTTTGTGGATTGTGTCCTGATATAACAGGGTTAAGTCACTGCCGCCGTCCATAAGAACTCGTGTAAATTGTAGTCCGTTAATAACCGGTTTCAAGACCAAGGCAGTCCAGCCTGCGTTCCGGGCCCCTCTAGAGTAATCCCGATAGTCAAAAGTGATTGGTTGTAACAACCAGTGGCGTTGCTCCTCTGGGGCTAGCTGTGTGGCGCCTTTCTTCGTAAGCGCCGTTCTATTTTGCCCTTTTGTCATGTGAAGTGAATTCACTGTTTTGACTTCTTGTGGGAACTTCTTTTGTTCTCCGGTGTTCTGCTTGTGGGGCGCGTCGTCATCCTCGCTTGGTGCGTCGAGCCCCTTGTGTTCGGCATTGAGTTTGCCGGACTGCTTGAAAACCCAACAATCTCTCTGGGTGTGGTTTGCGGGCCTCCCAGAGGTGTTGTAGATTTGGCATATTTTATCCATGATTTTGTTGAGGTTAGACAGCTCGTCCCTATCATCCTTGGGCGGCGGCTTTTTCTGATTTTACCGGGAGCTTTTGAATCCGGCATTGACTGTCGTGCTCGTTGGGCTGTTATCCTTGATTCGGCGCTGTCCTTTGTTGCGTCGTGGTTTCCCGTTTCCATCTCTAGGTTCGGATGTACTTGGGTCGCTGGTGCTGCTCCTTGCCAACCAGCTATCCTCTCCTGCGCAAAAGCGGGTCATGAGGCTTGTTAATGCGGCCATCGTTCTTGGCTTTTCTTGGCCGAGGTGTCTGGCGAGTCATTCGTCTCGGACGCTATGTTTGAAAGCTGCTAGGGCCTTAGCGTCCGGACAGTCGACTCTGTGATTCTTTTTAGTAAGGAATCTATTCCAGAGTTTCCAGGCTGACTCTCCGGGTTGCTGAGTTATATGACTCAGATCGTCTGCATCCGGAGGTCGGACATAGGTCCCTTGAAAATTTGTCCGGAAAGCCTCCTCAAGCGCTTCCCAACTTCCTATGGTATTTTCGGGAAGGCTTTTAAGCCAATGCCGGGCTGGCCCTTTGAGCTTGAGGGGTAAGTATTTGATGGCATGAAGGTCATGTCCTCTGGCCATGTGTATGTGAAGGATATAATCCTCTATCCAGACTCCAGGGTCTGTTGTTCCGTCGTATGCTTCTAGGTTCACGCGCTTGAATCCCGCTAGAAATTCGTGATCCGGCACCTCATCAGTAAAACATGAGGGATGTCCGGCGCCCCTGTATGTGGGTGTCCCGCGATGTTCGGGTATTTTTTGCATTGTATTGCTCGTTGGAGCTTGCTTTCTTGGGCCATAGATGGATCTGGTTGGGCAGGTTGTTTGATGCGAATCCTTCGGGGGATCGCTCGCCGGATTGAGTTTGGCTCCCTTTGCCACTTTGGGTGGATCGTTGGGTCGTCTATCCGACCTGGTGGCTTCCTTGTTTTTCGACTGTGGGGGCTTTATGGCCTCTTCGTCAAATTCCGGTAGTAGTTTCCGCTTCGGATAGCTCTTTGTGTGACGACTATTGCCGTACTTGTGTGTAGTATCCAGCACTTTGTTCCATCTGATCCTGAGTGAATCTTCTGCTGTTTTGATCCTCCATTTTTGCTTTTTCAGGCTACGTGCAGTAGCGACGAGCCTTTGGTGGAGATTCTGATGTTCCAGCAATTTGTCCGGCGTGAGCTCGTCCGGACTATTATCTTTTCCAGGGATTGGTTGTTTGGACGGTTGCTCAATGGCATGTTCATCTTCTGTTGATTCACCCTGCTCTATGGCTGGGTCTTTCTCGAGGTGGGGCTTTGCGTGGCGCTTGCGTTGCCGTTTTGATTGTTTTTCGGGGGAACGATCCCTGTTTGCACCCTTTCGATCCTCATTGTTATCCCTTTTGGGTGTGTCCACCATGTATACATCGTATGATGAGGTGGCTTTCCAGTTCCCTATAGGTTCTTGTTCTTGGTCGTCTCCTTCATCGGCGTCCATACCGTCGATGTCTTCGGAGTCAAAGTCGAGCATGTCAGTTAAATCGTCGATAGTGGCTACAAAGTGGGTGGTGGGTGGGTTTCGAATTTCTTCGTCCTCCGTATCCCAACCCTGCTGACCATAGTCCGGCCAGGGCTCTCCTTACAAAGAGAGAAAGAGTTTAGGGAGTTCAGGATATCGCCAAAGGGCAAGTTCTAAAAGACGTCCGCGGCGGTGAAATCCATGATCGGAGCCCAATCGGGGTCCGATCAGAAGTGGTCGGAAGATTCGGAGTCCGGAACGGAGTCCGGCACCTTGGAGTCACGGGCCTTCCAAAGGACTAGGCTGGTAATCGGCTCTATCGCCGTAGAGATTGCGGCTCCTGGGGCGGCGTCCAACCGTCCGTCCCTGGTTAGCGCAGTCGGCTCCGAACTAATGGTCTGAGCGGACTCCTGAGCGGCACTCCGGGCACTGTCCGGCGGTAGAGCTAGATCGTGCCCATCGAGACAGTGCGGCACGCTCGGCCGCGGCTCGAATCCGTAGAAGATCAACTCCGTGTGAATGTCGGCCGTGTTGTTTAGGCTTCCAAATCTGACCTGATGGCCAGGGGCGTAGCTTTCGATCTGCTCCAGGTGGCCTAACGAATTGGCCCACAGTGCAAAGCCGCCGAACACGAAGATCTCTCCGGGGAGAACCTGGACCGCGTCGTGGTTGATGATCGAAGAAGCCATCGGGCCTAAATGCGACGACACAGAGGAACTCTCAATGGAAGCACCAATGTCGGTGTCAAAACCGACGGATCTCGGGTAGGGGGTCCGGAACTGTGCGTCTAGGCGGATGGTAACATGAGACAAGGGACACGATGTTTTTACCCAGGTTCGGGCCCTCTCGATGGTGGTAAAAACCTACTCCTGCTTGATTAATATTGATGGTATGGGTATTACAAGAGTTGATCTACCGCGAGATTAGAGAGGCTAAACCCTAGAAGCTAGCCTATGGTATGATTGTTGTTCGTCCTACGGACTAAAACTCTCCGGTTTATATAGACACTAGAGAGGGCTAGGGTTACACAGAGTCGGTTACTACGGGAGGAGATCTTCATATCATATCGCCAAGCTTGCCTTCCACGCCAAGGAAAGTCACTATCCGGACACAGGACGAAGTCTTCAATCTTGTATCTTAATTGTCCGGGAGTCCGGCCAAAGGTCATAGTCCGGCCATCCAGACACCCCCTAATCCAGGACTCCCTCAATGATGCATTACCGAGTGGGCCCAAAGACACCTCTTCGTCATATGGAGTGACAAATCCCAATCTTGATTCGTGAGAACCCAACAGACACTTTCGAAGGTACCTATAGTGTACCTTTATAGACACCCAGTTACGTTGTGATGTTTGGTACACCCAAAGCATTCCTACAGTATCCGGGAGTTGCACAATCTCCTGGTCTAAGGAAATGATACTTGACATTAGAAAAGCTTTTAGCAAACGAACTACACGATCTTGTGCTATGCTTAGGATTGGGTCTTGTCCATCATATCATTCTCCTAATGATGTGATCCCATTATCAATGACATCTAATGTCCATGGTTAGGAAACCATAACCATCTATTCATCAACGAGCTAGTCAACTAGAGGCTCACTAGGGACAAGTTGTGGTCTATGTATTGACACATGTATTACGGTTTTAGGTCAATACAATTATAGCATGAACAATAGACAATTATCATGAACAAGGAAATATAATAATAACCTTTTTATTATTCCCTCTAGGGTATATTTCCAACAATCTCCCACTTGCACTAGAGTCAATAATCTAGATACATTGTGATGAATCGAACACCCATAGAGTTTAGGTGTTGGTCTTGTTTTGCTCGTGGAAGAGGTTTAGTCAACAGACCTGCGACATTCAGATTCGTATGCACTTTACAAATATCTATGTCTCCATCTTGAATATTTTCATGGATGGAGTTGAATCGACGCTTGATATGCCTGGTCTTCTTGTAAAACCTGGGCTCCTTGCAAGGGCAATAGCTCCAGTGTTGTCACATAAGAGATTCATCGGGCCCGACGCATTGGGAATAACTCCTAGGTTGGTAATGAACTCCTTCATCCAGATTGCTTCATGTGCTGCCTTCGAGGCTGCCATGTACTCCACTTCACATGTAGATCCTGCTATGACGCTTTGCTTGCAACTGCACCAGCTTACTGCCCCACCATACAAAATATACATGTATCCGGTTTGTGACTTGGAGTTATCCAGATCTGTGTCGAAGCTAGCATCGACGTAACCCTTTACGACGAGCGCTTGTCACCTCCATAAACGAGAAACATATCCTTAGTCCTTTTCAGGTACTTCAGGATATTCTTGACCGTTGTCCAGTGTTCCATGCCGGGATTACTTTGGGACCTCACTACCAAGCTTACGGCAAGGTTCGCATCAGGTCTGGTACACAACATGGCATACATAATAGACCCTAGGGCTGAGGCATAGGGGATGACACTCATCTTTTCTCTCTCTTCTGCCGAGGTCGGGCATTGAGGCGTGCTCAATCTCACACCTTGCAATACAGGCAATAACCCCTTCTTGGACTAATCCATATTGAACATCTTCTATATCTTATCAAAGTATCACTACGGGAGATAGCTAATTTGCCATCAGGGGATGTCTTTGCCGTCAGCTTTTCATTGGGAAGACGGCAAAGAAAGGGTTTGCCATCATCAACAGATGGCAAAGAAAACCTAACAGCAAAATAGACTTTGCCGTCTACAAAAAAAAAGACAGACGGCAAAGAGCTCACTTTGCCGTCTGCTAACAAAAACACAGACGGCAAATATTCCTTGCCGTCTGTCTTTGTTTTGGCAGACAACAAAGAATCTTTGCCGTCTGTGTTTGTTTTGGTAGACGGCAAAGTGAGCTCTTTGCCGTCTGTCTTTTTTTCCAGACCACAAAGAAAAAGCACACCACACGGATCGATGACTTGGCAAAATCTGAGACGCACAACCCACAACCATCAGACGCACGCCCGCACCCACCCACTAACCCACAACGCACACGCCCCCACGATCCTACTGCCCCCACCCACGACTCCCATCTCCTCTCTCCTTCTCCCCCGAGCACCCTCTCTCTCGTACGCATCTCTCTCTCTCAGTCTCATATGCAGCCTCTCTCCCGATCAAGAGCACCCCAGTGCCGTTGACTCGACCTCCACCTGCTTCGCCACTAGCGCCGGCGGCCCCGTGCCCTTGCAGGCCTCCTCGGCCCGGAGCCCCCGCATGCAGGCATCTGCGCCCCGTCTCCCCCCGGAGCCGCCGGGCCCGGCCCTGGCTCCGTCGCCCCCGCACGCAGGCAGCGCCGGCCCCGCGCCCCTGCAGGCCTCCTCGTCCCGTCGCCCCTGCATGCAGGCGTCTGCACCCCGTTGCCCCTCGGCGCTGCCGGCCGTGGCACCGTCGCCCCCGCACGCAGGCTTCTGCAGGCCTCCGCCGCCACCTGCCCCGCTCGTCCCCCGCCGGCCCCGCCCATCGCCTCGCTAGATCCGACCTCGTCCCCGGTCCGCCCTTCGCACGTTGCATCGTGTCTCAACAGCCTCCGCAGCCCGTGCTGCACCGGCCACCGCTGGCCGCTCCGTGCCGCGCCGGCCACCCACTGTTGGCCGCGCCGGCAATGGCGTGGCTCTGCCATGCCACGCAGGCACCCGCTGCAATATGTTTGTTTGTTTGACCCTCTCTGTAATCTCTCTGTAATGAAAACTTTTTTTATTTATATACATAAAGATGATTGTAATAAGACTACTAAGCCACGGCATAAGCCGACGAATATCAAAAAAAAACCTCGCATGTGAGGATTTTGTCTAAGCGTTTGACTATCTGGCATCTGCAATTGGTCTGTTTGTACAGTTTTTTATAAATAAAAAAAATACGCTTTGCCATCTGTGATCTTCCTGGCACACGGCAAAGATGTAATTTTGGCTGACGGCAAAGATGGTTTTGTTCTCCTTCTGTTATTTTTTCGGCCGATGGCAAAGACAGATTGGCTGACGGCAAAATCTTTGCCGTCTGCCCCATAAAAAGCTGACGGCAAAGTGCTATTTGCCGACTTATCTTTGCCTTCAGCTTGCAGACGGCAAACTCTTTGTCGTCTGTTTTTTGGTCTTTGCCGTCTGTAGGGCACAGACGGCAAATTATCTGATTCTTGTAGTCTATGTGCTTTGTGAAAGATCGATGAGGCGTATCGATCTATCTCTATAGATCTTGATGCCTAATATGTAAGCAGCTTCTCCAAGGTCCTTCATTGAAAAACACTTATTGAAGTAGGCCTTTATGCTTTCCAAAAGTTCTATATCATTTCCCATCAATAGTTTATCATCCACATATAATATGAGAATTGCTATAGAGCTCCCACTCTCTTTCTTGTAAACGCAAGCTTCTCCATAAGTCTGCATAAACCAAACTCTTTGATCATTCCATCAAAGCAAATGTTCCAACTCCGAGATGCTTGACCAGCCCATAGATGGAGCGCTGAAGCTTGCACACCTTGTTAGCATTCTAAGGATCGACAAAACCTTCCGGCTGCATCATATACAATTCTTCCTTAAGGAAACCGTTAAGGAATGCCGTTTTGACGTCCATTTGTCATATTTCATAATAGAATGCGGCAATTGCTAACATGGTTCAGACGGACTTTAGCTTCGCTACAGGTGAGAAGGTCTCATCGCAGTCAACCCCTTGAACTTGTCGATAACCCTTAGCAACAAGCCCAACTTTATAGATGGTCACATTACCATCCGCGTTAGTCTTTTTCTTAAAGATCCATTTATTTTCTATGGCTTGTCGATCATCGGGAAAGTCTGTCAAAGTCCATACTTTGTTTTCATACATGGATCCTATCTCGGATTTCATGGCTTCAAGCCATTTGTTGGAATCTGGGCCCGCCATCGTTTCTTCATAGTTCGAAGGTTCACCGTTGTCTAACAACATGATTTACAGGACATGATTACCAAAATTATCATCATGGAAGTGTCCACTTCCAAGATGATAAATCGCGCATCACAGAAGTGCTTTCATCAAGGGTGACCGACACGTGGCATCCACCAAAATGGAACATCATTAAGCTACTGGGTCCGGTTTTGGATCCGATAACCCACTAACAGCCCCGACCAATGGGGATTTTCCACGTGTGAAACACGTGTCGGCTCACTGTTGGGACAGATGTCATCCACTCATTGGTCTGAAGGCGCCTATGATACGTCCACACGTGGCACGGCCCAACAGAGGCCCATTCCTGTGAAAAGGCCGGCCCGTTTGACTTGGTCAAAAGGTGGCGGGCCGGCCCAAAGAAAGCTTGTTAACGGCCTGTTCGCATATAGCCCATTTATAGCCCACTAACCCAGGGCCCATTACGACCTATCCAAATTAGGCCCAGTAGCGTCATCTGGGCCGTGCAATATGATTCCATCCATTTTAAGTTCCGGCCCATGTAGCCCATGACGTCTTTCGGCCCATATGAGGCCCTTCGTAACTCTTGGCCCATTAACAGCCCGTGGTGAAACTGGCCCGTAATGTATAGTGTATCACTTTATACCCATTAACGGCCCATTAATCCATTGGGCCGTTTGCAGCCCATGTTATCTTTCGGCCGTCTCAGGGCCCATTTATTCTTGGGCTCATTTCCAGCATTCGGTAACTTACGGCCCGTTATTGCCATTTTCTGCTTGTGGGCCAAATTTAGCCTGTGGTAACAGTTGACCCGTTTGTGGCCCGTTAATACGTTGGGCTGTTTTCATAGTGTCATGAAATACGGCCTATTAACGATGGCCCGTTATGCTCAGCCCATGAACGGATGATTCCAACTCTAGCCCGTTTACGGCCATAATGCGGTATGTTATTGGCCCATGTTTGGCCAATCGATCATAAGGCCCGTATAAGGCCCACTGATGATACGGCCCGTAGAAGACCCATCGTTTCTACAGCCCGTAGAAGGCCCATTGTTTCTATGGCCCATAGAAGGCCCTTTGTTACTACGGCCCATAGGAGGCCCAGTGTCACTCAAGCAAATATGTAGCCCATGGTTATTGTGGCCTAATTATAAAAAATAGGTTATTGTGGCCACTAGCAAACCGCGGAAATAGAACTACACTAACTACAAGCAAACAAATAAACAAGACAACAAGGAAATAAATAAGCAAGCAACTTACGCTAGGCTATCACGGCTATTACACATATTACATCCACTGGGCATCAAAGTTCACCACTAGTGCAAATAAACGCTCCGATAAAAGAATATACAAAACTGAGAGCACTTCAGAAGGCACTAGGACTGGCCAGGTCGGGCCCACCAAATAGCCGAAGAAGCTGAATAGACCTAAGTTGTGCCACAAATAGATGCATCACCCTTAGCTATATGGCATGATGGTGCGCAAGGTAGTCCTTTGACATCTTCATTACATCTTTGACTTCAAGTCGGAGCTGAGCTGAAGCAAGCCTTTCTGCTTTAAGTTGAGACTGAAGAATCGAACTAATTGAGGCAGCGACTGCATAGAGGTTGTCTCACACCTGCTGGTGAGTAGCTTCAACTCACTGTCTTCATCAAGACAGGACCTTGAGGTCATCTCGCTGTCCTCAAGATGATTTGGCTCACTATCTTCCCTAAATTTCTGCCTGGCATAACAGATACGACTCTGAAAGAGAAACAAGGAGACACATAACAGGTTTCACAATTATATAAGCAAATAAATGGATCTGTTCTACATAAGGAAAATGTTTTTACAACTACAATTTGAAGTTGGTAGTTGTTGCAAACATCCAATCAGATGTAAACAGCAAAGCAAACAGCAGTGGAGAAAATTATGCCTATCCAAATCTATATTAGAACAAAGTTTGAAGGCTTGAGAAGGATGAACTTACATTACATGTTAACGCGGGCTGGAAAAATCCCTTCTCCATGTTGATGGAAGGATAATTCAATAAATTTCCCAAAGAAAATTCTTTATAACCGTTGCCATTATTCTACATTTTGCAAAGAGTAAATATAGATCAAATAATATTGGAAGAAACAGAGGATAATGAAGCTCAGGTGCAGACTGATGATACATAATCAAATAGCAATTAATTAAGTACAGCGTTACAAGGCAAATGGGAGAGAGGTACTGACAAGAGCAATGCAGAGCCCAGTATTGTTGTGAGATCGTATGATCCTTTGAGCAAGGAGATTCATTTGAAATTAGTTTTCATACAAGAGAGAAGGTAAGGCAGATGCATAAATTTGGGAGTTCAAATTTTGAATTGATATCATAGACAGTACTTGACGCTGGGCTCTCAGCAATTCTAATAGGGGTTTGGCCACTGGAGTAGGGGTAAAGTTTGGTACAGTTGGGCCTGTGTTTTCTGTGGCTGCTGATCTATCTGATTTAACAGGTATCACTACCTTTTCCAAAAACCTAGTTTGTACTCCTTGAGGATCTGCACTCACCCTCTTCCTTTTGGACATCTATTACGAAAGGACAATATTTGACTAGAAAAACATAGTGTGACGACACATGGAATAGGTATAGAAAATGGATAGGTATGGAATATACTCATATATGATGCTTAAACTAAGCAGATGGTGTAACAAATTAGAAGTAATGCAAGAGGTCAGAAGCAAAATATGTGCGACCAAGACAACCTTGCCAAGTTAGAGCAAGCACCTTAATGGGTGAATAAGATAGGCCATCCTCCACCATGCCAAGTTTGTTAGCCAGTGGATTGTTCCGCAATATTCCTCTTGTGCACCCATTCTCATATATTCATTTTGATAATGTTCAATATCTGACATGCATGAAAACATAAAAGCAAGTGAGATTATCTTTGCAATGCAGAAGTGATTCTAATCCAATACTGCCTCCCTGTAAACCCCTTTGTGTTATCTCTACAATTCTTTTAAGAGATGCCCTGCATGCTGTAATTTGGTGTGTGCATTAATATAATGTGGCCTACTACTCAAAATATGAGAGATCGAGAAGTGATGACACTTCGAAGATGACATCTTCAACATATGGAAAAGAAGAACAAGTCGACATGAAGTGATAGGTTCAAAATATACTAAGAGAGAACAACGCGACCTGACCAGTCAACCACAAGAGAAGAGGATCATCTTAAAGAAGAGCAGAAGAGCAAGCAGATTGAAGATATTACAAGTCTTTCAATACAATATCGGTTGGCCACCCATGATGAACCACAGTGCACAGAGAAATACTATTCTTTCCGATCTCTCCATATGTGGCTCACATGCATTTCGAAACTAAAGTAGGAACATTTAGCTGACCAATTAAACAACTCTCGATTTTACTAATATCAGCATAATATCAGATATGAATTTGTACAACTAAGCTTGTTTAGCTCGATGGATGGAGCAGTGCTATTATGACACAAACCACGTAGGCTGATCGTGGTCATCATAAAATGGGGAAACCATAAGCATGATGAGTACAGTGTTGACCGTGGCAGTGGGATGGCAGATCTGAAGCTGCAAACCACGCAAAGGGTAGTTAGCAACCGATGTTTGCTTTGAAATAACAACTAAGATTTGGTATGGACAAGAAAGTACAGTCAACAAGTGACAAAGAAATGCTATCCAGCTGTCTCTTTATATGTCGCGACATGCATTTGGAAACTCAAGTGGGACCTTTAGCTAACCAATTAAGTGTGTCTGTTAACTAATATCAGTATCATATCACAATCATATATGAACAACTAAGCTTTCGAATTCTGAGTGTTGTGTTGTTTAGCTTGAAGGGTGGAATATTGCTAGTATGACAAAAAGAACCTACGCAAATCATAGTAGAGTAGAGAAAGGGGGAAAACCCTAAGCATCAAGAGATAAATCAGGAAAGTGGAACTAGCTGGACTAGTGGGTGGTGCACATGCTTTTCAAAATGAATATAGGAACATTAGGTGAAAAATTAAACCTTCTCTGTTTTAGTGATATGAGCATCATATCAGATTCGTATTTCAACGCGTAAGCTTTGGGTTGAGGTCTTGAGGAGCAGTGCTAGCACGACACGAAGCACCTATGATGATGGTAGTGAATATAAAGGGGGAAACCATAAGCTTTACGAGTATACTGCCCGTGCCATGGCGGATCTGAAGGTGCAAACCGAACAAAGCTACTTCACAACCAATGTTAGCTTTCAACAAGCCACTACGATTTGGTACGGACAAGAAAAGTACTGTAAACAAATTACGATCTATTTTCCGGGTGAGATCAATAACTTAAGCACATATGGAAGAGTACCACCTCTCTTGCGATGCCGTGTAGGCCCCTGCTGATATGTTGAGGGTGCTGCTGGTGCGATGGCTGTCGGCGGTGGGGAAGAAGACTTTAGACGGCAGACGACTGGGTTGGGGGATAAATCATGTTTCCATGGACAAGGCGGTCGTAGGAGCGGTAACTGCAAGGTGGACGATGTCGCCGATGAAGCGAAAGGGCGCGATGAAAGGATCCTGGCCCAGCGCCGTGGATGAGAGACGTCCATATCTTCAAGTGGACGACGGGGTAGGGGTAGCGGCTCCGGCAAGGGGGAGGATGGGGTGGCGGATGGGGGAGGTTGGCCATAGCGGGGAGGTTGTCATGGCACCGATGGTGTATGAATGGGGAAATGGAGGGGAGGGGGGATCTCAAACTTTGGGACGCCCTTCTCCGTAATGTGGAAAGTTATGTACTTATCCCCCGTTTAAAACTTTGGACATTGCGTCGGTTGGGGATAGGACGGTAATCTCGCATCTCCCAAATATTTGACGGTAACTATTTCGGGCGAGGAGAGGGTTTTTTGCCGCCCATGGTTGGCGCCCATGGTGTATGAACGAGGCTGACAGGTAGGGCGGTTGTGTCACGTCTAAGGGAAGTTGCACATCTGCTCCTATTTAAAATATTAGCCTACATCGATTTTGGACGAGGAGAGTTTGTTTTGCCACCCACTATTTATGAATGGGGAAATGGAGGAAGAGACACATGTCTTTCGGACTATTTATGAATCAAATGTGTTTTTCCGCCCACGTTTGGCGCCCACCATGTCTGAATGGGCTCAGAAGCCGTCATGTCACGGCTAATTGAAGTTACTAGTCTACCCCTATCGATAGCAGTGTAAATCCGGTCGATAAGGATGTCAAGTGTCAGGGGTAGATAGTAATTTCCATCTCGCAAACACTTGCTTAGGGCAGCCCACAAATTATAGTGGGTGTTTAGCCGCTTCGTTCAAAACTTGGGAGAATTAGCATGCACGTTTGCCCTGTGCCCTGTCAAACTAAATTCAAATCCAATTTGTATTCGATTACGAATATCCACAGATAATTCTACATTTTGTTATTTATTTCTTCAAAACCACAACAAAGATTTATTCCACCTTTATATATGATTATGATTTAGAAATGCCGTGATCTTCGAATTCAGTAGGTTGGATACACTCTGAGTCAAAAAATTATTTCTTCCAATACAATATGCTCACACGAAAAACTGTTCACCTTATGTCACTCATAAAAGTACTGAGGATTACCTCGCCTAAAAAATTCGGATCATTACAACACATGGACAACATAGGGGGTCTTGCAACATAATCCATTCGGAGACATGACACAACATGCAAGTACAATAATCTAATGACAATTTCAACTGGTATGTAAAGAAGAACCGGGATTACCCTGGAGTTTAGATAGCCGAAACTCAAATGAACTACGCATGCATTTCTTTGCGATAGTACAGCAGGCACTGCTGACATATTGGCCAACTCAGGTATTGCGTGACAACAAACAAGCATTCGAATCAAGCAATACAACAAAGCAGGCAACTGAACTATTTGTAATTCGGTAGGATTACAGGTTGAGGGCACAAGCCAAGAAAGCAGCCCACTCGCATTACATTTCACATGTACTAAAACACACTGGCTTACCATATGTTGCTGTGAAGCCTCGCTGCTGTTGCAATGTTCTTTGAAGATATCGTCAGCATCGCGTGGTTGCAAATCTAGTTGTTGTAGTTTATTCTGCACCCTCTATTTAGGTAAATTAATTTTAATTGCATGCACTGGTCCGAATTGATCACCAATGGTTCATCTAAACTAATGAAAGAGGGTGTGTGCATACACGACAATATATCTCCTTCCCTCTATTTATATGCTTGTTCGAGGTGCCAGCCCCAAAAGAACAAATATTTTTCTTGATGTGGTTGGCAGCTCCATAATTAATAGAAGTATCAAATTAGTCATGCAACTTGGGAGGATCAAGAACACAAAAACAAGTAATGGACAGAGGCTTGGAGTAGTGATGTAATAGC
The DNA here is from genome assembly GCF_002162155.2 of Triticum dicoccoides. Lineage (NCBI taxonomy): Eukaryota > Viridiplantae > Streptophyta > Magnoliopsida > Poales > Poaceae > Triticum > Triticum dicoccoides. Next base: position 631,735,339 of record NC_041391.1, read on the forward strand.
TAGCATCAGAAAATATAGGGTAAAACAAACAAAAAGCAGCGGAACCACATGCTAGTTTGCTGATGTGTAATTAAGCATAGAGAACATTAAGCAGTCTGATGGAACCAACAGGTGGCATCAGAACAACACCATTATCATAAATATAGCATTCAAGAAGTAAAATAGTAGACAGTGATATCTAGGAAGTACAGTAATACTTAGGACAAAACTAAAGCATATTAACTATATGTGCGCTGGTATGTAATTTAGCACATGTAACATGTTCAGTGCCAGAAGTATGGCCCTATAGGTGCAAGCAGAATAATGCTTCTCATAAAAAACTGAATGATGCCCTGAAGAAATTCAAAGGTGTGGTGCTTATGCTAGGAAAGTGAACGTAGGCGCCGGCCGTTGGATAATAGTACCTGATTCTCGGCGGCGTATGAGTATCGTTGTCATACTTGATAGCTAAGGATCGTTGATGGTGCTCGTGTTGCAGTTGAGTTTGGGCCGGCTGTCGCCGTCGCTGAAGCGGCTCTGGTGCTACGGCTGCGGCGCCTATCGACATATAAGAAAGCTCATCTCTGGTAAGTGAACAGTTGCACGATAAAGAAAAAAAATGAAGGAGTATAAATCAAAATAACCTGATGAGGATGCGGTGTTGGTAATGCAGGGCCGATGGAGTTGAATATGGCATCCGTGGAGTGGGTCCGGTGCAGTGGACGAAGGCTTCGGCGGGCGCGTTGTACAGTGCTTTCAATAAGGCGGATCTGTTGGGCGGACGAGGGCTTGTATGAAGGGCCAGCGAAGGGGCGGACGAGGGAGTCAGTGAAGGGCCTACACTATGGTGGACAAGGGCACCGGTTAAGCAGATCTGGTGGGGTGGAGCATGATTGTGGTCAAGGAGATCTGGGGCGGTGGACAAGCCAGTCGCTGAAGCGGCGTCGGTGAAGTGGTGAGTTGGCAGTTGGGGGTTCCAAGGCGCGGAAGGTAGATCCGGCGGGGTGTGAGATCCACCGCTGCAGCAGAGGACTAGATTCGGCGGCTTGCAGTGGTTGGGGGGGCAGGGAGGGGAAGGGGAGGGGCTCTGGGGATGAATGTTGGGGGCAAAGAGGGGAAAACAATGGAGTTACCAAAGCAGCCCTTTTCTGTTAAGGTGGCAGGGGTAAAACATGAATATCGCAGGAATAAACTTTCGGGTGCAAGATATTTTGATGTGAGCGGGAAGTTTGAAAGCTTTTGGTGCCTGAAATTATATTCTGCTCTTGTACGGCTGACTATGATATCATGGCCGAGAATTTGTTTGTTTTGCACGCAAAAAAGTGCATGTTTTGAAAATCAATGTCTCCAACTCGAAACTTAGATTGTCCATTCAATTCAAATATGGATCATTGAGCTACTACAAGCAAATACCATCATACGGTCCAATTCAAATGAAATTCCAAATGTGTTTATCCTAAATATGATAACAAAAGCAAAAATGTGTATGTGTATGAATAAAGTGCATGATTATAAAGTTTGAACGTGCTTGTATGTGTATATCTCTAGGTTTGATATATGAATTTGCACTACTACAAAAATGGCTATAGATGGAATTGCCACTAATGGCGCACCTGTGATGTGGTGCGCCATTACTATATTCTAATGGCGCACCATGTCTCGGTGCGCCATTAGTAATATATTACTAATGGCGCACCTGGTGTGTGGTGCGCCATTAGTACTTTTGAAAAAAAACATAAATTTTTTTTGTTACTAATGGCGCACCGTTATATAGTGCGCCATTACTAATTGACTTAGTAATGGCGCACCACATCCGTCGTGCGCCATTAGTAGTTTTGAAAAAAAAAGTAAAAAAAAATAAATTTTTTTTGTTACTAATGGCGCACCATGTCTCGGTGCGCCATTACTAGTTTTAACTAGTAATGGCGCACTGTCCACTGGTGCGCCATTACTAAGTTTTTTTCCAAAAAAAAAATAAAAAAAATATCAATTTTTTTTATTTTTTTTCAAAACTAGTAATGGCGCACCACCCCACGGTGCGCCATTACTAACTTGCCCCAACACCGAATGCAACCCCCCTCCCGTGGATCGCCTTTTCAGTTTAAAAAAAATAAAAGAAAATATGTTTCCCATGTGATATGTGCTCTAGTTATTTGCAAAATCTCTCTGGAAATTTGTAAAATGGCCATAACTTTTGCATACGAACTCAGATGAAAAAGTTTTTTATATGAAAAATCATCTACTCGAAAAGTTACATCCAAATTTAACCGTGGGAACCCCGTTAAACATTTTCCAAATCCCCAAAAACCTAATAGAAAAAAGTTACGGGGCTTTCAAGATCTAGCGGCAAAAAAATTCAAAAAATTTCAAACTTACTAGTGGCGCACCGTGGATGTGGTGCGCCGCTAGTAACAGAAAAAAAATTGGTTTCGATTTTTTTTTGAATTTTTTTTCAAAAAATGATACGTAATATGACCGGGAAGTTTGAAATATTTTCAAAATTTCATCATAGTCATGAACATGAACAAAGTCCTAAACATCAACAAGGTATAACAGGATTGATATGCTAGATATATCAACAAGTGCCTGTGAAGTGAGCTGTTGCTGGGGTTGGATAGAACTCTGATGTTAAGCGTGCTTGGGCTGGAGTAGTGTGAGGATGTGTGACCTTTCGGGAAGTTTGACCATGGAGTGTGATTTGACCTGAGATTAAGCATATTGACCCGAGATTAAGCCATAGTGAACTGAGATTAAGAAAAAAACGAAAAAAAATTGAAAAAAAAATTGAAAACATTTTTTTTAAATAAAATTCCGATTTTTTTTTTAAAATTTGAAAAAAAACGTTACTAATGGCGCACTTCTATGTGGTGCGCCATTAGTATACCAGATACTAATGGCGCATCGTGGGCTATACTAATGGCGCACTACATGGTGCGCCATTAGTATATCAGATACTAATGGCGCACCAGTGGTGCGCCATTAGTAAAAAATACTAGTGGCGTGCTAGTAATGGCGCACCGGTAGTGCGCCATTAGTAGGCAAAACCGGTGCCCCATTAGTAGGCCTTTTTCTAGTAGTGTTGAAATCACGAAATCCCGGCTTACAAAATGTACCTCCGTTTAGATGAATTACAAAAGCTAATGATGGAGTCAAATTCCAAAATTCCAAGCTTAGGTTTGTAATTCTGGTACATCAAGGTATATCACGCATGTTCAAAAGTATCGTTATCTCATAGTCCAAACTGTGAAACAAATTGATCAACCATGAGTGCACACACTATTGACCATGTATATCTCAATTACGCTAAAGTCCCTCAAATATAGACACCTCACTCTTTATCTGAAGCCAATCCCCCTCCCTTGTCGCCCCCCCCCACACACACACATAGAGAAGTTGTTCTCTCCCCCAAACACCAACACACGAGCACATTAACACCCCTCTCTCTTCTAAAGTCCGGACCCCAATATAGGTCTCTATCACTTTGTCTCTCAGGCATGCACACATCTCTTCCCCCACTCTCTAGGTCTCCCGGCATCTCTCTTTCCCAAGCACACGAACTATGTAGAGTGTATCTTTCCCATACACACAAAAGGTTGCCCCAAACGTCTATCTCCCTAGTTATCTGGTTCTCGCGCACTCACCTCACTCACCAGACCCACTACAAACAAGCACACTTTGTCTCCTTGTGCACCACTCTCCTCTTTCTTTCACTCCCACATGCGGACCCGCCCCAGCTCCTTCCCTGTATACATATATGTCGTGACTCTTTCCATAGCTCCTTAATGTATCATCGTTCTAGATCTCGCACATTATTCTCTACACCATCTATTCTAGATCTCTCATGAAGTCCCTATCACACACACGATGACTCGCTTCCGTTGCGTCTCTGTACATAGGCAATTTCGAACAACGTCAACATTGTATCCCTATCTATACGCCATTTATGGACACAAACGACCCCTCTCGCCCCCTCTATTCCTCTCTCTCTCTATCTATCTATCTCTCTCTCTCTCTCTCTCGCTCGCTCGCTCTCACACCCCTCTCCCACACACATACTCGATGTCTCTTCCAAATAGTTTGCTCCCCCCGCACGCGCTATCCCGCTACTACACATGTCACAACATTCACCCTTCCCTTATACACACACTCCCTCTCACACATAAAGGCGTGCACAAACACACCCAAACACGCACAAACACCCATTTATCTGGATCCTCATCTCTCCCCATGTCCGCATGTGTATCTCACACACTCACTCTCTAATTATGTATATGTGTCTCCACGTTACACAATACAAAGCCCCATGTAAATGTCTCTCTCTATCCTCCACACACATAGACACAAAGAATCTATAATCATTGCCTTAGTCTCTAGACATATCACACGCACACTGTCTCCTCTCTCGCAAACACGCTCAGCAAGGGTTTCCCCATGAACAACTTACCGTATATTCATCAATAATTGTGGCAGTACGGCAGACACAAGACGTGAAAAAGAATAAATCTACACGTCCTTAGACCACCTAGTATGACTACAAGGACTAGAGAAAGCCAAAAAGCACACCGCCGTCACCCCCTCCTTATCGGCGACAGGAAAACCTTTGTTTTAGACAGTCGAGAAGTCATTGTGCTTAGGCCCCACATGCTGAGGCATTGAATAGAATGTAGATGCTAGTTTACGGAAACAAGTGTCGATAATACGTTTGTATCTCCGTACTTATATTCCTTCTCTTATAAAAAACCGAGTTGGTGATGATGTGCCATCTTGCAATATAGATCGTCCGATCTATATCTGACGGATGGAAATTAAACTAAAAGATACCCGCACCCCTCTCCACATTTGCAGACAAGGCCTTCCCTCGTTCATCCTTATCTCCAACAACCTCATTATTGAGAAATTAAGAAGGGAAGCCTCTGGAACAAACTAGCCTGGTGGCCACTACCGGCATCGTCAATCCCCATGCCTCCGGTCAGTCCGACCACCAATTACCACCATGCCCCACTCCTCTTCACCTTATCTCATATTTCTCGAGATATCATTAGTTTTAACACATGGTATTACTCCCGGGTGGGTCAATCACAACAAGTGTTTTATAAAAAAAATGCATCTTGATGTTCCGTGCAATGCACGGATCTTGCTAGTACTCCTACAGAATACTAAGTTGGTGCTGATGGTCCGTCTGCCATCCGTCTTTTCTGACCATTAGATCTACATCTAACGACTGTGAGGTAAGTTGTTGTGACTTTTCTCACCAACATCCCACTTGTCTACTAATTTGCAGAAAAACCCATAATTAGTATCTTAAAACCAACCACATCCCTCCCTTACCTCACAAAAACAGCCCAAGGAATATATTCTAATTGAAACATAATATGTCTCTAGTGATATATGTATATCAAAATTAGAGTGTTTTGTATCAAGTTTGTGAATAAGTATTATTCTAATTATGATTCGTTGCAACGCACATGAACATTGCTTGTATTTCGAACCATGCATTTTTTCTCCTAGTATTCCATAGTTTCGAGTTTTCCATCAAGATATTAGTCACTCATGGTTGATACTTAGTTTCAATCATGTACACATATGCACTATGTAACTAGCCTTGCTTATTGGCTTCCAAAGCTTAACAAAAAACTACCACTTTCAACCAGCCCTAGGAAGAATATATTGTACAAAAAATAGCAAAACATGCCCAAAATTTCTTAATCCATGCTAAAAACTACTACCTAGTACTCATGCCAATTAGGTTCGTTTAAATCCATTGATGACAGGGTTGGCCCACACGTCCGTGCTGACGAGGCAGCTTAAACCGACACATTTTGTTTGAGCTTTGACACGAGGGACCCACATCTGACCTTCTATCCTATTATTCCCCTTCAAATCATTATTTTTCCTAAACATTACTTCAAATAGTACTGATGGGTGTTCGTCGGTGGCGCCGGTGATGAGCGAGTTGGCCGCTGCTCCGCCGGACGGGCCGGACGCTGCGCTGGCCTCCGCACGGGTTGGCACGCTGGCCCGAGCGTGACTCACGAGCGAGCAAGCTGCCACGCTGGCCTTCGCTCGAGCCAGATGGCTGGACTTAGCGCCATGTGCGTGAGCAAGCCGCCGCGCCGCCGTGCCAATCTAGCTAGAAAACCTTGCAGACAAGCAGCTGGACGGAGCTATCTTGGCTAGCTAGTGGTCGCGAGCGATAGACGGAGCTGGCATTCGGGCTGCCACAACATGGGCTCCGCACCGCCGGCGGTTTTGACCTCGCCTTCTGCCGGCGGTGGTAGCTGCGTCCCATGGCCGAGGATGACTAGGTGGATGGGCCGGAGGTAGGAGATCACTCAGGGATTTTTATGCAGACTGACATGTAGGTCCCACAAGTCATAGCGCCCGGTCGAATAGAAGGCGTTGACTTAATGGCCGATATGGGCCGTATCAGAGGTTAGAGTTAGATTCTAACCCTGAACTAACTCTAACCGAAGTGGTGTTTGGATGGCAGGGTTATATTGACAACAAATGTATCCAAACAGGGCCATGGGTTGAAATGTGCCTATAATGACACTTTTTAGTGTAGTCGTTTCTTGGTAGGCCTGGTTGGTAAGAGCATGTACAATGGTTGATAAGCTAGTCTTATCTTAAGTCTGCCACGTATGCAAGTGGTAGTAGTTTCTTGGCATTATTAGTGGTTTCTTGCATTATTAGGGGTTTCTTGTAAGGAACAATGTACGTACTACTAGCGACAAAAGGAGATTCTAGGTTGCGTTGTACTCCAACGAGTACTACTAGTCATCGCGGGAGTGTATACCTCGTTTTGTGGTTTCGATCCCGGCCGTACGCACGGCGGCCTTTTTTTAAACAGTAACTTCACTGCGAGCCAATATTTTACACGGGTAGTTTGAGCTTTGAAGTCAAAAGGATGTGCGGCACCACAATCTGGGTGCACTGGATAGCCTAGCCACGTGAACGGGTTTTCCTTCCCAGCATCCCGTGGCTCGCGTGCTCGCCCTAGCCGCACCTCGCTTGCAGCTTCCTCATCAGCAAGTAGCATATTTAAACTAGCGCCTCCCAATTAATCCTGAGGAGCCGGAAAAGCCTAGCGGGGCATTGGGAACAGTGCAATATGGCTCTATATGTAAAGTGCTCTACTACAACTCTGTACCTTGTGGCATTGCATGCATGGAGTTCACTCCATTATCGGCTCTACTATAAAAGAAATTCCTCTTGACGTGTTTTTTTTGAAACGGAGGAAAAAGCTTTGCTTCATCTCATTCATAAAGAAGCAACTACTAACAAAGTTCGACGAGATCCATTACACCTCCACAAATGGAAGAGAAAAACCTAGTCTTGCTGTATCAAATAACTCAAATTTCTACCCCCGCAGTAATCATCGCTGCTAAACATGCTGCTAGTGTGTGCGTAAGAGGAGTGGCTGAGTAGGCCAGCTATGTGAGAGGAGCAGCTGAATAGAGCACCGAGAGTACCCACTAGGCCACTACACATGTGTACTTCCCCTGCATGGATAGTACAACGATGGTTCTAGAGAATAGTAGTACCCTCCACTTCCAACTGTAGCTCCTTGGCCCTGAGATTCAAGAGTTCAAAACAGGTGCACTATACTAGACTAGACCAGAAGTACAGTACATCGCACTACCAGTTGGGAAAAAGTAGTACTAGTACTGCTACAATATGAGTAGGTACTCCTCTGTCACATAAGGTAAGACATTTTTTGACACTAGTTGGCGTGTACAAAAAATAGCAAAAACCAACCAAAAATTTCTTAATCCACGGCAAAAACTACTACCTAGTGCCAAAAATTTCTTAGTAGTGCTATTATTTAGAGTATAGTGCAATCCCATAACGTCTCATAATACTAGTACTAGTAGTAAATAATAACCTCACCCCTTTTCTAAGGAACGATCAACAGTTGGAAGGGACGAGGCCCTACGGTTACTACACTCTTATCTCCTCCTCGCCAGTTCCCCTCCCCCCGAAGTGAAGGCAGTTCGTCGCTGCACCCATGGATTCGCCAGGTAGTTCTCCTCCTCGTCGGGGCTGGGAGACCTTGGACGACAATCCTCTAGGAGAAATAGCACGCCGCTTCGATGTCCTCACCGCCGCAAGACTCGGTGCTTCCTGCACCAACTTTTTCAAGACGGTGCTTAAACAGGCTTGGGAAAAGGACATGCTTGTTGGTCTTCCATGCGTCCCCGAGGAGAAGGTTCTTCTATGGGAAAATCCTTCGAACAGTCCACCGCTCCCTGGACATAGTTGCACGTTAACTCCGCTAGAGTTGCCGATGTTGAGAGGTAGTCGGATTTTGTCCGATGAGCAAGTCAGTAATGGAGTTTGATCATGTAGTACTTAGTTATTCCATTTCCATCTCGTAATTTCTCCGCTCCCCGCCGTCTTATATATAGGTCTGGGTCGGTGCCAACGAAGATTGGCTTGCATACGTCCGGCCGGATACCACCATCATTTTGCACAACATTCACAACGGTGTGGCCGTTCCGGTAGACCCCTTCTCCACCATTGGGATCGGCCTTTCGGACTGGCTGGGCTTGAATACGTATGATGATGCCCACATGAGATTGAAGAAGCTAGCAATTGTGGACCCGCTGACAAAGCAACGTGGCTACGATGATTACTATCTCATCGCGGTGTTCGACATAAGGATTGCCATCAATGCAAGAGGCAGTAACGACAGAGGCTGACGCATGTTGGCAATGGCAGATTTGTACCCCTACATGTTCGAACACGCCGTGCGCCATCTAGGCCGCATCATTGCGGTGACAAGCCAGGTGACTTGTTTCATCTGGTTGCCATCCTACGGTATGGGAGATTACAAACGGAATGCACAAACCACCATTTGCATCCCTAACGGTACTCCATTATTTTGCAGGGACGAGTCATCCCCCGATCAAAATAAGATCGTCGATCCTGGATGTGCATTTGCATCCGCGATTCGGTCTAACCTGGAACCTTGTAGCTGACTTTGGCATATTGGGATCAACTATCTTAGCAGTCGTTACCCATGGTACCACTGATGTGCAACATGGTCACACAATCTACCACGATCGGACCGTCACCATCTACCCAGGTATTCCATTTTTAACCCTCTCACCTTCTCTTTCATTGTTGTACTAGTACTTACTAGTACTAGTAGGAGTACTTTTTACCTTGGAGGACGCGTATAGCTAGCTAGGCCCTTGAAGACTTGAACCCACTAGCTACCACCATTTTTGTTTTCCATGTCTTACTATCTCATCCATGTAGAAAAGAGTGGCTATATATAATAAGCCGGTTATTTCACTACCTCTATACCGGAGTAGTACTATTTGCTGCACGGTATTACTGACCGCCCATATTTGAGCACAACATTATTATGCATGGACCTTGACTATTTACGTCACCATGTGTCCAGATCTGAGATGTCGTGTGTACCAGATGAACGGCGCCGAGTTCGACCCCCGTGATGCTACGTGGGTGCCGAGGAACACTTTTGAAGAGTAGTCGCTTTTCATTGGGGACAACTACCCCATTGTGAAGCGGATGCCACCTTCCGTGCAAGACACAGAAGGCCTGCCGTTCATGAAGCATGGTTGTGTCTTCAGTGCACACTGCCGGATGAACGACATGCTGGGACACGCTATCTCTGATTTATGCTGCTTCAGCTTGGATGAGTCTCCATCATGTGGATCCAGACTAGAAAGCTGCGACAATGACACATAAGTCTGCTACTTTTGGGCGTTAATTATGCCCTGGTCAATGTGTATATCTCTAAATGTACAGTCTTTCACGGACTTAGGGAGTAGGTTGAGCACTTGAGCGTGAGCGTGTGTGTTGCGTCGTGTGCTGTGTGTCACATGGGTGCGTGAGTGTTGCGTGCGTCCATGTGTATGTGTGAGTGTTGCATGTTGCATGCATGCATGGGGCTTACTCCCTCCCATTGACATGTTCATATTTCAAGCTTCCTCTGTTCCCTCCATATGGTGATACTCCCTCTGTTCCCAAATACGGAGTAAAAGCCTCCCTCTATTCCCAAATACAGAGTATTTGTCTTTCTACAGATTTCAACTAGTGACTAGGTACGGAGCAAAATGAGTGAAGTGAGCGTAGACGCATAGGGATACTGTAGAAAGGAAGTCTTCGCGATCCATTATTCTCCATCTTGGTCAGAGAGAACTATTTAACTAGTCTTCGCAGTGAAGTGACAATACACGTTGCAGCAGATGGGACACGTAATTAATAAGCTGAACCAACGTGTTGGTGTTACTAAATCAGCCTGACCCAGTACTGCAGTCATGTTTGCCAGTAGAGCACGCTTCCGCAAATACGCCTACGCACCTCACATATGGGCCCTCTTGTGGTAGACCCACATGTGATCGATGTAACTATTTACACTCCAAAGGATGGTATATCCTGGTAGTAGTACTATTAGAATTGAGGTTTAATGCACTTTCTTCTGTCTTCCACTCTTCTTCCTCCTCTCTTCCCCATCGTTGGCCGCACACCATTTACCCCCGCTCACTTCTCGCCTGCCCGCGCCATCTTCCTTGGTAGCTCACGCGTGCCATATCCCCCCGCTCACTGCTCAGCCACACGAGGAGAAGCTTCTTCGCTCGCCCGCCCAAATCCACTTCCCCGCTGGCTCGCATGCACCGAAAACCCCAATGGTAGAACCGACTGACATGCAGAGTCGCGATTGGAATTCCCTCCCCGATGTTCTCTTGGAGCAGGTTTGTAATCCTATGGCACTACTCAACACCGTTTGTCTGGCCGCATGATCGGTGTCTTTGTACCGTCTACTCGTCTGCAACTGGCCGGCTCTTTTCAAGATACCCTGCTTACTGGTGCCCGATCCGCGCAGGTGGCCCAGACACCGACTTGACGATCCTACGGATTTTGTCGTGGTGCCCCCTCGACATGCTACCACTACCTGTCCACCTGTCCTTCATGCGCGGCCACTACTGGGCGGGCATGGACGCCAACTGGATCGTCGTCATCCACCAATGCGGTAGTCCGTGGCGTCTCGTGGATATCTACACCCTGCGAGAGATCACCTTTATATCATTGATACCGCCGCCATCAAGCCTCGCGGCCTGCCGGACACTCCTACCTCCTACTCATGAGACGCGTCAAGCTTTTGGCTCGACCTCTGTTTGCTGAAAGTTGTAATCTACGAAGTGCCCACACCATCAAAAGACTACATGGATTACAAGCTCATTGCCTTGTTTAACATGGGATTAGCCTATCTGGAATCCGGTCGCCATACATGGTTATGGCTCATCGTCAATCCTGTTGAGGCAACATTTCTGCCTGATGCTATAGTGCATGATGGCATCGTTTACGCAGTCGACGCACAAATTGGCTGCCTATACTGGTGGAATCTATCATTGTGTAATTGTTATATTTCATCTCATCTTTACCTTATGAATATGACTGCCTGTTCATTGTTACAAATTTAGAATAGATAGTCTGTCTATAACCACATCGTTGCTATATGTTCCTCTCATTTCCTAGATTTTTATGACCACACATGTTATTGTTAGAGTTGATATGAGAACAATTGGCATCTAATGATTGTTAGAATAGATATTATGAGCATAACATCATGATTGCTATATGTTACTCTCATTTCCAAGATTTTTATAACAACTCATGTTATTGCTTAGAGTTGATATGAGAACAGTAGTAGTAAGTGCTATGGTAGAATATGAGTAGGCTCTGTCATAGTTGTTTTCCTCTCATTGTTACATGATGTTTGAACCATGACATATTGCTAGAATATGAAAGCGATTGGCTTATTTTTTTAACTTGGGTATGATTATGACCACACCATTGCAATTCTCTGTCTATGATATGTGTCGCTGTTATAATAATCTTAATTCCACACATACTCTAAACATGATTGTTTATTTTTGTCCTTTTGGTCTCCAATTTGAATTGTTGTAGCAGACGCAAATGCGCTGGCCTTCATGATTCCAGAACCTGGAATCATATCAGCCGATGGGTGGTGGTTTATCGCTCGTTCAGTTGACGGCGGTCATTTGATGCTCATTCGCACGTACCAAATTGAAAAAAACCATTACATCAAACCACATGCAATACAATGTGTGGGGCATTTGTGACATTGATGGCTATGGCTGCTTCGTGTTCGAGAAAGATCCCAGCTCCGTTGGGCCAAGCGTATTCAACTGGAGGGGGGTTTACAGCCTCGGCAACCACTCCTTGTTCCTCGGGCTCAATTATCCGATCATCCAACCAATCATTGATCATGTCACTGACGATGACTACCATGCTATGCAACTTCCATTCGCCAGGGGGACTGTGTTTACACATCATACCATGGGTTTTATGAATCACCATATCCAGAGATTCATCGACACAGCTTGTTGCCAGATAATCTTCAGTGTGTGAAATGCATCAAGCTTTCATGCGATGGATGGCTTTTGCAAACCCGACATGCGGCGATGTGGTTCATGCCAACAACAAATATGCACAACTTTATTCGTACTGATATCTAGACTGAGCCATGTATTCTGCTGCTGTAGCATGACCCTCTTTTTTTGGATATTATGTACTATTGTTAGTTTGAAGCACTCCTCTGGTTTGAAGGATAGATACCTTCCTGGGATCAAGTGCATCCTAACTCACCTGCGTAGGATGTACTATTAATGATGATGGAGATGCTGTGCAGAAGCCACACAAACACACACACACACACACACACACA
>NC_041391.1:631748526-631801517 GCF_002162155.2 Triticum dicoccoides
AATTAGGCTCCAAGTGCGTACTTGTTAGTTAAACCTATGGTTAAAATGTGACACTAAATACGACTAGTAAGTAGTACAGCAGCAGTACTAGTATACGTCGGTCAAATTATTCATCATGTCCACACATTGAATTGACGTGACAACACGCTGCGCGTGAGGTGACACAAGAATCCCGACGGTGTGTTCGGGTATTCTGGATGTCAGATTTGGAGTACCACTTATTTGTCGAAATCTTTCATCATTCACTTAAAATAGTCGATTGATCATACATTGAGTACCATATAACTAGAATTAACCGATGCAAGTCCAAGAAGGATTGGCCGGTGCTGCCGGCTGGCGTCAAGTTCGATCCCTCAGATCAGGAGCTGATCGAGCACCTTGAGGCCAAGGTGAGTGCTGACAGCGCGAGATCTCACGCTCTCATCGATTTGTTCATACCAACCGTCGACAGCGAGCACCACATATGCTACACCCAACCTGAGAAACTTTCAGGTAAGACACTGATCGACCATCTACTTGCACAAACATATTCCTTTCTTTATAGCTCTATTTTTATATTTAGACGCAGACCTGGTGAAGCAATTACAATTTGGCAGTTAATAAAAAGTGAAACAAGTGACTGCAACATGCCAAAGATGTTATGAAAACGCCAACTACGTACACCAAAACCTGTATTCGACAATACTGCAAGTATCACACTGAGTGGCTAAGCAAGCGTTTCTTCCAGCGCAACGAAAGGGGCAAGTGGACGCGTCGCAAGATACAGTCGAAGTGCGGCATGCACGTGATTTGGCAGAAGACCGGCAAATACCTTGCCGGTGATGGTCAACGGCCAGCAGACGGGCAGCAAAAAGGTTCTGGTGTTGCACACCAACTAGAACTTCGACCAGCAGAGGACTAACTGGGTGATGCACCAGTACCACCTCGGGGACCTGGAGCAAGAGAAGGAGCGGGAGCTGCTCCTCTGCAAGATTTTCTACAAGATGCACACTAGGGCCAGGAGTGAAAATATTATAAGTTAGTTTGGTATTGGTACTTGTACTACCTTGTCGTCCGCAAGTTGGTATTGTTTTTAACAATCTTTTGGTATGAATTTGAATTTGCTTCCCACCATCATGCTGAGGGTCGACGTAGATATAAAGCTGAATCATTTGTTTCAAAACGAATTTTCAGGCACCTGATTTTTATTTGATGGGTAGCATAAGCACATGCCGTTCGAATTCCCAGTTCTCCAAATTTTTTGAAACAAGTGCATGCACTTATTATCATGATGAAAAAACAATATCACTGCTGCATCCCAGTTATCAGTTTGTACTTGCAGAATTCTCTCTTTTATTGAGCACGTATATTGTTTTTTCAGGTCGAGCAAGTTTCAACTGGGCTGTAGACTGCCCAGGCTTGGTTTTGTTTTTAACAGGCCCAGCCCATGAAGACAACGGGGCACAAAGATTCAGCAGGTATCTATTAGCCTCTGGCCCGACAGTGTTAGTTATATTTTGTCTTACAACATCCGCAGGCAGTTTTTTTAGTGAATCAAACACACAGCCAAGTTCTATTTTCCTCTTGAAACGCATGTCCTACATCCGTTTTCTAATCTCTACCTATTGTTTTACTAGTTCATATACACATATCATTATATTGAAAATACATAAAATTCCCTTTTCATACTAGTAAGTATGCACGTGCACGCACGTATGATCTTAGAAAAGAATAATGTAGCTGAAATCTTAATTTGAGGTTAATAACTTAATATAGCTTTGCAGATATAGTTCTTCCATATGAGCATCATCTCCTATTGAACATGCACATAGAATATACTTCTCAACCATACAGACTTGAAAAAACATTGCATACAGTATGTTAGTCAATTTTGTCCCCCAGATTGACAAGTAACACACCCACATGCAACATCTTCATCGGCTCTAGAGCCACACCAAAATGTGTAACCAAGTTAAACATTGAGCATACGTAGTTATGGAGCCATATACAACAAAATGTGAAACCAAATTAGACATTGAGCATACATATTTCATTTTTTTCTCAGTCAACTAACAGTGTAGCACACACATGGGCAACAACTTTATCCGCTCTCGAGACATATGCAACAAAACGTGAAACCAAGTTAGGTATTGAGCATACGTATTTCATTTCTTCTCATAACTCCATTCTTTACAAAAGCGACAAACTTTGTGTATTTAACTTCTGTATATAACCATTATTTGTCCTTATATTTTAAATCTAAGAGCATCTCTAGCCGTCCCCCCAACAAACCCTTTTGGACCATTTTTTTACATCCGGCGATAGAAAAACAGCCCAGTCGGACCCCCAGGGTCTCGTTTTTCGCCGGATTTGGCCAAATATTTGTCTTGCGGTCCCAGGGGAAACCCAGCCCGCCGGGGGGCTCTTGAGGATGCCGGCGCTATAGTTTAGGTGTTTTTGTCCCACAGTCAGTGTTTTTTCCATTCTCTCTCCCCTCTATCTTCTCTCCTCTCTTTTCACTTTTTTGAGGCAGCCGGAGCTTGCCGGGCGGGGGTGAGGCCGTGGCGCCATGGTGGAGCAGCCATGGCCCGATGTATGTCTAGGACAGGGACGTGAGAGGCGACCAGGTGGAGCAGCTGTGCCCGACGACGGCGCTGCGCTGCTGGACAACGCGTTGGCACGGTGAGAAAATGAAAATGAAAATGAAAATAGAACTCGAAGTTGCCATCAACATGGTGAGACCTTGAACCTGCTACACAAAGAAGAGAGGTAAACCTGAAAGAAAACTGCCATACATTAGCTGGTAAGAAAACAAAGAATAAATATTTGTATATTTCACATGTACCTATAGTAGCCTAAAACTTTTTTGATGGAATAGAACATAAATTAATTTCATTCTTGCAGGGGTGCAGACTGCAATAGAGGCTACAAAAAAGAGATATCATGGGAACACTAATATAAGATTACCTCTGTAGCATATTATATACTCGCTCCGTCCAAAAATACTTGTCATCAAAATGGATAAAAAGGGATGTATCTAGAACTAAAATACGTCTAGATACATATCCTTTTATTCATTTTGATGACAAGTATTTCTGGACGGAGGGAGTACCTAACTTGACTCCAATTTATAAGTGGCATGTAAGTGAAATATCACTTGGGATAATTTATTATGCTGGTACATGATTCCCCTGCAATAGCACAAGAACAACAGAGGTTTATTATCCTGGGTAAAAAATCGCAACAAGATCAAGTCGGCATCAAGTTTATTCACATATCCGAATAATTGGTTCTGTACAAATACAATATATAAGCATTGTATGATCTGCCGAATCTAAAAAGACACATCGAACATGTCACTAAAAAGACACATCGAACATGTCACTGAACAAGTTTATTCAGTTATAATATCATAAACACATGATAAATTACAAAATAGAACAACATATTTTTTTTATTTGAATGTCACCGGGGGAGGGCAAAACCTCCACCAGAATTCTTTCTTTCTATTGATTCACAGCCCCCCAGGGGGACAAGAGTTATACACGGAGAGAGATACACCAAGGGGGGGGGGCACTTATAAGTATCTATAAGATAAACATGGAACAGTCAACTGGATAGAACCAAAATCTCAAAACTGTACCAAAGTTAAGTGCGTAGACATGAAAAAATGCTTTGCTCCAAACATGTGTGATTGGATTACATGTTCAAACTTCAGAGTAGGTTGCACATCCCAAGCAATAAAACTCCAGTTCCCTACTTGGTTCCAAGGAAACAAATATGTGTACAGTTCATACAATACTAACTAATATGAAATAACAACAGTGCCAGATTGTGCAACCATTATGCACAACAGGTACAAATGTAACTCGTCTGTATATATCTAACGAATGTCTATATATATCTTAAGAAATTGCAGCAACATGTACATATGTGAAAGACTACATACCTCAACAAAAGATGATGTTTCATGGAAGGCACCCTGTGAATCCCAAAACTATAAAGCTCTCGCATTCGGTAGAAGTTTTTCATCTTCACAATAATCTTGACATCTTGCACAACCGCTTCTGAAGCACACATAAAACAAGATTATGTGCCAAGCACCATAGCTAAGACTTTCTTCAAGGGAAAATTGTTACTCCCTCCGTAAACTAATATAAGAACATTTAGATCACTACTTTAGTGATCTAAAAGCTCTTATATTAGTTTACAAAGGGAGTACAATTCTATGCATATTCTACTACCAACAAGCCTATAAACATTTTTATTGACTATTGCATCTCTCAACTCAATGTGTAGAAGATGGAATTTAGTAAACATTAACTTACTTTGCAGTCATTCAGCGCTACAGTTCTAGGTCTTCTTTTGTACTTCCTCTACAGTGAACTCAGGTTAGAAAACTGGACTTACATGTTTGAGGTTCTGCTGATTACCTTCTCGTTGTGTTGCTATGCTCCTGTGGGAATAGATTAACATCTGGAACTGGATTAATCCAAAAAAACCTGTCAAAAGAATACAAAAGTTAAAAGAGAACATGATAAATGGAAGATTAACAGCTGACGTCGTGGATTAACACTGTTTTGGAAGCAATGTAATATGGAAAACCATCACCTCAAATTCAGATATCAGGATTCAGAAGTAAGCAAGTATTAACAAAGGCCAACAACCTAACAACAGCGGTTTTGTTTATTCAAAAAATAAAGAGGCAGAAAACATCTATTTGCTCCATATGAAACGTGATGCATGAATGAGGAATAAGGACCTGATTCATACCTACTGTACGCGAGCATGAATAGCTGCTGCCAGATGCCCTCATCGTCAAATGTTGCATCCCGATGCTATGCTGCTACCTGCCCCTTTGGGTTGGCCTGGTGCTGGGCGAAGTTTAGCATCACTGCAAACAGTCCCAAGAAGGACAGACAGGGTCAAGTGGCTGCAAAGCAACTAACATATGAACAATTGGAACCTAATAAGCATGGCTTTAAGAGAATATATGTGCAGTCAGCACAAAAAATAATTAATCTTGTGTACATCTTTAACTGCAATCAATGTGTAATGACAGTGTAGACATCACCAGAGGGATGATAGGTTGGGACTTGGTTTTGTGACTGGAATGGTTTCAATCATGCAGGATTGAGGATTATCATCAGAAAACTAAAGATAGTGATGAGACGACTGACTGAATAACACATGATTCAACCAAGAAGGTCTAATTTTGACTATATAACCAGAAAACTAACAACCAAGAAGTGAGAATAGGGCTCGTCTTTCCTTACCAGCCATGAATGAAGCCTCATTGTTGAGGACCTTGGGTCACAAACCACTGCAGGAGGCCAATCTTCCCGTGTCATATGCCAGGCGGCGACAACATGTAGGTACGGTCAAACAACTTGTTCATGAGGTACTTGTCGAGGCCCTTTTTGGCACACAGAAAATTAATCAGTCGAAGTAGAGGCACCCTTTGGCATAACTGCAAACAGTTCCAAAACAGACAGACAGGGTCAAGCACTGGGAGCAAAGCAAGTATACATAGAAATCTCTACTTGTGGAACCTAAGAAGCATTGCTTGAAGAGAGTATGCACTACTAGGATAAGGCTAATTAGTGGCGCACCTGTTTTGGCCATTAATGACGCACTACAGGTGCGCCACTAGCATCACGCCACTAGTAATTTTTAGTAATGGCGCACCTATAGTGCGCCATTACTATGCCTAGAGGTGCACCATTACTATCCGACTTAGTAATGGCCCACCACATAGAAGTGCGCCATTACTAAAAAAATTATTTCAATTTTTTTTTCAAACTTTTTTTAGAATTTTATTTCGTTTTTTTCTTAATCTCGGGTCACTATGGCTTAATCTCGGGTCAATATGCTTAATCGCAACTCAAATCGCACTCCGTGGTCAAACTTCCAAAAGGTCACCCATCCTCACACTACTCCAGCCCAAACATGCTTAACTTCAAAGTTCTATCCAACCCCAGCGCCATCTCACTTAACAGGCACTTGTTGATATATCTAGCATATCAATCCTATTAAACCTTGTTGATGTCTAGGACTTTGTTCATGTTCATGAGTGTGATGAAATTTTGAAAAAATATTTCAAACTTCCGTTCGTATTACATATCATATTTTGAACATTTTTTCAAAAAAAAATCGAAACTAATTTTCTTTCTGTTACTAGTGGCACACCTAGCAAATGGAGCGCCACTACTAAGTTTGAATTTTTTTTCCATTTCCCCCCTCTAGATCTTAAAAGCCCTTTATCTTTTTTCCTGTTAGGTTTTTGGGGATTCTAAAAATCTTCAACGGGGTTCCCATGCCCATTTTGATCCGAGTAGATGATTCGGATGTAACTTCTCGAGTAGATGATTCTTCATATGAAAAACTTTTTAAGTTCATATGCAAAGGTTATGCCCATTTTACAAATTCCAGAGAGATTTGCAAATAAAGTCGAAATTCATATTTTTAAATTCTCCCAACAAATAGACCACATATCACATGGGAAATTTATTTTATTTTATTCTTTTGACATTTCCACCATTTTCTTTTATTTTTTTAAGACTGAAAAGGCGGTCCATGGATGCGTACAATCAGCCCAAGAATTAATTAACCTTGTGCAATTATTTAAGTGCAATCTACATGTAGTGACATTGTGCATCATCAACAGAGAGGTGAGAGGTGAGAGCTTGGGACTTTGTACTATGACTGGAACGGTCCATCATTCATGCAGAAAAACAAAACATACTGCTGAGCCGACTGACTAAATAACACATGATTCAAAAACTCAAAAAGGTATAATTTTGACTATATAACCAGAAACCTCAACAGTGAGGTTAAAACCTTACCAGTCATGAAGCCTCATCAGTGTTGAGGACCTTGGGTCACAAGCCTCTGTAGGAGGCCAATCTTCTCCAAGACCTCCCAAGTGTTGGTGCGGTCGGACAACATGGTCAGAATATACTTATCGAGGGGCACGCAGAAAACAAATCAGTCCAAGCAGAGGCGGGTGAAGCAATTGAGTCCCTCAATGAGCAATTTAAGAGAAGAGGAAATTCTCAGACCTTCCCTCGAGCGAGTGTTGGTGGCATCGACCCACCAATCCATCTCCAAAATCATCACACTGGGAGCACAAAGCATGGCTGGATTACTAGGTGATACTCTAGGTACCTAGGGTCATAATAATAACTCCAACATATATGTCGAGGCAATAGAGTACCTCAACTCACTGATTAGTGTGCTTAATCTGGCCCAAAAGGACATCAGAAACGGAAGGAAGGGATTTGCAAATGCATCAGACTGTTTAGAAACCTGGGATGACTCGGGCAGCATAACGACAGTAAATGCTCGAAAGATTGGAGACATGCTACAAAAATGGTGGCATAGCCACTCAGAGGCACAATATCAAGGTTTGGAGATCAACAGTTAACATAGAGAAGTAGTAGGAACTGAACTGAGACTTAAATCCAACAATCTTATAAATCTACGGATTACTAACACGTGATCCTAATAGAAAGAAGAGTAAGCCTGGTTCCTTAACCCCGTAGGAAAGATAAGATGACTCAGATCAGAAGGGCATAAGGTATAAGGAGTAAAAAGAGCCTTACGTTCCATCCCACAATCAATTCCCTTATATAACTAAAGCATTTCTAGACTCAACTTCGACCAGTTTGGCTTGGTAATCCTACAGGCAGTCAAGCTCTGATACCAAAGCTGTCAGGACCCCGATCCTAAGTCACATCGATCTAGCATGTAACACATCATATCACTTTGCGGCCTCATGCACGGTATTCCCACGGGTGCCACCTTACCTGGCCCGGGACCGTTTGCGCCTTTTGGCTCACGTATATGATAGTGCCGCTAGCATCCATATGACAAAGAACCCGGGCTGACATGGCTAGTCGTGAACCCAAAGTGGCACTAACTTACAGGGACAGGCATACATGACCCAACAACGAACGTGTCGGTCATCAACGAGTGAATCCAGGCTGTAGCACTGGGCTAGCAGGACTCCGGAATTCATCACGTGACATTTCCCCAAGGGGACAGACACAGGAACAAAGAAGGACACATGCCGGCCAGCCTAAGTGTTCCGGAGCAGTAGCAAGCTACCATGGCTCAGTGGAAACACTAGGAGACATTTCCCGGTAAGAGAGGCTACCAAGGATAAACAACTAGGTTGTCAGATCCCACACATACCAAGCATTTCAATAACATACACACAATATGCTCGATATGTGCAATACAACATGGCATCACAACATGACTCTACGACTCAAGTATTTAATCAATAGGCTCCGAGGAGCGAGATATTACAAAAATGGGTCTCATGACCCAACAATCAGAGCATACAAGTCAAAGCACATGCGGAAGCTTAACATGTCTGAGTACAGACATCTAGAAATGAAAAAGGCTGAGAAGCCTGACTATCTACCAGATCCTGCCGAGGGCACAAGATCGTAGCTGAGGTAACAAGCTAAACGTCGAAGTCCACGCGGTACTACTAGCGAGACTGAAGTCTCTCTGCAAAAACATAAATTAAGCAACGTGAGTACAAATGTACCCAGCAAGACTTACATCAGATCTATCTACATATGCATCATTATCAACAAGGGGGTGGTGGGGTTTAACTGCAGCAAGCCAGCTTTGACTTGGTGGCTAACCTGAACTACGACTGCAAGTAACTCTTTTGAGGTGGCGCACACGAGTCCACATATTCACCATATCAATAAACCACTATGGATCCGCTCCCGTCTCCCTACGAGAACGCCATCCATAGCACTCACGCTTATCTTGCATATTTTAGAGTATCCACTTTCACTTGTCTATGAACTATGCAAGGGGTCCAAGTTTCCATATCCGAGGAATCCGGCTATTCGAATAGATAATGATAACCCTGCAGGGGTGTACTTCTTCACACACGCTCCCGCCACTTATCGCCCTATACACGTCATGTACGTCGGCAACCTTCAAGCGGAAGCCGGGCGAGGGAGTCGGCCACGACCTGACTAACCAAACAAGTCTCTCGTCCAGGTTTATCGCCTATTCGGGTTCCATCCGCAAGGAGATCCGGCCGGGGTGTCGCTCACGGCCCCAAACAATGTGTGCAGGGTTCCCAAGTCCACCATCCGGGTGCCACTTGGTACACCGGGCCACTGTGCCTAGTCTGTCCCAAGCCCACCTGTACCGGGTGCCACTTGGTAGACTACTAACACTACCTACAAACACCAGAAACTAGTTGCAACTCCTGGACAGAGATCATGTTGATTAATAAGTTGAGAGGGGTTGAGTTACCGGAACCCAATGTGTGGTAGTAACTGGTCATGGATCACAAACACAGAACTCAGTTCCTGAAAACGGCTGCAATGAGACAACCCACCATGTACTCCTACATGGCCTCTCACCGCTACCTTTACCAAATCGTGTTCACACACTTAGCTCTCAATGGTAGGACATGTTCACACACCTCTGATTCATCCCCGATGAATCAGACCTGACTCAACTCTAAGCAGTAGCAGGCATGACAAACAAGCATGAATGAGTAGGCACAACAGGGCTCAAACAACTCCTACTCATGCTAGTGGGTTTCATCTATTTACTGTGGCAATGACAGGTCATGCGAAGGATAAAGGGGTTCAGCTACCGCAGCAAGTAACAGATGAATCGGTGTTGTCCTAATGCATTAAAAGAGAGCAGGAGCGAGAGAGTAGGATTGTATCGGAATGAACAAGGGGGTTTTGCTTGCCTGGCACTTCTGAAGAGAATATAGCTCTTCATCAGTGTCATCGATCTCATCGTCGGAACATCGTCTACTGAGAGGGGACAAATACCGACAAACAAGGAAGAAACACAATCAATGCAATGCACAATATGATGCATGATCATGACATGGCAATATGCTGTTGATTGGGCTAATGCAACTAGCAACAAGTTAAATGGAGTTGGTTTGAATCCAGGATTCAAATTCAAACTCCATATGTGAGGGTTTAAATGCAATTTATAAGATTTGTCCTAAACAGCAGCTATAAGTTGTTCTAACATGCATGAAAATGGTACAGATGGATAGATTAGATTTTTCTGATCATTTTCATATATAAATTATTTAAAGTTTGAATTTCTATGAATTTTTGAAGTTTGTAGCATTTTCTGGAATTTCTTGTATAAAAATAAATCCAGAAAATACTTATTGCGTCAGCATGATGTCGTGGTGACGTCAGCAGGTCAAAGGCGATGGTCCAGGTCAAACCTAACTAGTGGGCCCTGCGTGTCAGTAGTTAGTTTAACTAACTAATATTAGTTAGTGCTAACCTGAGTTAATTAGCAGAGCGGGCCCCACTTGTCATAGACCCAGGGGGAGTTAACCTGGGCCCACTCGGTCAAGGTCAACGGTCAAACCCGCCGGCGTCATGACGCCGGCGAGGCCAGACGCGATGGAGCGCGTCGGGAACCACCTACAACGGCTCTTTTGGCGCGCAGGGAGCAGCTACGGGGAGAGGGTGGAGTGGCGCATCCAACGGTGGCGGTGGCGGAGGCTGGGGTGGCCGGAGTTGAGCGCGGCTTCAAGTGATGCGGTGGCCGGAGTTCGGGCATGGGCGGCCGCGTGGTTCCAGTGCATTGGGGAGCTAGTTAGGGGTTGCGTTGGACTCGTTGTTGCTCCAGGAGCACACCGAAGGATCAAGCTCGAGCGGAGACGCACGGTGGCTGCAAGAGCAATGACCATGGCGGACGGCGGCGCTCGGGTACGGCGGCTGGCATAGCTAGAGGATAGGAACGAGCTCAGGGAGGAAGGGGAAAGACGGAGGATCTCACAGCGCATCGGGTGGGGTCATCGACGAGCTCGGGGGCACACGGGTGACGGCGAATCGGCGGCGACCATCGGCGGCGGTCGAGGACGAAGATGATGTCGTGGAGGCGATGCAGAGCTTCCTGAGGGGCTTGGCTCGGTGGGGAGGAAGAGGGGGTCGAGGCGGAGCTCCTGAGCTCAGCGGAAGGGCGAGGGGTGGCCGGTGGCTATGGATGCGACGGCGGCGCCCTCCGGTGGCTCTCGGTGGTGCTCCAAATCGAGAGGGGGAGAGAGCTAGGGCGAGCAGAGAGAAGGGATAGCGGTCGAGGGGGTCGAGGGCGTTCCAACGGTGCACTGCAGAGGTCGGGGGCGGCTGGGACACGTCGAAGCAGGAGGTGGCGACCGGCGACGCGCGCTCTGCCACGACTTGTCCTCCTGGCGAGGGGTTGAAGACAAACCTGCCCCTCGTTAGGTTGGGCTGGGCCGGCTCTGGTGGACTGGGCTGCTGGTGGGCTACCAGGTAAGGCCAGGTAAGTGGACAGGTATGTGCTCTGTTTTATTTTCTGTTTGTTTTATTTTTCAATTTATTTCGCCACTGTTTTGAATTTAAACTAATTCAAACAATGCCAAAAACTCCTCTGAATATTTCTATTTTGCTAGATGGACTTTTCCAAAAGCTCATAAAATATTTCAGGGGTATTTGAAATTATATTCTAATTATATGAATATAATTCAAATTCAAATAGCTAATGATTTAAATGCAAAGTCCCAAGATTAAGTCCTTAAAAATGTTCAATATTTTGGTTGGGACCAGAACCCTTTTGCCAAAATTATCAAACATTTAAGAAGAGCATTTTGGAACAATGAATGAGACTTTACGGTTTTTGCCCTTCTTTTATTTAGGGTTTTGAGGCTTCCAAATTTCCCCAGTTCAAGTTCAAAAATTTAAACATGATGCCAACACTAGGCAGCACCAGAAGCTAGGGATGTGACATGGACCCTTCGGCCTCCCTCGTTGGGGAAGCCTTCCTTTTCTTCCCTCCCCCCGCTGGGGGAGAGGCCTTTTTCTTCTCCTCCTTGTCCTCGTGGGAGGAGTCCGCCTCGGAGTCATCGGACACCTAAAAATGGAAACTCTTTCGAGTGCCCGTGGCCTCCTTCTTAGCCTTCTTCTCCGGCACCACGTGGGGTGCCGGAACCAGCAGCCCCGCTAAACGGGCGTCCGCTGGGTCTTCTGGAAAAGGGGCCGGACAGTTAGTCTGCTCGGCCTTCTTCAGCCAGTCCTGTCAAAGGAGAGGGAGTTTAGATCCCGCATGGAGTCAAACGATGGAGAAAAAGTGTCCCATAAAGGGTAAAATCGCTTACCTCGCTAGCCTGGCGCTGCGAGCTGAATCCGCTATCTTCGGTAGCGGATGCGGGAGCCTCGGCGCCCTTAAACAGCACCTTCCAGGCATCTTCGTACCTAGTGTCGAAGAGCCCGCTCAAGGTTCGGTGCTGGGCCGGATCGAACTCCCACAATTTGAAGGCCCGTTGTTGGCACGGGAGAATCCGGCGGATGAGCATGACCTGGACTACGTTGACAAGCTTGAGCTTCTTGTTCACTAGCTTTTGGATGCAGGCTTGGAGTCCGGTCAGCTCCTCCGAATCTCCCCAAGTCAGGCCACTCTCCTTCCAAGAGGTGAGGCATGTGGGGATGCCAGATCTGAATTCGGGGGCCGCTGCCCATTTAGGGTCACGCGGCTCGGTGATGTAGAACCACCCCGATTGCCACCCCTTGATGGTTTCCACGAAGGCGCCCTCGAGCCAAGTAACGTTGGGTATCTTGCCCACCATGGCGCCTCCGCACTCCGCTTGACTGCCCTTCACAACCTTAGGCTTGGCATTGAAGGTCTTGAGCCACAAGTCGAAGTGGGGCTGGATGCAGAGGAAAGCCTTGCACACGACGATAAACGCCAAGATGTTGAGGATGAAATTCGGGGCCAGATCATGGAAATCTAGGCCATAGTAGAACATGATCCCCCGGACAAAGGGGTGCAGTGGGAAGCCCAGTCCGCTGGGGAAATGGGGAAGGAATACCACCCTCTCATGGGGCCTGGGGGTGGGGATAGGCTGCCCCACGTTGGGGAGCCGGTGCGCGATGTCGCTGGACAGATATCCGGCGCTGCGCAGCTTCTTGATGTGCCCCTCCATAATGGAGGAGGCCATCCACTTGCCTTCCGCTC
Source organism: Triticum dicoccoides (assembly GCF_002162155.2). Lineage (NCBI taxonomy): Eukaryota > Viridiplantae > Streptophyta > Magnoliopsida > Poales > Poaceae > Triticum > Triticum dicoccoides. The sequence continues at coordinate 631,761,505 of NC_041391.1, forward strand.
CGGACATAGTTGGAGAAGGTTGAGGTGAGATGTACGGACTTGGGCGCTGGAGCTCGAGTGCGCGAAGATGGATAAGCAAAGGAGGAAGAAGGCGTAGGTAAAAAGGTGGATCCTTATCCCCTTATATATGGGCGGACGAAACTATGTGTCCCCACCGGCCTGATAAAACTCGCTTTTCTCCCAAGCGCCGCAATCAATGGCGCGGTTGGGTTACCCACGTCCGTATTGATGGGAATCCCGGAATAAGGGGAACACGATCTCTGCTTCGACAAGACGTGCCAAGGAAACTGCTTCGCTAAACGCGCTGAGGTGGTATAACAAAAATGATTCAAGTAAAGGCTTGGTTGTGGTGTGACGTCACGCCACGGAATACGTCAGCAGATTGAACTTGTGTAAATATTATTCTCTCTACGGTGGAATGTGGAATTTATTTTGCAAAGCCAGACACTATCCTGGAGTTCACAATCTTCTATAAATTATTCAAATGAGGAACCCGCCTTGCAATGCCGAAGACAATATGCGCGCCGGACTCGTCGTCATTGAAGCCTGGTTCAGGGGCTACTGAGGGAGTCCTGGACTAGGGGGTGTCCGGATAGCCGAACTATCATCATCGGCCGGACTCCAAGACTATGAAGATAGAAGATTGAAGACTTCGTCCCGCGTCCGGATGGGACTTTCGTTGGCGTCGAAGGCAAGCTTGGCGATACGGATATGTAGATCTCCTACCATTGTAACCGACTCTGTGTAACCCTAGCCCTCTCCGGTGTCTATATAAACCGGATGGTTTTAGTCCGTAGGACATAACAACAATCATACCATAGGCTAGCTTCTAGGGTTTAGCCTCCTTGATCTCGTGGTAGATCTACTCTTGTAATACCCACATCATCAATATCAATCAAGCAGGATGTAGGGTTTGACCTCCATCAAGAGGGCCCGAACCTGGGTAAAACATCGTGTCCCTTGTCTCCTGTTACCATCCGCCTAGACGCACAGTTCGGGACCCCCTACCCGAGATCCGCTGGTTTTGACACCGACAGGGAGGAAGAGGGCTGCGCCAGGGGAAGGGGGCAGCAGCCCTCCCACCTCCCCGCTATTTATAGGGGCAATGGAGAGGGGGGACGGCCCCCTCCAGATGTATCTAGAGGGGGGAGGGGCGGCCAAGGGGGGGAGACTTACCCCGCAAGCCAAGGGGGTGCCCCCTTTAGGGTTCCCCCCAACCCTAGGCGCATGGGCCCTAGGAGGGTTGGCGCCCAGCCCACTTAGGGCTGGTTCCCCTCTTTATGCAGCCCATGGGGCCCTCCGGGGCCGGTGGACCCCCGGAACCCTTTTGGTGGTCCCGGTACAATACAGATATACCCCTGAACATTTCCGGTAACCGAATAAGGACTTCCCATATATAATCTTTGTCTTCGGACCATTCCAGAACTCCTCATGACGTCCAGGATCTCATCCGAGACTCTAAACAACATTCGGTAACCACATACTAGTTCCCATAACAACTCTAGCATCACCGAACCTTAAGTGTGTAAACCCTACGGGTTCGGGAATCATGCACACATGACCGAGACAGCTCTCCGGCCAATAACCAACAGTGGGATCTGGATACCCATGTTGGCTCCCACATGTTCCACGATGATCTCATCGGATGAACCATTAAGTAATCGGAGGAGCCTCCCCCAAGCTTGTGGGAGACTCTCTTCTTTGATTTGCACAAAATTATATATTTCTCGCAAGGCAGCTTGTTTCTTATGAGCAGTGAAATATTTAGCAGAGAAGTAATAAATCATATCCTGGGGACTACGCACACAACCAGGATCAAGATAATTACACCAAGTCTTAGCATCACCCTTTAATGAGAACGGAAATATCTTAAGAATATAGTAATAGCGAGACTTCTCATCATTAGTAAACAGGGTGGCTATATCATTCAACTTGGTAAGATGTGCCACAACAGTTTCAGAATGAAGGAGGTAAAAAGGATCAGATTCAACCGAAGTAATTATTTCAGGATCAACAGAGAATTCATAATCCTTATCAGTAACACAGATAGGTGAAGTAGCAAAAGCGGGGCCAGGTTTCATTCTAGCATTAAGAGATTGCTGCTTCCATTTAGCTAATAACTTTTTTAAGATCATATCTATCTTTACAAGCAAAAATAGCTCTAGCGGCTTCCTCATTCATAACATAACCCTCAGGAACAACATGTAATTCATAATCAGGGGGAGAACCTTAGTTCTTTTGTCTTTCAAGTTCCTCATAGTGATCAACAGATATAAATCCCAAGTGACTCAAAGAATAGAGCTATGCTCCCCGGCAACGGCGCCAGAAATTAGTCTTGATAACCCACAAGTGTAGGGGAACGCAACATCTTTCGAGGGTAGAGTACTCAACCCAAATTTATTGATTCGACACAAGGGGAGCCAAAGAATATTCTTAAGTATTAGCAGTTGAGTTGTCAATTCAACCACACTTGGATAACTTAGTATCTGCATCAAAGTATTTAGTAGCAAAAGTGGTATGATAGTAATGGTAACAGTGGCAAATGTAAAGATAATGGTTTTGTAGCAATTGTAACAGTAGCAACGGAAAAGTAAATAAGCGAAACACAATATGTGAAAAGCTCATAGGCATTAGATCAGTGATGGATAATTATGTCAGATATGATTCCTCATGTAATAGCTATAACATAGGGAGACACAGAACTAGCTCCAGTTCATCAATGTAATGGATGCATGTATTCCGAATATAGTCATACATAGTTATGGAAAAGAACTTGCATGCCATCTTTTGTCCTACCCTCCCATGGCAGCGGGGTCCTAGTGGAAACTAAGGGATATTAAGGCCTCCTTTTAATAGAGAACCGGAACAAAGCATTAGCACATAGTGAATACATGAACTCCTCAAACTATGGTCATCACCGAGAAGTATCCCAATTATTGTCACTTCGGGGTTGTCGGATCATAACACATAATAGGTGACTATAGACTTGCATGATAGGATCAAGAACTGACATATATTCATGAAAACATAATAGGTTCAGATCTGAAATCATGGCACTTGGGCCCTAGTGACAAGCATTAAGCATAGCAAAGTCATATCAACATCAATCTCAGAACATAGTGGATACTATGGATCAAACCCTAACAAAACTAACTTGATTACATGGTAAATCTCATCCAACCCATCACCGTCCAGCAAGCCTATGATGGAATTACTCACGCACGGCGGTGAGCATCATGAAATTGGTGATGGAGGATGGTTGATGATGACGACAGCGATGAATCCCCCTTTATGGAGCCCCGAACGGACTCCAGATCAGCCCTCCCGAGAGAGATTAGGGCTTGGCGGCGGCTCCATATCGTAAAACGCGATGAAATTTCTCTCTGATTTTTTTCTCCGCGAAATGGAATATATGGAGTTAGAGCTGAGGTCGGTGGAGCATCAGGGGGCCCACGAGACAGCGGGGCGCGCCCAGGTGGGAGGGCGCGCCTAGGTGGGAGGGCGCGCCCCCACCCTCGTGGACAGGGTGTGGGCCCCTTGGCCTTGATTCTTTCGCCAGTATACTTATATTTTCCAAAACTTATCTCTGTGGATTTTCAGGTCATTCCGAGAACTTTTGTTTTGTGCACAATAAACAACATCATGGCAGTTCTGTTGAAAACAGCGTTAGTTTGGGTTAGTTTCTTTCAAATCATGCAAGTTAGAGTCCAAAACAAGGGCAAAAGTGTTTGGAAAAGTAGATACGTTGGAGGACCACCTAGTTAAATGATACCAACAGATAGAGCTTGATGATACGAAGAAGTAGGCGTTGGATTCACCTCATTTGGAGTTACGGCTGCGAAGGTACGAGAGGTGTACGAGAGGTGGTTCTCTTTAAATTCATCATATGATATATTATAGAATAATTATGACACTAAGTTTTTGAGAACTTAATTTAGTAGTATATAACATGGGCATCCTAAAATTATTCAAATTGTGTAATAGCACCCCAAGTAATTTGATACTTTTGCATTCTATATGTTTAATTGCCCGTCTATTTGTTCTCCAAGATTTTTGTTGCCACAGATTTCGACTCCAGCAAGTGATATTTGATTTTATGGTTCAAAATGGGTGATGTAAATTTCACTTTTTCTATTACTTCGGCAATTCAAGAATTATTAAATTTAGGGTTGACACTATGAATAATCCTATTAGTGCATTGAGAGTCACACCAATACAAATGGGTGTGAATATCTTCATTAAATGGTTATAAATTTTGGCCGGGATATAACTATTTCTAAGCTATCTAAGAGGTAACCACACCTTTCATATTATTAATGAATTGTTGCCTCCATGGTGGTAGTAACCTAACTGGATTGTTTTATGACATATGAGACTCAATTCACCTAATGTGGTTTCGTATCATGTATTTTGATATATATATTTTATTTACGGAAATCTCATGTTAAGGCTTTAGCGTTTGAGCAGCTCACTCGGATGCGCCCAATTGTTTAGGTGGCCTTTTTCTAAACTGTTGTATACGTGACATGTTGTCCCTTCTAGCAGTAGATGTACATACAAATATTGTGCGTAACTTTTAGACCTTTAAATCTCAGCCGTCATAATCTAGATCAATGGATAAAATATTTTTTGCTTATGTGGATGAACGTGGTGGCTTATTTGACTTCTGTATTATGTATATAGTAGATTTCACCATAAAGTCACGTTATGAGTTTTTGTTATCGACGAAGAGCATATGGCTTGGTACCTTCTGATCTTATATTTAGGAATCACTCAAGCATTAACTCTACGGCCCATGCTTTGGCACTGTTGCTGGCGAGCACATCATATTTGTGGCTTCGTTAAACTGTTCAGTACCGCTTGACCGTTTTCTAGCCCAAAAATAAAGTTTGGATTTGTCTCTAATTAGAATCTTCAATGGTGTATTGGGTCGGCGATCACCAATTCGATGTTGTGATATATTTAGATTAATAACATGGACGTTTGTGGATTTCCATTATAATTAAACAGGTCCAACATCCCTTTGAGTACATATACTTTAGTATTATTTCATTACACTTTTCTTATATTGACTTCTAAGGATACTTCGCAAGAGCTAATTTTGCAAATGTCAATTTTGAAATCAATATCACATGTGGTTTGCCGAACCAACTGCAACAGAGCATATTCTTTTATGAAAATAGCATTATTATTCTCCATGTATAGGATCAGACTTATGTCCCAAAAATGTAGAATTATGATAGAAAAATATAGGGCTGGCGAATTTATTGGCTTGCTGATGCCAGCATCTAGTGTATTTTTTTCTGATGCCGGTTAGTAGTAGCATATGACCATTTGACTTTTTATTTCTCTTTTTCTTACCGATCTGATGATGAAATGGCCTCTCCGTATAGTTGTTGGACTTTGGAAATTCGATGGATGAAGAGCATGAGGCTTGGTATTTTCTTTTCTATTTTCAAACCATGTGATCTTATTTTTAGGACTCACTCAAGCGTCAACTCTACTACGGCCGATGCTCAGGCACTGTTGCTCACCATACATTCATATTTAGGACTTCTCTATTTTGTTTATTATAGTATAGATGTAACGTACATGGCACCGGTGAGATTTCATTATATGCATCGAAGACACAATCTACATAAAGCTAATGTATTTTCGTTGATACTCCTAGTCGATATTTTATTATCTTTAAATGTGAATATTTATATATTTAGTAAACTTTATGATTATATTATGTTTCAGAATAACTAATAGGTACACCCTCGGTTTCTTAATATAAGACGTCCTGTCGGTTCAATTTAAATTGCCAAAACGTCTTATATTTAGGAATAGAGGTAGTAGGCATTAACGTGTCGTTCTCACTTAATCTCCCACGTTCCATGTATAGTTTTGAAAAGATCTTTAAAAAAGTTAAAATGTGAAAACTAATCATTTAAAAAGAATGTGACACTAAATATATGTATATATTGGATGACTAATTGGTCATCACACCCTCTTCGTGAAATCAGTGAAAAGAACGTCATGGTCTTCTCGAGTTAGAGTCCCATGGCTTATATTTTGCACAATTCATATAAAGAAAACAAATAATATGATGCCATCATCCTTGCTGTCATCATACAACTGTTGCCGGAAACAGTTGCCGATTTATCCCTGCCTGATTGCCACGCCAAAAAAAAGAGTAGTACTTACCTAGGAGTCTCGGCTGTGGGAAACGGATTGGACAACTATTGCATGTTTTTTTGCACGGAGGACTACTATTGCTTTCTTTCTTTTTTAGACGGGGACTATTATTTCTTTATAGTATGAACGTGTGTGAAGAGGATTGCTCCGGATTTTTTTTTCTAACGTAACGTTGACTCAGATGGAAATATATTCCTTAGTTCCTTATGCGTGAACTATTCCAAGTTGCAATACGTTGTCCTTGCTTTTTTCTGAGTTTTTTTTCATATATGTGTCTGCATGAAGATAGAATAATCTAGTCAGGTGTACCTAATTCACATAGAGTCCGATTGTTATGTGGATGCGCCCAATTGTTTAGGTAGCCTTTTTCTAAACTGTTGTATACGTGACATGTTGTCCCTTCTAGCAGTAGATGTACATACAAATATTGTGCGTAACTTTTAGACCTTTAAATCTCAGCCGTCATAATCTAGATCAATGGTTAAAATAAATTTTTTCTTATGTGGATGAACATGGTGGCTTATTTGACTTCTGTATTATGTATGTAATAGATAGATAGTGAAAGGATCGAGAAGAGGTGTCTAGAGGGGTGGGAGTGATTAGACCCTCAACAAGGAAAAGTAGCAGTTTTTAAATTCTTTAAGTTGAGGTGGAGTTTTAGCACAAGTTTAAGCATTGACAATTTATTTCAAGCAAGCATGGCAAGAGTATATGAGCAGCGGAAAGTAAAGCATGTAAATTGCAAGAAAGTAAAGGGATGAGATTGGAGTGTGCAAACGCAATTGGAGACACAGAGATTTTTGGCGTGGTTCCGATCGGTGGTGCTATCGTACATCCACGTTGGTGGAGACTTCAACCCACGAAGGGTAACAGTTGCGCGAGTCCACGGAGGGCTCCACCACGAAGGTTCGACGAAGAAGCAACCTTGTCTATCCCACCATGGCCATCGGCCACGAAGGACTTGCCTCACTTGGGTAGATCTTCACGAAGTAGGCGATCTCCTTGCCCTTACAAACTCCTTGGTTCAACTCCACAATCTTGACAGAGGCTCCCAAGTGACACCTAACCAATCTTGGAGACACCACTCTCCAAAAGGTAATAGATGGTGTGATGAACTCCTTGCTCTTCTACTTCAAATGATAGTCTCCCAAACAGTCAACTCTCTCTCACAGATTTGGCTATGGTGGAAAGATGAGTTGAGTGGAAAGCAACTTGCGGAAGTCTAGAGATCAAGATTCTTATGGTTGGATTGGAATGTCTTGGTCTCAACACATGAGTAGGAGGGTGGAGGGGTATATATATCCTCCACCTAAAATCTAACCATTAGAAACATTTGACCCAACTCGGTCAGACCGAATATATGAACTCAGTGAGACCGATTTAGTTTAAAATGTGAACGTTAGGCTTTCCGGTGGGACTAAGGGAGTCTTGGATTAGGGGGTATCCGGACAACCGGACTATATACATCGTCCGGACTATTGAAGCGTGAAGACACAAGACTCAAGACTCCGTCCTGTATCCGGATGGAACTCTCCTTGGCGTGGAAGGCAAACTTGGCGATCCGGATGTTGTATTTCCTTCCATGTAACCGACTCCATGTAAACCCTATCCCTCTCCGGTGTCTATATAAACCGGAGAGGTTGGTCCTTATAAGGCCGATCACAATTACAATCATACCATCATAGGCTAGCTTCTAGGGTTTAGCCTCTACGATATCGTGGTAGATCTACTCTTGTACTACCCATATCTTCAATATTAATCAAGCAGGAAGTAGGGTTTTACCTCCATTGAGAGGGCCCGAACCTGGGTAAACATTGTGTCCCTTGCTTCCTGTTACCATCAGCCTAGACGCACAAATCGGGACCCCCTACCCGAGATCCGCCGGTTTTGACACCGACAGTGGTGCTTTCATTGAGAGTTCCTCTGTGTCCTCGCTACGAGGCTCGATGGCTCGTCTCGTTGTCAGGGACAATGTTACCTCCGGGGGAGCTCTGGCTGTAGGCCAAACTCTCTGACTAGGCGGCTTTGTCATGGCCGCCCCATCGGTAGTCGCGCTGACGATGGCCTCTCGGGTCATCACGCATAACCTTCGTATCAATTCGGCACTCGCCGAACAGATGGATCCGATAGAGCTCTATTCTCTTAATGAGCTCTTGGATCGCATCACCGCTTTGGGAGTCTCTACGGACTATGACCAGATCGGGTTCAAACCCGACCAAAGGGACATTAAATCACCGCCGTCCACCCACAAGATAGCGGTAGTGGAGGAACCACACAAGGATTATCCCTCTATTTTGAGGACGAATTATGTCCGGATCACCGAGCTCCCTGAGGCGGACACCCGCTCAAGGGAAGACATGACCCGGGTCCCGGACTTAGAATCGGGCATTGGGCCGGAGAAATTGGGCGGCCCCATGGGTCCCGAGCTGTCGAACTCGGAAACTCCCATGCCCGTGGGTGCTAGATCGGATCCAAATTCGGATTCCGCTATCCCCGCCCATACGGACTTAACCCGTCTCTCTCATATCAGGCAAGAGCCCCAAGAGATAGTGCATCGTTACTGGGCCAGATTCCTCCTTGCTCTGAACAAGGTCAAGGACTGCCGCGAGGGGGACGTGGTCTCACTTTTCCGCAAAAACTGCACGAACAAAGGAATCCTTAATGCTATAAGTCGCCGTGACATAGTACACTTTGTGGACTTGGCAACCATAGTACAGAAGTACTGTGCGATGGAAAGTGCCCGGAAAACCCAAACATAATTTTGGGATAGTACGACTCTCACCAAAACCTTTGCCCGAACTAAATGGGCAAACTCTCGTAAGTCAGCCGATTCAATTCCCAAGAAACCAAAGCCCGCCCCGGGGCGGGGAACCGTATTGGAAGAATGGCTCAGTGGGCCATGCAAACTCCACAGCACTCCGGACATAACACCAACTCATAGCCTTAGAGCATGTTGGATAATCCGGCAGGCTGCAAAAAGCGGCGAGGATCTTCTTTCAAGCCATAAAGCAGAACAACATCCCGCCAACAAACACAATACGGTACTGACAGTCTTCGAGACTTTTGCCTCAAACAATAGGCGCAAGAGAGCTCATCGAAGCTCGACTGAAATTTGCCATGTGGCCAAAATAAACCCCTGGAACGACACTGCTATAACTTTCAATGCCAGTGACGAACCTCGATTCCAGACTGTCCGGGCACCGGCCGCTCTGGTCCTCAGCCCAATCGTGGATGGCTTTCGGCTCACTAAAGTACTCATGGACGGCGGAAGTGGATTAAACTTGATCTATGAAGAAACACTCAACAAGATGGAAATTGACAAAAGCTGTATCGAACAGAGGGGCGCTACCTTCAGGGGAGTTATCCCTACTCGGGAAGCGCGGTGTGCGGGAAAAATCACACTCGATGTGGTATTCGGCATCCTAGAGAATTATAGGTCCGAAGAAATCACATTCCAAGTGGCTCCTTTTAGCAGTGGATACCACGCGCTTCTAGGGCAGGACGCGTTTATAAGCTTTCAAGCTGTACCCCATTACGGGTACATGAAGCTTAAAATGCCCGAACCCAATGGAATCATCACTCTAGCCAGTGATCCGGATGTCGCACTTCGCGCCAAAAACAAAAACCGCAGCACTAGCTCTGGAAGCATTATCGGAAGCCCTAGGAGCCAAAGAGTTAACAACACTGCGGGCCACCATGGACAGGGACGACGTGATACTCGACAAGCGACCCAAGTCCACCTCATTTAAACCCGCAGACGCGATAGTCAAATTCCAAGTCCATACAACGGACCCCATGAAGATAGCTTCCATCGGGACATAGTTGAGCCCCGCGATGGACGCTGCATTGCGAAATTTCTTACGCGAGAATTGGGACATTTTTTCCTGGCACCCATCGGACATGCCGGGCATCCCACGTAGATTGGCCGAACACAGCCTCAATATGCTAAAAGGATACAAACTGGTCAAGCAGACTCTAAGACGGTTTTCAGAGCCCAAAAGGCAAGCCATGGGGGAAGAGCTAGCCAAACTACTCGAGGCCGGATTCATTTGAGATATCAAGCATCCGGATTGGCTAGCAAATCTAGTAATGGTACCAAAGAAGGACAAATCCTGGTGCCTGTGTGTCGACTTTAAAGACCTCAACAAGGCTTGCCCCAAGGATCCCTTTCCCCTCCCTCGCATCGATCAAATCATTGATGCCACAGCAGGACACGATTCGCTATGTTTCCTCGACACATACTCTGGATACCATCAAATAAAGATGGCAGAATCCGACCAAGCTGCAACAGCTTTCATAACGCCATATGGCCCTTTTTGCTTCAACACTATGCCTTTCGGGCTTAAGAACGCCGGAGCAACCTACCAATGCATGATTCAAACATGCCTGGAAAAACAAATAGGCAAAACAGTGGAGGCATATGTGGACGGCGTAGTCATAAAAACAAGACACGTTGAAACCCTAATAGACGACTTGAGGATTACATTCGACAACCTCCAGACATACGACATCAAGCTGAACCCGGAAAAATGCATTTTCGGCATCCCCTCGGGGAAACTACTCGGCTTCATTGTTTCCAATAGAGGAACTGAAGCGAATCCGGCATAGATCCAAGCTCTGTCACAGTTGGCTATACCAACAGACCTCAAGCACATCCAGAAATTAGCCGGATGTGTGGCTGCTCTAAGACGCTTTATCTCCAGGTTAGGAGAAAAGGCATTACCTCTTTACCGCCTTCTTCGGCGCACCGAACACTTTGTGTGGACGGAGGCAGCCGCGGCCGGACTGGATGAAATAAAGACCTTATTGGCCAGTAATCCAGTACTAACAGCGCCAAATATTGGAGAATCTATGTTGCTGTACATAGCTGCAACACATCAAGTTGTAAGCGCAGTGCTCATCATGGAACGAGGGGCTGACGGATACAAATTCCCGGTCTAGAAGCCGGTTTATTACGTATCCACGGTCCTAACCCCATGCAAATCCCGATACCCACACTATCAAAAAATAGCATACGCGGTCTTCATGGCATCCCGGAAGCTACGACACTACTTTCAAGAGTGTTCGGTTATGGTGGCCTCTGAAGTACCACTCAACGACGTAATAAACAACAGTGACGCTATGGGCCGGATTGCCAAATGGGCCATTGAGCTTCTTCCGTTCGACATAACATACAAACCACGGTGGGCCATCAAGTCGCAAGTACTAGGTGACTTTGTCGCCGAATAGAAGCCGAACTCCCTAAAGAGTACGACGCGTATTCCAACTGGATCATGCACTTCGACGGCTCTAAAATGCTAGCCGGATTGGGAGCAGGTGTAGTCCTGACGTCTCCCACCAGAGACACGGTCCAGTACGTCCTCCAAATATTATACACAGACTCCAACAATGCAGCCGAATATGAGGCTCTGTTGCATGGTCTTTAGATGGCGGTCTCTATGGGCATCCAACGCCTGGAAGTGCACGGGGATTCGAACCTTGCAATATCACAAATAAACGGAGACTTTGATGCCAAGGATCGAAAATGGCGGCCTACCGTAATGCCGTCCTCAAAATGTCATCTCGGTTCGAGGGGATCGAATTCCACCATGTGGCTCGAGAAAACAATCACGCGGCTGACGTTCTCGCCCGCATCGGCGCTAAATGCGACCCTGTCCCACCTAACATATTCCTGGAAAGGTTGTCCAAGCCATCTATGGTATGGGAAGGGGAGTCCGGCAATAATAGCACGGATCCAAACACACCCCTAGATTCCGAACCATCAGACATAATCGGAGGCTCTGGCACCGAAATTACATCTTCCGCCCACGAAATCATGGTCGTAGTCGCCACATGGACTGAGACTTTCTTGGCCTACCTAAATAGGCAGGAGCTCCCAGAAGACCAAAATGAAGCACGCTGCATTGTCCGACGTTCTAAAGCTTACAAAGTCCACGAAAGGGAACTCTACAAAAAAAGTGTCACTGGAGTGCTCCAAAGATGCATCTCTGAGGAGGAAGGGCGGCAGCTCTTGGCTGAAATCCATGCTGGACTGGGCGGGCACCATGCTGCGCTTTGGGCACTAGTCAGCAAGGCTTTCCGTATAGGCTTCTATTGGCCGACGGCCCGAGCAGACGCACAGGACCTTGTCCAACACTGCGTCGATTGCCAGCTCTTCGCCAATCAGAGTCATATGCCCCCTACCGCTCTCCAAACAATCCCCATAACCTGGCCCTTCGCGGTTTGGGGGTTAGATATGGTCGGACCTCTTAAAGGAGGAAGCCATAAGAAAAATACTTATTGGTCATGGTGGACAAGTTCACCAAATGGATAGAAGCCAAACCAGTCAAAACGGCCAAATCTGGACTAGTCATAGACTTCATATCCGGGGTCATACACCGATACGGCCTCCCCCATAGCATCATCACTGATAAAGGATCCAATTTCACAGTCAATGAGGTGAAAACTTGGTGCGGCAAAATGGGCATTAAGCTCAACTATGCATCCGTCTACCATCCTCAAACAAACGGCCAGGTCGAATGCGCAAACGATCTCATTATGAGCGGCATCAAACCCAGACTAGTGCGATCTTTGACAGAGTCAGATACGCACTGGGTCGAGGAGCTCGACTCCGTACTCTAGGGGCTGCGGACCTCGCCGAATCGCACCACCGGATATACACTATTTTTTATGGTGTATGACGCGGAAGCAGTACTACCCTGCGACATAATACATGATTCACCACGCGTACATATGTACGAAGAGAAGGAAGCCGAGCTAGATCGGCAGGATAATTTGGATGCCCCGGAGGAGGAGCGCGACATCGCAAAAGCCCGCTCCGCATTCTATCAATAGCAGGCTCGACGATACCAAAGCAGAGAAGTACGGGCCAAAACTTACAATATTGGCGAACTCGTTCTACGCCTACCGGAGAAGAAAAAGGACAAGCTCAAACCCAAGTGGGAAGGTCCCTTTGTCATCGAAAAAGTTCTCATCAGAGGAGCGTACCGCTTACGTAATGCATCTGATAACAGGCTCGAGCCGAACCAATGGAACGTGGCCAGACTCCGGAGATTCTACGCCTAACGCCGAACTCAATGTTCGTCTCCTTACTCCCTCCCTTTTATTTATGCTCCCTCCCTTCTCATTTCTCGACTTTTTCTTCCTCTCCACACAAAGTATTTAATACAGTACAGACTTCCGGATCACTACAGCCGCACTATGTGTGTAAGCAATACCTGGGGGCTTCCTATACGGAAGCTAAAAATAAATACTCTAATGGCTTTTCGCGTATCACATACACATTTCTTTTCCCATATGTGCCTTTTCTTCACCATTATATGCATCGATATGACTTAAGATGTGGCCAAGCTGGGTTGCCTGCCTCTTCTGTTTATGCCCTACATTCCCGTTAATTCGGCTAGGGCATAAGGGGAGCACCTCTGCGATTGTTACTGCCGGTTCAGCCAGATGTGTACCTCAGACTGGGTGAAGCCGAAAGCTAGTTTCCTTAAGAGAATATTCGATCAGTGAACAAAAGATGTATTCGTTTATTACAACGTGAATCCTCATAAGTCTTATATCCTGCTCTGCCATTCGCAGTCCGGACATGTGCATCGTCGCATGTGTACCCAGGGAAAGGAACCTCTAACGGAACTATTCTCCCTGGAAGATGTTTCTTACTATCCATGTAATATAACATAACTAGTTGGGTACTTGTCTGTTCAAGCACTTATGACCCCTACGCCTAGTCTCCACGCATACCCCAGTTTTGTATAACTGAGCGAGTATTTGGACACACCCCGGACTGTAGGATCTGGGGGCTGAAGCGAAAAGGTCCGCCATGACAAATGATTTTAATCCGGCCAGGGACTACTTATGTCCATTGAATTACACAATCACTTAGACTGACTATATTCCTCCTCTGTACCACCCAACAGGCTATTTAGATTACAATCCTGTTGAGAATACTTGGCGGCTAACGCTACCTGGTCATAACCAGACTAACGGGAATTTCTTGCCCATCTGGCCCCGTCGGTCCTACTTCGGCCATATGGTTCCGGTCCAGCTTGGTGTAGCGCGTCTTCACCATTGCCCAGGCGTCTCTTGCACCTTGTCGGCAAGCTGATATCGTCCACAATCGGAAGCGCCGCCGGGCTCCTTGAAGCAGATCCACAAGCTCCCCCATGCTATTTGCAGGAAGTTTGATGGCCACAAGGCCTGAGCAACGCTGTGCATCACCCGCCGAGCTCTCTCGTGCAACCGTGGAAGTTCTTGTAGTACATCGCCCGCAGATGAGGGCATCTCCTCCTCGGGGTGACCCGTTAACATTCCTACAAGCAAAATTGAAGCCTTTTGTTCTCCTTCACGTAGTCCGCCAGTTGAGCGCGGACGTCTTTCAATTCCACATCCAGTCGAATATTGGCATCTTGAAGATTGTTCATCTCTTTCCTAACTTGCGTAAGGATGCGCTCGCCAGCCTTTAGCTGCCTTTTGAGATGCGAGTCGTCATCCGTTATGCCCTCCGGATTCACCCCGGGATTGTCTGCAGAATTTTCTATTAGACTAGTCATACCAACCGCTTACTAACTGGTGCATCTTCGTACAATTGAGACAAATGTTACCAGATGAGGCCTTTTGGGATTACTCTAACTTGGCAACCGTGTCCCTCAGCTGGGCCTTGCATTCCTCAAGCTCCCGAGCTAATTGTTCATTCTTATCTACAAGGACATGTGCATAAATTGATCCTTAAAACAGTTGTTCCAACCGTTTCAAGTCTCAGGGGCTACTATTATACATGCTTATCAAAATTTCTTACCCGTATATATTTGGTATACTGGTCCGTCGCTCAGGCAAGCCCGCCTTGAGCTGCTCAGATGTATGCGTCCCCCAAATTGAAGGCATTAAAAGCCTCTTCGGAGAAGATGTTGTTCCGAAGCACGACCCTCCGGCGCCGGTGATTCATGGCGCTCTCTACTTCGGAGTTCATGGTCGATAGCATATCCGCGTCCTTTGTCGGAGAACTATGCGGCACTGGCCCCGTGTCTGCCTCCGCTCTCGAAACCGGTTCTGGAACCCGGCTGGTGGAGGCGTGATTGGCGTTATCCCCGGATATAGTCCGGCTGCTCCTTTTCCTTCCAGGACATAAAGGACGCTATTATACTTCAAATACCATAATCGTAGGACAGGTTTTTGCTTTACCTCTGCAGCGGTGTGTCGACACTCAACGCCTTCCTCTTGAGCCTGCCCGATCCGGATGCCCGTGTTCGACAAGTCCCTAGGGGCTCAGCCCCGCGCTCTGACCGTCGTCTCTGCAAACAGCACGGCCCCTCATGGGTAAGGCATGATACCTGAGGGGAGTCCTCTTCGGAGGATAGGGTTTTTAGTTTGGCTTACATGCAACACAGGGAGCAGTCCGGGATAGTCAGCAATAATGGCCACCGAGGCACCATCACAACTCGCTTGATAAAATACCCCGTTGACAAGCTCCACAGTAATATCCGGATCTTCTTCGAGTCCTGGATCTAGGGCCCTTCCGGGGTCCTCTGGCTGCGGGGAGGGGCTGAAGATTCCTTCAACGACCCTCCTTAGTTCCTGCTCGGAAACATCAATGCGGGTAATCTTAGCAGAGAACGCTAAAGTAAGTGAAGCAGGGAAAGGAATGACGACTTACCCACTCTGGGGGGTTGTACATGGAGAATCCGTCCCGCGTTTTAATGCAAAGGAATTCTTCCTCTTCCCCTTTGTATAAACTGGACAATATCCTTTCCAGAGCAGTGGCAGAGTCTGGACCCTTACGGCCGCAGCGAGTGGCATCGTCTTCCCCATTGAAGTGCCACATGGGCTTCCCCCGATATTGAAGCGGTTGCACTCCCCGCATTATGCATATTGCCATGAACTCGACTATCGTCAGTCCGGATTTGGCCAGTAACTTTATCCTGCTCATCAGGAAATGTATTTCCCTGGTATCCTCCTCTTGGGAGCCCCGGGGGCGCCAGCTTTGACGTGCCCTCAGCGGGGCGTTACTGAACTTGGGGAGACCTGTCCGGACTAGATCCGGAAGGGGAACGTCATCAATGTAAAACCACTCTAAAGGCCAGTTCTCTGGTGCCTTCTTGGGAGTGTCGGATAGGTATCCGGTCTCGGCAATGCGCCATACTTCGGCCCCGCCTACTTGACATAGGGATTCTCCCTAGGTGCGGGGGACAAGGTAGAACAACTTCTTCCATAACCCGAAGTGAGGTTCGCATCCTAAAAACAGCTCGCAAAGGGCAACGTACCCCGCTATATGTAGTACGGAGGCAGGGGTAAGGTTGTGCAACTGGAGACCGTAAAACTCCAGGAGCCCGTGAAGAAACGGGTGGATGGGAAACCCGACGCCCCTTAGCAGATGCGGAATGAAGCATATTCGCTCCTCTGGAGATGGATTAGGAGATCACTCCGCTTGTTCCCCTCTGTTATAGGTGGCTATTCCGGTTCGAACGTGGACCATAAATGTCGGTGGGAGAAACCCTTGGGTTTGTAACTTTATCAAACGGCTATGAGGAACTGAACACTCTTCCCAATCCCCTGAATTGGAGTGAGGAGGGCGAGCAGAAGAGCTGCAACGACCGGCCATGTTGGAATGGTTTTTTCCGGAGCGCTCTGTGGGATGCTTGCTCGAGGGGGAAAGTGAGGTTTGGATCTGAGAATTCCTGTCTCTTCAAATAGATGACCCGCCGGAAAGATCGCGGGTGGCAAATGCAAAAATGCCTCGTCTCCTCGCATTCGCTTGACACGTGGAGATGGTCATTATTGAGGCACTGAAGCCGAGTGCGACGTTGATGGGAAACCGGACACTATTCGTCGTAGTAGGTACATTGGAGTATTCGGAGAAGGAACCCGCCTTGCAATGCCGAAGACAAGACTGCACGCCGGACTCATCGTCATTGAAGCCTGGTTCCGGGGCTACTGAGGGAGTCCTAGATTAGGGGGTATCCACACAGCCGGACTATATACATCATCCGGACTATTGAAGCGTGAAGACACAAGACTCAAGACTCCGTCCCATGTCCGGATGGAGGTCTCCTTGGCGTGGAAGGCAAGCTTGACAATCCGGATGTTGTATTTCCTTCCTTGTAACCGACTCCATGTAAACCCTAGCCCTCTCCGGTATCTATATAAACCGGAGAGGTTGGTCCTTAGAAGGCCGATCACAATTACAATCATACCATCATAGGCTAGCTTCTAGGGTTTAGCCTCTACGATCTCGTGGTAGATCTACTCTTGTACTACCCATATCTTCAATATTAATCCAGCAGGTAGTAGGGTTTTACCTCCATCGAGAGGGCCCAAATCTGGGTAAACATTGTGTCCCTTGCTTCCTGTTACCATCAGCCTAGACGCACAGATCAGGACCCCCTACCCGAGATCCGCCGGTTTTGACACCGACAGGGACCGACAAGATCACCTCAGTGGGACCGATGTGCTAGGGTTAGGGTGAAACCTCATCTCGGTTTGACCGATTACACAAACTCGGTGAGAACGATGTTAGTAATAAGGAAACAAAGAGTTGGTCAAGCAAACTCGGTGGGGCCAACTATTGGGGAATGTAGCAATAATTCAAAATTTTCCTACAAACACCAAGATCAATCTAGGAGATTATAGCAACAAGAGAGAGAGAGGATGAGCATCTTCATACCATTGAAGATCGCTAAGCGGAAGCATTACTAGAACACGGATGAGGGAGTCATACTCGCGGTGATTCAAATCGTGGAAGATTCGATCTAACGCCGAACGGACGGCGCCTCCGCGTTCAACACACGTACAGCCCGGGGTCGTCTCCTCCTTCTTGAACTAGGAAGGGGAGAGGAGAAGTTGAGGGAGAGCTCCGGCAGGACGACGGCGTGGCAGTGGAGCTTGCAGTTCTCCGGCAGGGCTTCTCCAGGCACTACTATGGAGCAGGAGGTGTTGGGGAGGGAGAGGGCTGCGCTAGGGGATGGGTGCGGCAGCCCTCCCACCTCCCCTCTATTTATAGGGGCAAGGGAGAGGGGGCCGCCCCCCTCCAGATGGATCTAGAGGGGGAGCGGCGGTCAAGGGGGGAGGCTTGCCCCCCAAGCCAAGGGGGGCGCCCCCTTTAGGGTTCCCCCCAACCCTAGGCGCATGGGCCCTAGGGGGGTTGGCGCCCAGCCCATTTAGGGGCTGGTTCCCCTTCGTATTCAGCCCATGGGGCCCTCCGGGGCAGGTGGACCATCCCAATGGATCCCCGGAATCCTTTTGGTGGTCCCCGTATAATACCAATATACCCCCGAACATTTCTGGTGACTGAATAAGGACTTCCCATATATAAATGTTTGTCTCTGGACCATTCCAGAACCCCTCGTGACGTCTGAGATCTCATCAGGGACTCTAAACAAAATTCAGTAACCGCATACTAATTCCCATAACAACTCTAACGTCATCGAACCTTAAGTGTGCAGACCCTACGAGTTCGGGAATCATGTAGACATAACCGAGACAGCTCTCCGGCCAATAACAAACAACGGGATCTAGATACCCATGCTGGCTCCCACATGTTCCGTGATGATCTCATCAGATGAACCATGATGTCGGGGTTTCAATCAATCCCGTATACAATTCCCTTTTTCAATCGGTATGTTACTTGCCCGAGATTCGATCGTCGGTATCCCAATACCTTGTTCAGTCTCGTTACCGGCAAGTCACTTTACTCGTTCCGTAATGCATGATCCCGTGACTAACTGCTTAGTCACATTGAGCTCATTATGATGATTGTCGGTGTCAAAACCGGCGGATCTCGGGTAGGGGGTCCCGAACTGTGCGTCTAGGCGGATGGTAACACGAGACAAGGGACACAATGTTTTTACCCAGGTTCGGGCCCTCTCAGTGGAGGTAAAACCCTACTCCTGCTTGATTAATATTGATGGTATGGGTATCAGAAGAGTTGATCTACCGCGAGATCAGAGAGGCTAAACCCTAGAAGCTAGCCTATGGTATGATTGTTGTTCGTCCTACGGACTAAAACTCTCCGGTTTATTTAGACAGAGGAGAGGGCTAGGGTTACATAGAGTCGGTTACAGCGGGAGGAGATCTTCATATCGTATCGCCAAGCTTGCCTTCCACGCCAAGGAAAGTCCCTATCCGGACACGGGACGTAGTCTTCAATCTTGTATCTTCATAGTCCGGGAGTCCGGCCAAAGGTCATAGTCCGGCCATCCGGACACCCCCTAATCCAGGACTCCCTTAGTAGCCCCTGAACCAGGCTTCAATGATGACGAGTCCGGTGCGCAAATTGTCTTCGGCATTGCAAGGCGGGTTCCTCCTCCAAATACTTCATAGAAGATATTTGAACACAAGGACAGTGTCTGGCTCTACAAAAATAAGTTTCACATGCCACCGTAGAGAGAATAATATTTACACAAATCTAATATGGTGACGTATTCCGCGGCGTGACATCATGCCATGGCCTAGCCTTTACTTATTTTACCGTTCCACCTCAGCGCGTTTAGCGAGGCGTTTCCTTGGCACGTCTTGGCGAAGCAGAGATCGTGTCCCCTTATCCCGGGGTTCTCATTAATACGGGTGCGGGTAACCCAACCGCGCCTTTCGGTATGACTCTCTAATTGAAAGTGAGTCCCAAACGGTTACGGGGAGGGCTCTTGGTATTCAACTCTTTTATATAGAGACCAAGGCTCGACTCCCTCTTTCTTCAATCCAATCAAATCTGCCCCTTGCCTCGAGTTCCAACACTCAAGGTTTCTAGTTTTAGGCGCTTCGGACCTCCGATGATGTCCGGCTCCAACCTTCAAGGCCGGTGGGTGCCTTCCTCCGTTACGGAAGAAGACGTGCGAAAGCTGAGAGATGCCAGGTATCTAACCTATGAAATCTCGCATAGGTTGCCTGCTCAAGGGCAGGCCATTCCTTCTCCTCAGCTCGGCGAGAGCGTGGTGTTCACGTCCCACTTCCTACGGGGGTTAGGTTTCCCGATTGATCCCTTTGTGAGGGGGATGATGTTCTATTGCGGGCTGGAATTTCACGACCTAGCCCCGGAGTCCATCCTTCAAATTTCGTCGTTTGTCGTAGTGTGTGAAGCCTTCCTCCATGTCACCCCCACTTCGGATTGTGGCTTAAAACCATCAAAGTAGAGCCGAAGATGATCGAGGGGCAGCATGTTGAGTGCGGAGGAGCTATCATAAGCAAGATAGCCGGCGCTCCATGGCCCGAGGGCACTTTCCAAGAAGAGTTCGGCTTATGGCAATGGGACTGGTTTTATATCACAGCCCCTAGGGGCACCACATCGGTGGCGCGTCCTGCTTTTCATTCGGGTCCCCCGCCACGGCGAGCGTCATGGGTCAATGAAGGGCTTATCTGGGGTCCGTCCAAAGACGTGCCCCTACTGTAGGGCCGCATTCGAGATCTCCTAGAAAGAGATATTAACCTGACCGTAGTGGCGCAAGTTATGCTGATTCACCACACGCTGCCCTGCAAACATCGCCCCCTTCGCTTGTGGGAATTTAAT
Organism: Triticum dicoccoides; assembly: GCF_002162155.2. NCBI lineage: Eukaryota > Viridiplantae > Streptophyta > Magnoliopsida > Poales > Poaceae > Triticum > Triticum dicoccoides. The sequence continues at coordinate 631,782,179 of NC_041391.1, forward strand.
CCGGAAGGACCGCGAGTCCTCCAACATTTTATGGGTGCAACACCCATGGATATGTACAAATTATTCTTTGGACCACAAACTAGGTGTCCAGATTTAGCCGAGGACGCAGGTCTGAGCTACAATCGCCAAGATGTTAAGGTAAGCAGCCCCATATTTGGACACACCATCCGTATTTTCATCATAAAGCGGCCTTTTGACAGGGCTATCCTTTGAACAGGAGTGGATAGCAAAGGCAAAGCTTATCAGGTGTCCAGCCCCCCTGCCTGAGACCGCGCCAGATCCCGTGCTAACCAGGATGCTGCAGGTTATGTTTTGAGTAGAGGGCGAACAGGGGAACCAAGGAGCTGCCGCCTCCATGAAGGAGACTGTCAAGAAGGCAGGAATCGAGGAGTCCCCCAACCTGGGAAAGAAAAGGAGTGCCTCTGAAGACCCGTAGGAGATGACCTCGAAACGGGGGAAGAAATCTTTGTCAGAGGATCCGGCGCCGGAGACTGCCCCAGCGGCATTGCGCCTTCACAGGGATCAGCTTTCCTCCGAGCCGTAAGTATAGAGAGGGGCTTCAAAAATTAGTGGCATCCCTATTTTACTTCTGAGGAAGATAACTGAAATATTACCTTGCAGTTCGGATCTTGACCCTTCTCAGCAGAGCCCGTCTTCAGGGGATCTCCGTCCGGAGATGATAGAGAGCGAAACGCCTCCCCTAGCTGCACCGACTTACGAGGATGGCGACCACGAGGTGTCGTCCCGGCGGGTTTCTCCAAGTCCGGATCCTGAAAAAGGTCGTCGGGCTAGTCCGGTGCCCTCTGGTGCGCGGTCGGAGAGGCTGAGGGATCTGCTTGGGCGTGCATCCGTCTCAGAAGAACTACGTGTGTTGATGAACATGGTGATAGGAAGGGCTGCGTCCGCGGAAAGCGGATTGTAAGAGGCCGCTAGGAGTTTACTGACAGGCTTTGAGGTACGTGAAAAGGTGTACCTATTGGTAGAGTCGCATAGAATGTGTGCTGTATAAATAGTAGCCCCTGAGACTCTGTGTGTCATCAAGAGTGATGGCGCACAGAGGATCAAAACCCCAGGTATAATATGTTACCTTTTTATGAAGGTGGCGAGGTGTTCGGTGGCTAGCCGGACTGATGAATCTGCCGAGTTAAAGCGGCAACTGGACGTGGCAGATGCCGACATCGCGCTTGTAAATAAGCGACTAGACGAGGCACAAGGTATACTTCACAGATATCTGATAAGAGGAGTTCGATGCTCGTTTCTTACAATATATGTATATGCTTATTGCAGATAGTGCTGCTTCCGTGGAGAATCTTCGGGCGGAACTTGCCCGAGCCAAGGAGCAAGCAAGAAAGAGTGATGCGGCGGCCGTTAAGGCGGCTAAAGAGCTGAAAGCCAAACAGCCTGCTCACTGCCACAGTAAGAAGGCAATAGCCGAGATGGCTGTAAAATTGAAGGATGCTGCCGACCGATGTGAATTTCTCAAACAAGAAAAAGGGGCGTCTCAGAAGGACCTTGAGAAGATTACTACCGAGGTCAAGGATGCTTGCTCTGCGATGAGAGCTATGAAGGAGGAGCTGCGTCAGGCCGGGGATATCATGGCTGGAAAGCCCTATATGCTGCGGATGAAGTTCGGGGATCCTAAGTATGCTCCATTGGACCGTCAGTGGAGTGCGGAAAACACTTATCTGGATGTGGCAGCGAGTGCGGCTGACGCAACCGAACACTTCCGAGGACGAGGCGACCATAATTTGGAAGAACTATTTTGGTCGCAGTTCCACAAGCCAGAGCGCCCACTTTTGGTATCCGACCGTTTGGCCGCCTTTGCGGAGCTGAACAGGTTATCCGGACTCGCCATGAAGTCTGTCGCGAGTCGTTTGTGGCCGGGGGAGCCGGAGCCGAAAAGTTACTTTGGGTTGGTGCAGCAATTCCTTGGTTTTGTGCCGCATGTCGATGTACTGAAGAGGTCGGCGTGTATAGAGGGTGCACGGATGGCTCTTGCCCGTGCCAAGACATACTGGGCGGATATGCAGATCAGTGTTGCCGCATCCCAGGATCCAGACGAATGCTGGGTATCTGCCGAGCACTACCTTGAGGAAGTTCTTCTGGGCGCTCGTTTAATAGAAGCGCAGTGCTCGAAGGATGTTTTGTTTGAATAGCGGGTGCTATTGTAAAAGAAATATTTTGATAGAATATAAAAGCTATTTATACTTGTGCTTGCAAGAATTACAACCCCTCCTGTGCGGCTGTTAATGTATATGTGTATATAACCTGAAAGATGGCAGTCGTTGGCTTCAGCCCCCACACATATAATGCGGCGGTGTTATAAAAAAATGCGCCTTTTCACACTTAATCCAACATCTTGGTCCTACAAAGGAGGTGATGGCACGGCGAACGAGGAAACCGGACTATAACGCTTTATCACTTTCACTTAGCCATAGGAGTTTGACATTGGAGCTACTTAATAGTTCCTTGAGGCACCGCGCTCTCCCGAATCCGGGGGGCGTGTGTGCCTGACTGGGAAGCGGTCCTTCGTTAATGTGGAGGAATTCTAGAGATTCTGAGAGTCATCAAGTGGTTGACCAGTCTCTCGCTATATCATGACAGTCAGTTTTCAACTTTCTCTACTGAGGTGCTCGCCTGGCCGAACCGGGGCACAATCGCAGTAGTTCTCCTGGTGCCGCGTTAGCCGACATAACGGAACGTAAGGCAGCAAAGCACAGGATCCGGGCAAACCCATCATTTGACCAAAGACATGAGTCGGAGCTGATGCATATAAGGCCTAACTCGCGACGCCGAGCACTCCCTAAGGTATTCGGTCTTTATGAAGACGGGCCGAAACAGAGCCCTTGGTAAGAAAGCCCCTTGTGTCCAGGTACGCGCAAAATTCTGGCGTGGCCACATGCCAAAACGCCAGTCTCCTCCTCGGTTATGACGAAAAAACCGAGGGATGTTTTCAACAAGAGACAGTAAAAAAGGTTTACGTAGGGTCTTAATCTGAAAAGAATCCTTAGAACGGGTCCCTACTGCATGTCTGCACCTATGTCTCCGTTGTGCCGTATCCTGGACGGGCGTAGCACGGTGTTCGTCGGCGAAAAAGAGGAACTTTAGTAAAGAGGCGTGCGAGAAATCTATATTAAAATAAACAGGATGTAGTTGGAGCAAGAAGGGAGCCGCATTGTCTCCTGGCATGGACACGCGGAGCCCCTTGTACAGGGTTGTGCGGCTATTATGTCCATGTGTGTTGACGCCGGACTCGTCTAGCCGTGTCCGGGCTAGATTAGTGTGCGGCTGTCCAGGCGGCCGCACCCTTACCCGTATTTTGGGGGTCAATTCCCCTTTGATGAGATGATGCCTTGTGGGCCAGGCATTTTAAGTGTAAGGGATGCATAGTGTGGTATTGCGTTAAAGCGGGCAAAAGCTTCACGTCCCAGTAGCACTTGGTAGCGACTTACGAATGGGGCGATGTGGAAGGTTAGCTTTTCGCTTCGGAAGTTGTCGGGTGAGCCGAACTTGACTTCTAATGAAATGGAACCCATAGTCTGGGTGTCTGGGCCCGGCGTGGCTCCTCGAAAGGAAGTTTTGCCGCGGCGTATTAAAGCTGGGTTTACCCCTAGTTTGTGGATTGTGTCCTGATATAATAGGTTTAAGTCACTGCAGCCGTCCATAAGAACTCGTGTAAATTGTAGTCCGTTAATAACCGGTTTCAAGACCAAGGCAGTCCAGCCTGCGTTCCGGGCCCCTCTGGAGTAATCCCGATAGTCAAAAGTGATTGGTTGTAACAACCAGTGGCGTTGCTCCTCTAGGGCTGGCTGTGTGGCGCCTGTCTTCGTAAGCGCCGTTCTATTTTGCCCTTTTGTCATGTGAAGTGAATTCACTGTTTTGACTTCTTGTGGGAACTTCTTTTGTTCTCCGGTGTTCTGCTTGTGGGGCGCGTCGTCATCCTCGCTTGGTGCGTCGAGCCCCTTGTGTTCGGCATTGAGTTTGCCGGACTGCTTGAAAACCCAACAATCTCTGTGGGTGTGGTTTGCGGGCCTCCCGGGGGTGCTGTGGATTTGGCATATGTTATCCATGATCTTGTTGAGGTTAGACAGCTCGTCCCTGTCATCCTTGGGTGGCGGCTTTTTCTGATTTTGCCGGGAGCTTTTGAATCCGGCATTGACTGCCGTGCTCGTTGGCCTGTTATCCTTGATTCGGCGCTGTCCTTTGTTACGGCGTGGTTTCCCGTTTCCATCTCTAGGTTCGGATGTACTTGGGTCGCTGGTGCTGCTCCTTGCCAACCAGCTGTCCTCTCCTGCGCAAAAGCGGGTCATGAGGCTTGTTAATGCGGCCATCGTTCTTGGCTTTTCTTGGCCGAGGTGTCTGGCGAGCCATTCGTCTCGGACGCTATGTTTGAAAGCTGCTAGGGCCTCAGCGTCCGGGCAGTCGACTATCTGATTCTTTTTAGTAAGGAATCTGTTCCAGAGTTTCCGGGCTGACTCTCCGGGTTGCTGAGTTATATGACTCAGATCATCTACATCCGGAGGTCGAACATAGGTCCCTTGAAAATTTGTCTGGAAAGCCTCCTCAAGCGCTTCCCAACTTCCTATGGTATTTTTGGGAAGGCTTTTAAGCCAATGCTGGGCTGGCCCTTTGAGCTTGAGGGGTAAGTATTTGATGGCATGAAGGTCATGTCCTCTGGCCATGTGTATGTGAAGGATATAATCCTCTATCCAGACTCCAGGGTCTGTTGTTCCGTCGTATGCTTCTATGTTCACGGGCTTGAATCCCGCTAGAAATTCGTGATCCAGCACCTCATTGGTAAAACATGAGGGATGTACGGCGCCCCTGTATGTGGGTGTCGTGCGATGTTCGGGTATTTTTTGCATTGTATTGCTCGTTGGAGCTTGCTTTCTTGGGCCATAGATGGATGTGGTTGGGCAGGTTGTTTGATGCGAATCCTTCGGGGGATCGCTCGCCGGATTGAGTTTGGCTCCCTTTGCCACTTTGGGTCGATCGTTGGGTCGTCTATCCGACCTGGTGGCTTCCTTGTTTTTCGACTGTGGGGGCTTCATGGCCTCTTCGTCAAATTCTGGTAGTAGTTTCCGCTTTGGATAGCTCTTTGTGTGACGACTGTTGCCGTACTTGTGTGCAGTATCCAGCACTTTGTTCCATCTGATCCTGAGTGCATCTTCTGCTGTTTTGATCCTCTGTTTTTGCTTTTTCAGGCTACGTGCAGTAGCGACGAGCCTTTGGTGGAGGTTCTGATGTTCCAGCAATTTGTCTGGCGTGAGGTCGTCCGGACTATTATCTTTTCCAGGGATTGGTTGTTTGGACGGTTGCTCAATGGCATGTTCGTCTTCTGTTGATTCACCCTGCTCTATGGCTGGGTCTTTCTCGAGGTGGGGCTTTGCGGGGCGCTTGCGTCGCCGTTTTGATTGTTTTTCGAGGGAACGGTCCCTGTTTGCACCTTTTCGATCCTCGTTGTATCCCTTTTGGGTGTGTCCACCATGTATACGTCGTATGATGAGGTGGCTTTCCAGTTCCCTATAGGTGCTTGTTCTTGGTCGTCTCCTTCATCGGCGTCCATACCGTCGATGTCTTCGGAGTCAAAGTCGAGCATGTCGGTTAAATCGTCGACAGTGGCTACAAAGTGGGTGGTGGGTGGGTTTCGAATTTCTTCGTCCTCCGTATCCCCACCCTGCTGACCATAGTCCGGCCAGGGCTCTCCTGACAAAGAGAGAGAGAGTTTAGGGAGTTCAGGATATCGCCAAAGGGCGAGTTCTGAAAGACGTCCGCGGCGGTGAGCTCCATGATCGGAGCCCAATCGGGTCTAATCGGAAGTGGTCGGAAGATTCGGAGTCCGGAACGGAGTCGGACACCTTGGAGTCACGGGCCTTGCAAAGGACTAGGCTGGTAATCGGCTCTATCTCCGTAGAGATTGCGGCTCCTGGGGCGGCGTCCAACCGTCCGTCCCTGGTTAGTGCAGTCGGCTCCGAACTAATGGTCTGAGCGGACTCCTGAGCGGCACTCCGGGCACTTTCCGGCGGCAGAGCTAGATCGTGCCCATCGAGACAGTGCGGCGCGCTCGGCCGTGGCTCGAATCCGTCGAAGATCAAGTCCGCGCGAATGTCGGCCGTGTAGTTTAGGCTTCCAAATCTGACCTGATGGCCAAGGGCGTAGCTTTTGATCTGATCCAGGTGGCCTAACGAATTGGCCCGCAGTGCAAAGCCGCCGAACACGAACATCTGTCCGGGGAGAACCTGTACCGCGTCGTGGTTGATGATTGAAGTAGCCATCGGGCCTAAAGGCGACGACACAGAGGAACTCTCAATGAAAGCACCAATGTCGGTGTCAAAACCGGCGGATCTCGGGTAGGGGGTCCCGAACTGTGCATCTAGGCGGATGGTAACAGGAGACAAGGGACACGATGTTTTTACCCAGGTTCGGGCCCTCTCGGTGGAGGTAAAACCCTACTCCTGCTTGATTAATATTGATGGTATGGGTATTACAAGAGTTGATCTACCGCGAGATCAGAGAGGCTAAACCCTAGAAGCTAGCCTATGGTATGATTGTTGTTCGTCCTACGGACTAAAACTCTCCGGTTTATATAGACACCAGAGAGGGCTAGGGTTACACAGAGTCGGTTACAACGGGAGGATATCTTCATATCGTATCGCCAAGCTTGCCTTCCACGCCAAGGAAAGTCCCTATCCGGACACAGGACGAAGTCTTCAATCTTGTATCTTAATTGTCCGGGAGTGCGGCCAAAGGTCATAGTTCGGCCATCTAGACACCCCCTAATCCAGGACTCCCTCAATGATGCATTACCGAGTGGGCCCAGAGACACCTCTTCGTCATATGGAGTGACAAATCCCAATCTTGATTCGTGACAACCCAACAGACACTTTCGAAGGTACCTATAGTGTACCTTTATAGACACCTAGTTACGTTGTGATGTTTGGTACACCCAAAGCATTCCTACAGTATCCGGGAGTTTCACAATCTCCTGGTCTAAGGAAATGATACTTGACATTAGAAAAGCTTTTAGCAAACGAACTACACGATCTTGTGCTATGCTTAGGATTGGGTCTTGTCCATCATTCTCCTAATGATGTGATCCCATTATCAATGACATCTAATGTCCATGGTTAGGAAACCATAACCATCTATTCATCAACGAGCTAGTCAACTAGAGGCTCACTAGGGACAAGTTGTGGTCTATGTATTCACACATGTATTACGGTTTTCGGTCAATACAATTATGGCATGAACAATAGACAATTATCATGAAAAAGGAAATATAATAATAACCTTTTTATTATTCCCTCTAGGGTATATTTCCAACAATCTCCCACATGCACTAGAGTCAATAATCTAGATACATTGTGATGAATCGAACACCCATAGAGTTCAGCTGTTGATCTTGTTTTGCTCGTGGAAGAGGTTTAGTCAACGGACCTGCGACATTCAGATTCGTATGCACTTTACAAATATCTATGTCTCCATCTTGAATATTTTCATGGATGGAGTTGAATCGACGCTTGATATGCCTGGTCTTCTTGTGAAACCTGGGCTCCTTGCAAGGGCAATAGCTCCAGTGTTGTCACATAAGAGATTCATCGGGCCCGACGCATTGGGAATAACTCCTAGGTTGGTAATGAACTCCTTCATCCAGATTGCTTCATGTGCTGCCTCCGAGGCTGCCATGTACTCCACTTCACATGTAGATCCTGCCATGATGCTTTGCTTGCAACTGCACCAGCTTACTGCCCCACCATTCAAAATATACATGTATCCGGTTTGTGACTTGGAGTTATCCAGATCTGTGTCGAAGCTAGCATCGACGTAACCCTTTACGACGAGCTCTTGTCACCTCCATAAACGAGAAACATATCCTTAGTTGTTTTCAGGTACTTCAGGATATTCTTGACCGCTGTCCAGTGTTCCATGCCGGGATTACTTTGGGACCTCCCTACCAAGCTTACGGCAAGGTTCACATCAGGTCTGGTACACAGCATGGCATACATAATAGACCCTAGAGCTGAGGCATAGGGGATGACACTCATCTTTTCTCTCTCTTCTGCCGAGGTCGGGCATTGAGGCGTGCTCAATCTCACACCTTGCAATACAGGCAAGAACCCCTTCTTGGACTAATCCATACTGAACTTCTTCAATATCTTATCAAAGTATCACTACGGGAGACAACTAATTTGCCGTCAGGGGATGTCTTTGCTGTCAGCTTTTCGTTGGGAAGACGGCAAAGAAAGGGTTTGCCATCATCAACAGACGGCAAAGAAAACCTAACAGCAAAATAGACTTTGCCGTCTACAAAACAAAAGACAGACGGCAAAGATCTCACTTTGCCGTCTGCTAACAAAAACACAGACGGCAAATATTCCTTGCCGTCTGTATTTGTTTTGGCACACGACAAAGAATCTTTGCCGTCTGTGTTTGTTTTGGTAGACGGCAAAGTGAGCTCTTTGTCGTCTGTCTTTTTTTCCAGTCCGCAAAGAAAAAGCACACCACACGGATTGATGACTTGGCAAAATCTGAGACGCACAACCCACAACCATCAGACGCACGCCCGCGCCCACCCACTAACCCACAACGCACGTGCCCCAACGATCCTACCCGCCCCCACCCACGACTCCCATCTCCTCTCTCCTTCTCCCCCGAGCACCCTCTCTCTCGTACGCATCTCTCTCACTCAGTCTCGTATGCAGCCTCTCTCCCAATCAAGAGCACCCCGGTGCCGTTGACTCGACCTCCACCTGCTTCGCCACCAGCACCGGCGGCACCGGCCCCGTGCCCTTGCAGGCCTCCTCGGCCCGGAGCCCCCGCATGCAGGCATCTGCGCCCCGTTGCCCCCCGGCGCCGCCGGGCCCGGCCCTGGCTCCGTCGCCCCTGCACGCAGGCAGCGCCGGCCCCGCGCCCCTGCAGGCCTCCTTGTCCCGTCGCCCCTGCATGCAGGCGTCTGCACCCCGTCGCCCCCTGGCGCTGCCGCACCCGGCCGTGGCACCGTCGCCCCCGCACGCAGGCTTCTGCAGGCCTCCGCCGCCCCCTGCCCCGCTCGTCCCCTGCCGGCCCCGCCCATCGCCTCGCAGGACCCGACCTCGTCCCCGGTTGGCCCTTCGCACGGCGCATAGTGTCTCAACAGCCTCCGCAGCCCGTGCTGCACCGGCCACCGCTGGCCGCTCTGTGCCGCGCCGGCCACCCACTGTTGGCCACGCCGGCTATGGTGTGGCTCTGCCATGCCACGCGGGCACCCGCTGCAATATGTTTTTTTGTTTTACCCTCTCTGTAATCTCTCTGTAATGAAATCTTTTTTATTTATATACATAAAGATGATTGTAATAAGACTACAAGCCACGGCATAAGCGAACGAATATAAAAAAAAACCTTGCATGTGAGGATTTTGTCTAAGCGTTTGACTATCTGGCATCTGCAATTGGTCTGTTTGTACAATTTTTTATAAATAAAAAAATACGCTTTGCCGTCTGTGATCTTCCTGGCACACGGCAAAGATGTATTTTTGGCTGACGGCAAAGATGGTTTTGTTCTCCGTCTGTTATTTTTTCGGCTGATGGCAAAGACAGATTGGCTGACGGCAAAATCTTTGCCGTCTGCCCCATAAAAAGCTGACGGCAAAGTGCTATTTGCTGACTTATCTTTGCCGTCTGACTTTGCCGTCAGCTTGCAGACGACAAACTCTTTGCCGTCTGTTTTTTGGTCTTTGCCGTCTCTAGGGCACAAACGGCAAATTATCTAATTCTTGTAGTGTATGTGCTTTGCCGTCTCTATAGATCTTGATGCCTAATATGTAAGTAGCTTCTCCAAGGTCCTTCATTGAAAAACACTTATTGAAGTAGGCCTTTATGCTTTCCAAAAGTTCTATATCATTTCCCATCAATAGTTTATCATCCACATATAATATGAGAATTGCTACAGAGCTCCCACTCTCTTTCTTGTAAACGCAGGCTTCTCCATAAGTCTGCATAAACCCAAACTCTTTGATCATTCCATCAAAGCGAATGTTCCAACTCCGAGATGCTTGACCAGCCCATAGATGGAGCGCTGAAGCTTGCACACCTTGTTAGCATTCTTAGGATCGACAAAACCTTCCGGCTGCATCATATACAATTCTTCCTTAAGGAAACCGTTAAGGAATGCCATTTTGACGTCCATTTGTCATATTTCATAATAGAATGCGGCAATTGCTAACATGGTTCAGACGGACTTCAGCTTCGCTACAGGTGAGAAGGTCTCATCGCAGTCAACCCCTTGAACTTGTCGATAACCCTTAGCGACAAGCCCAACTTTATAGATGGTCACATTTCCATCCGCGTCAGTCTTCTTCTAAAAGATCCATTTATTTTCTATGGCTTGTCGATCATCGGGCAAGTCTGTCAAAGTCCATACTTTGTTTTCATACATGGATCCTATCTCGGATTTCATGGCTTCAAGCCATTTGTTGGAATCTGTGCCCGCCATCGCTTCTTCATAGTTCGAAGGTTCACCGTTGTCTAACAACATGATTTACAGGACATGATTACCATACCATTCTGGTGTGGAACATGTCCTTGTGGACCTACGAAGTTCAGTAGCAACTTGATCCGAAGTTCCTTTATCATCATCATTAACTTCTTCTCTAGTCAGTGCAGGCACCACAGAAACATTTTCCTGAGCTGCGTTACTTTCCGGTTCAAGGGGCAGTACTTCATCAAGTTCTACCTTCCTCCCACTTACTTCTTTCGAGAGAAACACTTTCTCCAGAAAGGATCCGTTCTTGGCAACAAAGATCTTGCCTTCAGATCTGAGGTATAATGTATAACCAATGGTTTCCTTAGGGTATCCTATGAAGACGCATTTTTCCGACTTGGGTTTGAGCTTTTCAGGTTGCACTACAAAAAAATACACTTCCGTGATGATACGTGTTTGTCATAGTAGGTCGTGTTTTTTGTCATGCATGTACATCCATGACGATTTTATGACAGAATCACGATAGTCATACCTGTGCTGTCGTAGAAGTGTTCCATGACATTACCAAAATTATCATCACGGAAGTGTCCACTTCCAAGACGATAAATCGCGCATCACAGAAGTGCTTTCGTCAAGGGTGACCGACACGTGGCATCCACCCTAACGGAACATCGTTAAGCTACCGGGTCCGGTTTTGGATCCGATAACCCACTAACAGCCCCGACCAATGGGGATTTTCCATGTGTGAAATCAGCATTGGCCGAAGGAAACACGTGCCGGCTCACTGTTGGGACAGATGTCATCCACTCATTGTACCGAAGGTGCCTATGATACGTCACACGTGGCAAGGCCCAACAGAGGCCCATTCCTATGAAAAGGCCGGTCCGTTTGACTTGGTCAAAAGGTGGCGGGCCGGCCCAAAGAAAGCTTGTTAACGGCCTGTTCGCATATAGACCATTTATAGCCCACTAACCCAGGGCCCATTACGACCTATCCAAATTAGGCCCAGTAGCGTCATCTGGGTCGTGCAATATGATTCCAGCCCATTTTAAGTTCCGGCCCATGTAGCCCATGACGTCTTTCGGCCCATATGAGGCCCTTCGTAACTCTTGGCCGATTAACAACCCGTGGTGAAACTGGCCCGTAATGAATAGTGTATCACTTTATACCCATTAACGGCCCGTTAATCCATTGGGCCGTTTGCAGCCCATGTTATCTTTCAGCCGTCTTAGGGCCCATTTATTCTTGGGCTCATTTCCAGCATTCGGTAACTTACGGCCCGTTATTGCCATTTTCTGCTTGTGGGCCAAATTTAGCCTGTGATAACAGTTGACCCGTTTGTGGCCCGTTAATACGTTGGGCTGTTTTCATAGTGTCATGAAATACGGCCTATTAATGATGGCCCGTTATGCTCGGCCCATGAACGGATGATTCCAACTCTAGCCCGTTTACGGCCATAATGCGGTATGTTATTAGCCCATGTTTGGCCAATCGCTCATAAGGCCCGTATAAGGCCCACTGATGATACGGCCCGTAGAAGACCCATTGTTTCTACGGCCCGTAGAAGGCCCATTGTTTCTACGGCCCGTAGAAGGCCCTTTGTTTCTACGGCCCATAGGAGGCCCAGTGTCACTCAAGCAAATATGTAGCCCATGGTTATTGTGGCCTAATTATAAAAAATAGGTTATTGTGGCCACTAGCAAACCGTGGAAATAGAACTACACTAACTACAAGCAAACAAATAAACAAGACAACAAGGAAATAAATAAGCAAGCAACTTACGCTAGGCTATCACGGCTATTACACATATTACATCCACTGGGCATCAAAGTTCACCACTAGTGCAAATAAACGCTCCGATAAAAGAATATACAAAACTGAGAGCACTTCAGAAGGCACTAGGACTGGCCAGGTCGGGCCCACCAAATAGCCGAAGAAGCTGAATAGACCTAAGTTGTGCCACAGATAGATGCATCACCCTTAGCTATATGGCATGATGGTGCGCAAGGTAGTCCTTTGACATCTTCATTACATCTTTGACTTCAAGTCGGAGCTGAGCTGAAGCAAGCCTTTCTGCTTTAAGTTGAGACTGAAGAAGTCGAACTAATTGAGGCAGCGACTGCATAGAGGTTGTCTCACACCTGCTGGTGAGTAGCTTCAACTCACTGTCTTCATCAAGACAGGACCTTGGGGTCATCTCGCTGTCCTCAAGATGATTTGGCTCACTATCTTCCCTAAATTTCTGCCTGGCATAAGAGATACGACTCTGAAAGAGAAACAAGGAGACACGTAACAGGTTTCACAATTATATAAGCAGATAAATGGATCTGTTCTGCATAAGGAAAATGTTTTTACAACTACAATTTGAAGTTGGTAGTTGTTGCAAACATCCAATCAGATGTAAACAGCAAAGCAAACATCAGTGGAGAAAATTATGCCTATCCAAATCTATATTAGAACAAAGTTTGAAGGCTTGAGAAGGATGAACTTACATTACATGTTAACGCGGGCTGGACAAATCCCTTCTCCATGTTGATGGAAGGATAATTCAATAAATTTCCCAAAGAAAATTCTTTATAAGCGTTGCCATTATTCTACATTTTGCAAAGAGTAAATATAGATCAAATAATATTGGAAGAAACAGAGGATAATGAAGCTCAGGTGCAGACTGATGATACATAATCAAATAGCAATTAATTAAGTACAGCGTTACAAGGCAAATGGGAGAGAGGTACTGACAAGAGCAATGCAGAGCCCAGTATTGTTGTGAGATCGTATGATCCTTTGAGCAAGGAGATTCATTTGAAATTAGTTTTCATACAAGAGAGAAGGTAAGGCAGATGCATAAATTTAGGAGTTCAAATTTTGAATTGATATCATAGACAGTACCTGACGCTGGGCTCTCAGCAATTCTAATAGGGGTTTGGCCACTGGAGTAGGGGTAAAGTGTGGTATAGTTGGGCCTGTGTTTTCTGTGGCTGCTGATCTATCTGATTTAACAGGTATCACTACCTTTTCCAAAAACCTAGTTTGTACTCCTTGAGGATCTGCACTCACCCTCTTCCTTTTGGACATCTATTACGAAAGGACAACATTTGACTGGAAAAACATAGTGTGACGACACATGGAATAGGTATAGAAAATGGATAGGTATGGCATATACTCATATATGATGCTTAAACTAAGAAGATGGTGTAACAAATTAGAAGTAATGCAAGAGGTCAGAAGCAAAATGTGTGCGACCAAGACAACCTTGCCAAGTTAGAGCAAGCACCTTAATGGGTGAATAAGATAGGCCATCCTCCACCATGCCAAGTTTGTTAGCCAGTGGATTGTTCCGCAATATTCCTCTTGTGCGCCCATTCTCATATATTCATTTTGATAATGTTCAATATCTGACATGCATGAAAACATAAAAGCAAGTGAGATTATCTTTGTAATGCAGAAGTGATTCTAATCCAATACTGCCTCCCTGTAAACCCCTTTGTGTTATCTCTACAATTCTTTTAAGAGATGCACTGCATGCTGTAATTTGGTATGTGCATTAATATAATGTGGCCTACTACTCAAAATATGAGAGATCGAGAAGTGATGACACTTCGAAGATGACAGCTTCAACATATGGAAAAGAAGAACAAGTCGACATGAAGTGATAGGTTCAAAATATACTAAGAGAGAACAACGCGACCTGACCAGTCAACCACAAGAGAAGAGGATCATCTTAAAGAAGAGCAGAAGAGCAAGCAGATTGAAGATATTACAAGTCTTTCAATACAATATCGGTTGGCCACCCATGATGAACCACAGTGCACAGAGAAATACTATTCTTTCCGATCTCTCCATATGTGGCTCACATGCATTTCTAAACTAAAGTAGGAACATTTAGCTGACCAAGTAAACAACTCTCGGTTTTACTAATATCAGCATAATATCAGATATGAATTTGTACAACTAAGCTTGTTTAGCTCGATGGATGGAGCAGTGCTATTATGACACAAACCATGTAGGCTGATCGTGGTCATCATAAAATGGGGAAACCATAAGCATGATGAGTACAGTGTTGACCGTGGCAGTGGGATGGCAGATCTGAAGCTGCAAACCACGCAAAGGGTAGTTAGCAACCGATGTTTGCTTTGAAATAACAACTAAGATTTGGTATGGACAAGAAAGTACAGTCAACAAGTGACAAAGAAATGCAATTCAGCTGTCTCTTTATATGTCGCGACATGCATTTGGAAACTCAAGTGGGACCTTTAGCTAACCAATTAAATGTGTCTGTTAACTAATATCAGTATCATATCACAATCATATATGAACAACTAAGCTTTCAAATTCTGAGTGTTGTGTTGTTTAGCTTGAAGGGTGGAATATTGCTAGTATGACACAAAGCACCTACTCAAATCATAGTAGAGTAGAGAAAGGGGGAAAACCCTAAGCATCAAGAGATAAATCAGGAAAGTGGAACTAGCTGGACCAGTGGGTGCACATGCTTTTTGAAATGAATATAGGAACATTAGGTGACAAATTAAACCTTCTCTATTTTAGTGATATGATCATCATATCAGATTCGTATTTCAACACGTAAGCTTTGGGTTGAGGTCTTGAGGAGCAGTGCTAGCACGACACGAAGCAGCTATGATGATGGTAGTGAATATAAAGGGGGGAAACCATAAGCTTTACGAGTATAGTGCCCGTGCCATGGCGGATCTGAAGGTGCTAACCGGACAAAGCTACTTCGCAACCAATGTTAGCTTTCAACAAGCCACTACGATTTGGTACGAACAAGAAAAGTACTGTAAACAAATTACGATCTATTTTCTAGGTGAGATCAATAACTTAAGCACATATGGAAGAGTACCACCTCTCTTCCGATGCCGTGTAGGCCTCTGCTGATATGCTGAGGGTGCTGCTGGTGCGATGGCTGTCGGCGGCGGGGAAGAAGACTTTAGACGGCATACGGCCGGGTTGGGGGATAAATCATGTTGCCATGGACAAGGCGGTCATAGGAGCGGCAACTGCAAGGTGGACGATGGTGCTGATGAAGCGAGAGGACGCGATGAAAGGATCCTGGTCCAGCGCCGTGGATGAGAGACGTCCATATCTTCAAGTGGACGACGGGGTAGGGGTAGCGGCTCCGGCAAGGGGGAGGATGGGGTGGCAGATGGGGGAGGTTGGCCATAGTGGGGAGGTTATCATGGCACCGATGGTGTATGAATGGGGAAATGGAGGGGAGGGGGGATCTCAAACTTTGGGACGCGCTTCTCTGTAATGTGGGAAAGTTATGTACTTATCCCCCGTTTAAAACTTTGGATATTGCGTCGGTTGGGGATAGGACGGTAATCTCGCATCTCCGAAATATTTGACGGTAACTATTTCGGGCGAGGAGAGGGTGTTTTACCGCCCATGGTTGGCGCCCATGGTGTATGAACAAGGCTGACAGGTAGGGCGGTTGTGTCACGTCTAAGGGAAGTTGCACATCTGCTCCTATTTAAAATATTAGCCTACATCGATTTTGGACGAGGAGAGTTTGTTTTGCCACCCACTATTTATGAATGGGGAAATGGAGGAAGAGACACATGTCTTTCGGACGAGCTTGAATCAAATGTGTTTTTCCGCCCATGTTTGGCGCCCACCATGTCTGAATGGGCTCAGAGGCCGTCATGTCACGGCTGATTGAAGTTACTAGTCTACCCCTATCGATAGCAGTGTAAATCCGGTCGATAAGGATGTCAAGTGTCAGGGGTAGATAGTAATTTCCATCTTGCAAACACTTGCTTAGGGCAGCCCACAAATTATAGTGGGTGTTTAGCCGCTTCGTTCAAAACTTGGGAGAATTAGCATTCACGTTTGCCCTGGGCCCTGTCAAACTAAATTCAAATCCAATTTGTATTCGATTACGAATATCCACAGATAATTCTACATTTTGTTATTTATTTCTTCAAAACCACAACAAAGATTTATTCCACCTTTATATATGATTATGATTTAGAAATGCCGTGATCTTCGAATTCAGTAGGTTGGATACACTCTGAGTCAAACAATTATTTCTTCCAATACAATATGCTCACATGAAAAACTGTTCACCTTATGTCACTCATACAAGTACTGAGGATTACCTCGCCTAAAAAATTCGGATCATTACAACACATGGACAACATAGGGGGTCTTGCAACATAATCCATTCGGAGACATGACACAACATGCAAGTACAATAATCTAATACAATTTCAACTGGTATGTAAAGAAGAACCGGGATTACCCTGGAGTTTAGATAGCCAAAACTCAAATGAACGAGGCATCCATTTCTTTGCGATAGTACAGCAGGCACTGCTGACATATTGAACAACTCAGGTATTGCGTGACAACAAACAAGCATTCGAATCAAGCAATACAACAAAGCAGGCAACTGAACTATTTGTAACTCGGTAGGATTACAGGTTGAGGGCACAAGCCAAGAAAGCAGCCCACTCGCATTACATTTCACATGTACTAAAACACACTAGCTTACCATATGTTCCTGTGAAGCCTCGCTGCTGTTGCAATGTTCTTTGAAGATATCGTCAGCATCCCGTGGTTGCAAATCTAGTTGTTGTAGTTTATTCTGCACCCTCTATTTAGGTAAAATTAATTTTAATTGCATGCACTGGTCCGAATTGATCATCAATGGTTCATCTAAACTAATGAAAGAAGGGTGTGTGCATACACGACAATATATCTCCTTCCCTCTATTTATATGCTTGTTCGAGGTGCCAGCCCCAAAAGAACAAATATTTTTCTTGATGGGGTTGGCAGCTCCATAATTAATAGAATCATCAAATTAGTCATGCAACTTGGGAAGATCAAGAACACAAAAACAAGTAATGGACAGATGCTTGGAGTAGTGATGTAATAGCTAGCATCAGAAAATATAGGGTAAAACAAACAAAAAGCAGCGGAACCACATGCTAGTTTGTTGATGTGTAATTAAGCATAGAGAACATTAAGCAGTCTGATGGAACCAACAGGTGGCATCAGAACAACACCATTATCATAAATATAGCATTCAAGAAGTAAAATAGTAGGAAGTGATATCTAGGAAGTATAGTAATACTTAGGACAAAACTAAAGCATATTAACTATATGTGTGCTGGTATGTAATTTAGCACATGTAACATGTTCAGTGCCAGAAGTATGGCCCTACAGGTGCAAGCAGAATAATGCGTCTCATGAAAAACTGAATGATGCCCTGAAGAAATTCAAAGGTGTGGTGCTTATGCTAGGAAAGTGAACGTAGGCGCCGACCGTTGGATAATAGTACCTGATTCTCGGCGGCGTATGAGTATTGTTGTCATACTTGATAGCTAAGGATCATTGATGGTGCTCGTGTTGTGGTTGAGTTTGGGCCGGCTGTCACCGTCGCTGAAGCGGCTCTGGTGCTACGGCTGCGGCGCCTGTCGACATATAAGAAAGCTCATCTCTGGTAAGTGAACAGTTGCACGATAAAGAGAAAAAATGAAGGAGTACAAATAAAAATAACCTGATGAGGATGCGATGTTGGTAACGCAGGGCCGGTGGAGTTGAATATGGCATCCGTGGAGTGGGTCCGGTGCAGTGGACGAAGGCTTCGGCGGGCGCGTTGTACAGTGCTTTCAATAAGGCGGATCTGTTGGGCGGACGAGGGCTTGTATGAAGGGCCAGTGAAGGGGCGGACGAGGGAGTTAGTGAAGGGCCTATACTGTGGTGGACAAGGGCACCGGTGAAGCAGATCCGGTGGGGTGGAGCATGATGGTGGTCAAGGAGATCTAGGGCGATGGACAAGCCAGTCGCTGAAGCGGCGCCGGTGAAGTGGTGAGTTGGCAGTTGGGGGTTCCAAGGCGCGGAAGGTAGATCCGGCGGGGTGTGAGATCCACCGCTGCGGCGGAGGACTAGATTCGGCGGCTTGCCGTGGTTGGGTGGCAGGGAGGGGAAGGGGAGGGGCTCTGGGGATGAATGTTGGGGGCAAAGAGGGGAAAACAATGGAGTTACCAAAGCAGCCCTTTTCTGTTAAGGTGGCAGGGGTAAAACATGAATATCACAGGAATAAACTTTTGGGTGCAAGATATTTCTATGTGAGCGGGAAGTTTGAAAGCTTTTGGTGCCTGAAATTATATTCTGCTCTTGTACAGCCGACTATGATATCATGGCCGAGAATTTGTTTGTTTTGCACGCAAAAAAAGTGCATGTTTTGAAAATCAATGTCTCCAACTCGAAACTTAGATTGTCCATTCAATTCAAATATGGATCATTGAGCTACTACAAGCAAATACCATCATACGGTCCAATTCAAATGAAATTCCAAATGTGTTTATCCTAAATATGATAACAAAAGCAAAAATGTGTATGTGTATGAATAAAGTGCATGATTATAAAGTTTGAACGTGCTTGTATGTGTATATCTCTAGGTTTGATATATGAATTTGCAATACTACAAAAAGGGCTATAGATGGAATTGCCACTAATGGCGCACCTGTGATGTGGTGCGCCATTACTATATTCTAATGGCGCACCATGTCTCGGTGCGCCATTAGTTATATATTACTAATGGCGCACATGGTGTGTGGTGCGCCATTAGTACTTTTGAAAAAAACATAAATTTTTTTTGTTACTAATGGCGCACCGTTGTATAGTGCGCCATTACTAATTGACTTAGTAATGGCGCACCACATCCGTCGTGCGCCATTAGTATTTTTGAAAAAAAAGTAAAAAAAAAATGTTACTAATGGCGCACCATGTCTCGGTGGGCCATTACTAGTTTTAACTAGTAATGGCGCACTGTCCACTAGTGCGCCATTACTAAGTTTTTTTCAAAAAAAATCAAAAAAAATATGAATTTTTTTTTTATTTTTTCTCAAAACTAGTAATG
>NC_041391.1:631801857-631803110 GCF_002162155.2 Triticum dicoccoides
TTTAAAAAAATAAAAGAAAATTATGGAAATGTAAAAAAAATAAAAGAAAATATGTTTCCCATGTGATATGTGCTCTAGTTATTTGCAAAATCTCTTTGGAAATTTGTAAAATGGCCATAACTTTTGCGTACGAACTCGGATGAAAAAGTTTTTTATATGAAAAATCATCTACTCGAAAAGTTACATCCAAATTTAACCGGGGGAACCCTGTTAAACATTTTCAAAATCCCCAAAAACCTAACAGAAAAAAAGTTACAGGGCTTTCAAGATCTAGCCGCAAAAAAATTCAAAAAATTTCAAACTTACTAGTGGCGCACCGTGGATGTGGTGCGCCACTACTAACAGAAAAAAATTGGTTTTGATTTTTTTTGATTTTTTTTTCAAAAAATGATACGTAATATGACCGGGAAGTTTGAAATATTTTTCAAAATTTCATCATAGTCATGAACATGAACAAAGTCCGAGACATCAACAAGGTATAACAGGATTGATATGCTAGATATATCAACAAGTGCCTGTGAAGTGAGCTGTTGCTGGGGTTGGATAGAACTCTGAAGTTAAGCGTGCTTGGGCTGGAGTAGTGTGAGGATGGGTGACCTTTCGGAAAGTTTGACCATGGAGTGTGATTTGACCTGAGATTAAGCATATTGACCCGAGATTAAGCCATAGTGAACAGAGATTAAGAAAAAAAATTGAAAACATTTTTTTTAAATTCTGAAAAAAATTTAAAAAAATTGAAAAAAAACGTTACTAATGGCGCACTTCTATGTGGTGCGCCATTAGTATACCAGATACTAATGGTGCACCATGGGCTATACTAATGGCGCACTACATGGTGCGCCATTAGTATATCAGATACTAATGGCACACCAGTGGTGCGCCATTAGTAAAAAATACTAGTGGCGTGCTAGTAATGGCGCACCGGTAGTGCGCCATTAGTAGGCAAAACCGGTGCGTCATTAGTAGGCCTTTCTCTAGTAGTGTTGAAATCACGAAATCCCGGCTTAAAAAATGTACCTCCGTTTAAATGAATTACAAAAGCTAATGATGGAGTCAAATTCCAAAATTCCAATCTTAGGTTTGTAATTCTGGTACATCAAGGTATATCACGCATGTTCAAAAGTATCGTTATCTCATAGTCCAAACTGTGAAACAAATTGATCAACCATGAGTGCACACACTATTGACCATGTATATCTCAATTACGCTAAAGTCCCTCAAATACAGACACCTCACTCTTTATCTGAAGCCAA
>NC_041391.1:631803331-631939463 GCF_002162155.2 Triticum dicoccoides
CCACACACATAGAGAAGTTGTTCTCTCCCCCAAACACCAACACACGAGCACATTAACACCCCTCTCTTTTCTAAAGTCCGGACCCCAATATAGGGCTCTATCACTTTGTCTCTCGGGCATGCACACATCTGTCCCCCCACTCTCTAGGTCTCCCGGCATCTCTCTTTCCCAAGCACAGGAACTATGTAGAGTGTATCTTTCCCATACACACAAAAGGTTGCCCCAAACGTCTATCTCCCTAGTTATCTGGTTCTCGCGCACTCACCTCA
Organism: Triticum dicoccoides; assembly: GCF_002162155.2. Lineage (NCBI taxonomy): Eukaryota > Viridiplantae > Streptophyta > Magnoliopsida > Poales > Poaceae > Triticum > Triticum dicoccoides. The sequence continues at coordinate 631,803,601 of NC_041391.1, forward strand.
CTCACCACACCCACTACAAACAAGCACACTTTGTCTCCTTGTGCACCACTCTCCTCTTTCTATCACTCCCACATGCGGACCCGCCCCAGCTCCTTCCCTGTATACATATATGTCGTGACTCTTTCCATAGCTCCTTAATGTATCATCGTTCTCGATCTCGCACATTATTCTCTACACCATCTATTCTAGATCTCTCATGAAGTCCCTATGACACACACGATGACTCGCTTCCCTTGCGTCTCTGTACATAGGCAATTTCGAACAACGTCAACATTGTATCCCTATCTATACACCATTTATGGACACAAACGACCCCTCTCGCCCCCTCTATTCCTCTCTCTCTCTATCTATCTATCTCTTTCACTATCTCTCTCTCGCTCGCTCGCTCTCACACCCCTCTCCCACACACACACTCGATGTCTCTTCCAAATAGTTTGCTCCCCCCGCATGCGCTATCCCGCTACTACACATGTCACAACATTCACCCTTCCCTTATACTAGGTTTACATCATTAGTGGTCTCTCTACTCCACATACACACACTCCCTCTCACACACAAAGGCGTGCACAAACACACCCAGACACGCACAAACACCCATTTATCTGGATCCTCATCTCTCCCCATGTCCGCATGTGTATCTCACACACTCACTCTCTAATTATGTATATGTGTCTCCACGTTACACAATACAAAGCCCCATGTACATGTCTCTCTCTATCCTCCACACACATATACACAAAGAATCTATAATCATTGCCTTAGTCTCTAGACATATCACACGCACACTGTCTCCTCTCTCGCAAACACACTCAACAAGGGTTTCCCCATGAATAACTTACCGTCTATTCATCAATAATTGTGGCAGTACGGCGGACACTAGACGTGCTTAGACCACCTAGTATGACTACAAGGACTAGAGAAAGCCAAAAAGCACGCCGCCGTCCCCCCCTCCTTATCGGCGACAGGAAAACCTTTGTTTTAGACAGTCGAGAAGTCATTGTGCTTAGGCCCCACATGCTGAGGCATTGAATAGAATGTAGATGCTAGTTTACGGAAACAAGTGTCGATAATACGTTTGTATCTCCATACTTATATTTCTTCTCTTATAAAAAACTGAGTTGGTGATGATGTGCCATCTTGCAATATAGATCGTCTGATCTATATCTGATGGATGGAAATTAAACTAAAAGATACCCGCACCCCTCTCCACATTTGCAGACAAGGCCTTCCCTCGTTCATCCTTATCTCCAACAACCTCATCGTTGAGAAATTAAGAAAGGAAGCCTCTTGAACAAACTAGCCTGGTGGCCACTACCGGCATCGTCAATCCCCATGCCTCCGCTCAGTCTGACCACCAATTACCACCATGCCCATCTCCTCTTCACCTTATCTCATATTTCTCGAGATATCATTAGTTTTAACACATGGGATTACTCCCGGGTGGGTCAATCACAACAAGTGTTTTATAAAAAAATGCATCTTGATGTTCCGTGCAATGCACGGATCTTGCTAGTACTCCTACAGAATACTAAGTTGGTGCTGATGGTGCGTCTGCCATCCGTCATTTCTGACCATTAGATCTACATCTAACGACTGTGAGGTAAGTTGTTGTTCCTTTTCTCACCAACATCCCACTTGTCTACTAATTTGCAGAAAAACCCATAATTAGTATCTTAAAACCAACCACATCCCTCCCTGACCTCACCAAAACAGCCCAAGGAATATATTCTAACTGAAACATAATATATATCTAGTGATATATGTATATCAAAATTAGAGTGTTTTGTATCAAGTTTGTGAATAAGTATTATTCTAATTATGATTCGTTGCAACGCACATGAACATTGCTTGTATTTCCAACCATGCATTTTTTCTCCTAGTATTCCATAGTTTCGAGTTTTCCATCAAGATATTAGTCACTCATGGTTGATACTTAGTTTCAATCATGTACACATATGCACTATGTAACTAGCCTTGCTTATTGGCTTCCAAAGCTTAACAAAAAACTACCACTTTCAACCAGCCCTAGGAAGAATATATTGTACAAAAAACGGCAAAACATGCCCAAAATTACTTAATCCACGCCAAAAACTACTACCTAGTACTCCTGCCGATTAGGTTCGTTTAAATCCATTGATGACAGGGTTGGCCCACACGTCCGTGCTGACGAGGCAGCTTAAACCAACACATTTTGTTTGAGCTTTGACACAAGGGACCCGCATCTGACCTTCTGTCCTATTATTCCCCTTCAAATCATTATTTTTCCTAAACATTACTTCAAATAGTACTGATGGGTGTTCGTGGGTGGCGCCGGTGATGAGCGAGTTGGCCGCTGCTCCGCCGGATGGGCCGGACTCTGCGCTGGCCTCCGCATGGGTTGGCACGCTGGCCCGAGCGTGACTCACGAGCGAGCAAGCTGCCATGCTGGCTTTCGCTCGAGCCAGATGGCTGGACGTAGCGCCGTGTGTGCGAGCAAGCCGCCGCACCGCCGTGCCAATCTAGCTAGAAAACCTTGCACACAAGCAGCTGGACGGAGCTATCTTGGCTAGCTAGTGGCCACGAGCGATGGACGGAGCTGGCATCCGGGCTGCCGCAACATGGGCTCCGCACCGCCGGCGGTTTTGACCTCACCTTCTACCGGCGGTGGTAGCTGCGTCCCATGGCCGAGGATGACTAGGTGGACGGGCTGGAGGTAGGAGATCACTCAGGGATTTTTATGCAGACTGACATGTAGGTCCCACAAGTCATAGCGCCCGGTCGAATAGAAGGCATTGACTTAATGGCCGACATGGGCCCTATCAGAGGTTAGAGTTAGATTCTAACCCTGAACTAACTCTAACCAAAGTGGTGTTTGGATGGCAGGGTTATATTGACAACAAATGTATCCAAACAGGGCCATGGGTTGAAACGTGCCTATAACGACACTTTTTAGAGTAGTCGTTTCATGGTAGGGCTGGTTGGTAAGAGCATGTACAATGGTTGATAAGCTAGTCTTATCTTAAGTCTGCCATGTATGCAAGTGGTAGTAGTTTCTTGGCATTATTAGTGGTTTCTTGCATTATTAGGGGTTTCTTGTAAGGAACAATGTACGTACTACTAGCGACAAAAGGCGATTCTAGGTTGCGTTGTACTCCAACGAGTACTACTAGTCGTCGCGGGAGTGTATACCTCGTTTTTTTAAACAGTAACTTCACTGCGAGCCAATATTTTACACGGGTAGTTTGAGCTTTGAAGTCAAAAGGACGTGCGGCAACACAATCTGGGTGCACTGGATAGCCTAGCCACGTGAACAGGTTTTCCTTCCCAGCATCCCGTGGCTCGCGTGCTCGCCCTAGCCGCACCTCGCTTGCAGCTTCCTCATCAGCAAGTAGCATATTTAAACTAGCGCCTCCCAATTAAGCCCGAGGAGCTGGAAAAGCCTGGCGGGGCATCGGGAACAGTGCAATATGGCTCTATATGTAAAGTTCTCTACTACAACTCTGTACCTTGTGGCATTGCATGCATGGACTTCACTCCATTATCGGCTCTACTATAAAAGAAATTCCTCTTGATGTGTTTTTTTTGAAACGGAGGAAAAAGCTTTGCTTCATCTCATTCATAAAGAAGCAACTAGTAACAAAGTTCGACGAGATCCATTACACCTCCACAAATGGAAGAGAAAAACCTAGTCTCGCTGTATCAAATAACTCAAATGTTCTGCCCCTGCAGTAATCATCGCTGCTAAACATGCTGCTAGTGTGTGCGTAAGAGGAGCGGCTGAGTAGGCCAGCTATGTGAGAGGAGCAGCTGAATAGAGCACCAAGAGTACCCACTAGGCCACTACGCATGTGTACTTTCCCTGCATCGATAGTAGAGCGATGGTTCTAGAGAATAGTAGTACCCTCCACTTCCAACTGCAGCTCCTTGGCCCTGAGATTCAAGAGTTCAAAACAGGTGCACTATCCTAGACTAGACTAGTTGAGAAAAAGTAGTACTAGTACTGCTACAGTACGAGTAGGTACTCCTCCCTCACATAAGGTAAGACGTTTTTTGACACTAGTTGGCGTGTACAAAAAATAGCAAAAACCAACCAAAAATTTCTTAATCCACGGCAAAAACTACTACCTAGTGCCAAAAATTTCTTACTAGTGCTATTGTTTAGAGTATAGTGCAATCCCATAACGTCCCATAATACTAGTACTAGTAGTAAATAATAACCTCACCCCTTTTCTAAGGAACGATCAACAGTTGGAAGGGACGAGGCCCTGCGGTTACTACACTCTTATCTCCTCCTCGCCAGTTCCCCTCCCCCCGAAGTGAAGGCAGTTTGTCGCTGCACCCATGGATTCGCCAGGCAGTTCTCCTCCTCGTCGGGGCTGGGAGACCTTGGACGACAATCCTCTAGGAGAAATTGCACGCCGCTTCGATGTCCTCACCGCCGCAAGACTCGGTGCTTCTTGCACCTACTTTTTCAAGACGGTGCTTAAACAGGCTTGGGAAAAGGACATGCTTGTTGGTCTTCCATGCGTCCCCGAGGAGAAGGTTCTTCTATGGGAAAATCCTTCGAACAGTCCACCGCTCCCTGGACATAGTTGCACGTTAACTCCGCTAGAGTTGCCGACGTTGAGAGGTAGTAGGAGTTTGTCCGATGAGTAGGTCAGTAATGGAGTTTGATCATGTAGTACTTAGTTATTCCATTTCCATCTCGTAATTTCTTCGCTGCCCACCGTCTTATATATAGGTCTGGGTCGGTGCCAAAGAAGATTGGCTTGCATACCTCCAGCCGGATACCACCATCATTTTGCACAACATTCACAGCGGTGTGGCCGTTCCGGTAGACCCCTTCTCCACCATTGGGATCGGCCTTCCAGACTGGCTGGGCTTGAATACGTATGATGATGCCCACATGAGATTGAAGAAGCTAGCAATTGTGGACCCGCCGACAAAGCGACATGGCTACGACGATTACTATCTCATCGCAGTGTTCGACATAAGGATTGCCATCAATGCAAGAGGCAGTAACGGCAGAGGCTGACGCATGTTGGCAATGGCAGATTTGTACCCCTACATGTTCGAACACGCCATGCGCCATCTAGGCCGCATCATTGCGGTGACAAGCCAGGTGACTTGTTTCATCTGGTTGCCATCCTACGGTATGGGAGATTACAAACGGAATGCACAAACCACCATTTGCATCCCTAACAGTACTCCATTATTTTGCAGCGACGAGTCATCCCCCGATCAAAATAAGATCGCCGATCCTGGATGTGCATTTGCATCCGCGATTCGGTCTAACCTGGAACCTTGTAGCTGACTTTGGCATATTGGGATCAACTATCTTAGCAGTCGTTACCCATGGTACCACTGATGTGCAACATGGTCACACAATCTACCACGATCGGACCGTCACCATCAACCCAGGTATTCCATTTTTTAACCCTCTCGCCTTCTCTTTCATTGTTGTACTAGTACTTACTAGTACTAGTAGGAGTACTTTTTACCTTGGAGGACGCGTATAGCTAGCTAGGCCCTTGAAGACTTGAACCCACTAGCTGCCACCATTTTTGTTTTCCATGTCTTACTATCTCATCCATGTAGCAAAGAGTGGCTATATATAATAAGCCGGTTATTTCACTTCCTCTATACCGGAGTAGTACTATTTGCTGCACGGTATTACTGATCGCCCATATTTGAGCACAACATTATTATGCATGGACCTTGACTATTTACGTCACCATGTGTCCAGATCTGAGATGCCATGTGTACCAGATGAACGGCACCGAGTTCGACCCCCGTGATGCAACGTGGGTGCCGAGGAACACTTTTGGAGAGTAGTCACTTTTCATTGGGGACAGCTACCCCATTGTGAAGCGGATGCCACCTTCTGTGCAAGACACAGAAGGCCTGCCGTTCATGAAGCATGGTTGTGTATTCAGTGCACACTGCGAATAAACGACATGCTGGGACACGCTATCTCTGATTTATGCTGCTTCAGCTTGGATGAGTCTCCATCATGTGGATCCAGACTAGAAAGCTACGACAATGATTCCCGTTGCCCACCGCTATGGATCGTGCCATCCATGAAGAACACATGGGACTGGAACCTAAAGGAGGACATGTAGCCCGTCTATATCGTGTAAGTGGAGTACAGTAAATTGTGAACGGTAGCACTTTGAATATATGTAGACTAGTCGTGCACAAATTTTTCACATGAATTGGAGATGAACTTGTGTGGCATGCTGGCATTTGTCCTTTAGAATTTATTACTAGTAAATGTGTTATATGTACGTGCAACTTGTGTGGTTGTTGCACGGGCTCCAACATGCTATTTGAGAAAAAAAGGTGCCACAACTTTGGATATACGTGACGTGGCGGCATCATACAGTAGCATCGTTCGCTATAGTTGTAGGAGTAGTACACTCTTACTAGGACGACAACTCCTATAAAACCTTGCGCTTGGCTCTTTGCCTCTTCGGGAGGTTCAACAGTTCCTACTCGTGTGAACTTTGCACTTGGCTCTTTGCCTCTTCGGAAGGTTCAACAATGATGATACTACACTACAATATGCTTCTGGCAATCTGACACTGATTGAACCGCTGCACGTCCACCACGAGGGCAAGGGCTAGGGAGAGGGAGAGGGAGAGGGCACTGTAGTCAAAGCCCTCTCCTTGTCCTGTGAACCACCGCGCGTGGGCGAGGGAGAGGCGTAGTAAGGAAGCTTCTTCTCGTTAGGCGAGTTGAGGGGACACATCAAAGCAGTATTGGTACATCTACACTTCCAATACATTTAGTGTACATCGGCTAAAAAACAAAGCGTGTAGTACATCTACACTTCCAATACATTTAGCCTTTAATCTAAATCGATATTGATTGACTAATGCACCAACTTGTGCTCTAGGTATAGGTTACATGTCTATCCTTAGTTATAGCATGCAACAGCCTTCATTTAATCTTCTTCTCTCAATGGTCGCATGCACACATAAGTCTGCTACTTTTGGGCGTTACTTATGCCCTGGTCAATGTGTATATCTCTAAATGTACAGTCTTTCACGGATTTAGGGAGTAGGTTGAGAACTTGAGCGTGAGCGTGTGTGTTGCGTCGTGTGCTGTGTGTCACATGGGTGCGTGAGTGTTGCGTGCGTCCATGTGTATGTGTGAGTGTTGCATGTTGCATGCATGCATGGGGCTTACTCCCTCCCATTGACATGTTCATATTTCAAGCTTCCTCTATTCCCTCCATATGGTGATACTCCCTCTGTTCCCAAATACGGAGTAAAAGCCTCCCTCTATTCCCAAATACGGAGTATTTGTCTTTCTACAGATTTCAACTACTGACTAGGTACGGAGCAAAATGAGTGAAGTGAGCATAGAGGCATAGGGATACTGTAGAAAGGAAGTCTTCGCGATCCATTATTCTCCATCTTGGTCAGAGAGAACTATTCAACTAGTCTTCGCAGTGAAGTGACAATACACGTTGCAACAGATGGGACACGTAATTAATAAGCTGAACCAACGTGTTGGTGTTACTAAATCAGCCTGACCCAGTACTGCAGTCATGTTTGCCAGTAGAGCACGCTTCCGCAAATACGCCTACGCACCTCACATATGGGCCCCCTTGTGGTAGACCCACATGTGATCGATGTAACTATTTACACTCCAAAGGATGGTATATCCTGATAGTAGAACTATTAGAATTGAGATTTAATGCACTTCGTTCCGTCTTCCACTCTTCTTCCTCCTCTCTTCCCCATCATCGGCCGCACACCATTTACCCCCGCTCACTTCTCACCTGCCCGCGCCATCTTCCTTGGTAGCTCACGCGTACCATATCCCCCCGCTCACTGCTCAGCCACACGAGGAGAAGCTTCTTCGTTCGCCCGCCCAAATCCACTTCCCCGCTGGCTCGCGGGCACCGAAAACCCCAATGGTAGAACCGACTGACATGCAGAGTCGCGATTGGAATTCCCTCCCCGATGTTCTCTTGGAGCATGTCTGTAATCCTATGGCACTACTCAGCACCGTTTGTCTGGCCGTCTGGCCGCATGATCAGTGTCTTTGTACCGTCTACTCCTCTGCAACCGGCCGGCTCTTTTCAAGATATCCTGCTTATTGGTGCCCGATCCTCGCAGGTGGCCCAGACACCGACTTGATGATCCTACGGATGTTGTCGTGGTGCCCCCTCGACATGCTACCACTACCCGTCCACCTGTCCTTCATGCGTGGCCACTACTGGGCGGGCATGGAGGCCAACTGGATCGTCGCCATCCACCAATTCGGTAGTCCGTGGCGTCTCGTGGATATCTACACCAGAGATCACCTTTACATCATTGTATACCGCCGCCATCAAGCCTCGCGGCCTGCCGGACACTCCTACCTACTACGCATGAGACGCGTCAAGCTTTTGGCTCGACCTCTGTTTGCTGAAAGTTGTAATCTGCGAAGTGCCCACACCATCAAAAGACTACATGGATTACAAGCTCATTGCCTTGTTCAACATGGGATTAGCCTATCTGGAATCCGGTCGCCATACATGGTTATGGCTCATCATAAATCCTATTGAGGCAACATTTCTGTCTGATGCTATAGTGCACGATGGCATCGTTTACGCGGTCGACGCACAGATTGGCTGCCTATACTGGTGGAATCTATCATTGTGTAATTGTTATATTTCATCTCATCTTTACCTTATGAATATGACTGCCTGTTCATTGTTACAAATTTAGAATAGATAGTTTGTCTATAACCACATCGTTGCTATATGTTCCTCTCATTTCCTAGATTTTTATGACCACACATGTTATTGTTAGAGTTGATATGAGAACAATTGGCATCTAATGATTGTTAGAATAGATATTATGAGCATAACATGATGATTTCTATATGTTACTCTCATTTCCAAGATTTTTATAACAACTCATGTTATTGCTTAGAGTTGATATGAGAACAGTAGTAGTAAGTGCTATGGTAGAATATGAGTAGGCTCTGTCATAGTTGTTTTCCTCTCATTGTTACATGATGTTTGAACCATGACATATTGCTAGAATATGAAAGCCATTGGCTTATTTTTTTAACTTGGGTATGATTATGACCACACCATTGTAATTCTTTGTCTATGATATGTGTCGCTGTTATAATAATCTTAATTCCGCACATACTCTAAACATGATTGTTTATTTTTGTCCTTTTGGTCTCCAACTTGAATTGTTGTAGCAGACGCAAATGCGCTGGCCTTCATGATTCCAGGACCTGGAATCATATCAGCCGATGGGTGGTGGTTTATCGCTCGTTCAGCTGATGGCGGTCATTTGATGCTCATTCGCACGTACCAACAGCAAATATGCACGACTTTATTCATACTGATATCTAGAATAAGCCATGTATTCTGCTGCTGTAGCATGACCCTCTTTTTTTGGATATTATGTACTATTGTTAGTTTGAAGCACTCCTCTGGTTTGAAGGATAGATACCTTCCTAGGATCAAGTGCATCCTAACTCACCTGCGTAGGATGTACTGTTAATGATGATGGAGATGGTGTGCAGAAGCCACACACACACACACACACACACACACATATATATATATACATATATATCAATATATATATATATATCAATTAGGCTCCAAGTGCGTACTTGTTAGTTAAACCTATGGTTAAAATGTGACACTAAATACGACTAGTAAGTAGTACAGCAGCAGTACTAGTATACGTCGGTCAAATTATTCATCATGTCCACACATTGAATTGACGTGACAACACGCTGCACGTGAGGTGACACAAGAATCCCGGCGGCGTGTTCGGGTATTCTGGACGTCAGATTTGGAGTACCACTTATTTGTCGAAATCTTTCATCATTCACTTAAAATAGTTGATTGATCATACATTGAGTACCATATAACTGGAATTAACCGATGCAAGTCCAAGAAGGATTGGACGGTGCTGCCGGCTGGCGTCAAGTTCGATCCCACGGATCAGGAGCTGATCGAGCACCTTGAGGCCAAGGTGAGTGCTGACAACGCGAGATCTCACGCTCTCATCGATTTGTTCATACCAACCGTCGACAGCGAGCACCACATATGCTACACCCAACCTGAGAAACTTCCAGGTAAGACACTGATCGACTATCTACTTGTGCAAACATATTCCTTTCTTTATAGCTCTATTTTTATTTTTAGACGCAGACCTGGTGAAGCAATTACAATTTGATAGTTAATAAAAAGTGAAACAAGTGACTGCAACATGCCAAAGATGTTATGAAAATGCCAACTACGTACACGAAAACCTGTATTCGACAATACTGCAAGTATCACACTGAGTGGCCTAAGCAAGCGTTTCTTCCAGTGCAATTCCAGGCCATTCGAAAGGGGCACGTGGACACGTCGCAAGATACAGTCGAAGTGCGGCATGCACGTTATTTGGCAGAAGACCGGCAAATACCTTGCCGGTGATGGTCAACGGCCAGCAGACGGGCAACAAAAAGGTTCTGGTGCTGCACACCAACCAGAACTTCGACCAGCAGAGGACCAACTGGGTGATGCACCAGTACCACCTCGGGGACCTGGAGCAAGAGAAGGAGCGGGAGCTGGTCCTCTCCAAGATTTTCTACAAGATGAACACTAGGGCCAGGAGTGAAAAGATTATAAGTTAGTTTGGTATTGGTACTTGTACTACCTTGTCGTCCGCAAGTTGGTATTGTTTTCAACAATCTTTTGGTATGAATTTGAATTTGCTTCCCACCATCATGCCGAGGGTCGACGTGGATATAAAGCTGAATCATTTGTTTCAAAACGAATTTTCAGGCACCTGATTTTTATTTGATGGGTAGCATAAGCACATGCCGTTCGAATTCCCAGTTCTCCAAATTTTTTGAAACAAGTGCATGCACTTATTATCACGATGAAAAAACAATATCACTGCTGCATCCCAGTTATCAGTTTGTACTTGCAGAATTCTCTCTTTTATTGAGCATGTATATTGTTTTTTCAGGTCGAGCAAGTTTCAACTGGGCTGTAGACTGCCCAGGCTTGGTTTTGTTTTTAACAGGCCCAGCCCATGAAGACAACGGGGCACAAAGATCCAGCAGGTATCTATTAGCCTCTGGCCCGCCAGCGTTAGTTATATTTTGTCTTACAACATCCGCAGGCAGTTTTTTTAGTGAATCAAACACACAGCCAAGTTCTATTTTCCTCTTGAAACGCATGTCCTACATCCGTTTTCTAATCTCTACCTATTGTTTTACTAGTTCATATACACATATCATTATATTGAAAATACATAAAATTCCCTTTTCATACTAGTAAGTATGCACGTGCACGCACGTATGATCTTAGAAAAGAATAATGTAGCTGAAATCTTAATTTGAGGTTAATAACTTAATATAGCTTTGCAGATATAGTTCTTCCCTATGAGCATCATCTCCTATTGAACATGCACACAGAATATACTTCTCAACCATACAGACTTCAAAACACATTGCATACAGTATGTTAGTCAATTTTCTCCCCCAGATTGACAAGTAACACACCCACATGCAACATCTTCATCGGCTCTAGAGTCACACCAAAATGTGAAACCAAGTTAAACATTGAGCATACGTAGTTATGGAGCCATATACAACAAAATGTGAAACCAAATTAGACATTGAGCATACATATTTCATTTTTTCCTCAGTCAACTAACAGTATAGCACACACATGGGCAACAACTTTATCCGCTCTCGAGACATATGCAACAAAACATGAAACCAAGTTAGGTAGTGAGCATACGTATTTCATTTCTTCTCATAACTCCATTCTTTACAAAAGCGACAAACTTTGTGTATTTAACTTCTGTATATAACCATTATTTGTCCTTATATTTTAAATCTCAGAGCATCTCTAGCCGTCCCCCCAACAGACCCTTTTGGACCATTTTTTTACATCCGGCGATAGAAAAACAGCCCAGTCGGACCCCCAGGGTCTCGTTTTTCGCTGGATTTGGCCAAATATTTGTCTTGCGGTCCCAGGCGAAACCCAGCCCGCCGGGGGGCTCTTGAGGATGCCGGCTCTTTAGTTTAGGCGTTTTTGGCCAACAGTCAGTGTTTTTTCCATTCTCTCTCCTCTATCTTCTCTCCTCTCTTTTCACTTTTTCTTCACGGACGAAGCCGAGAAAGGCGTGGACGTCGGGCGTGGCCAGGCAGCCGGAGCTTGCTGGGCGGGGGTGAGGCCGTGGCGCCATGGTGGAGCAGCCATGGCCCGATGTATGTCTAGGACAGGGACGTGGGAGGCGACCAGGTGGAGCAGCTGTGCCCGCCGATGGCGCTGCGCTGCTGGACAATGCGTTGGCACGGTGAGAAAATGAAAATGAAAATGAAAATAGAACTGGAAGTTGCCATCAACATGGTGAGACCTTGAACCTGCTACACAAAGAAGAGAGGTAAACATGAAAGAAAACTGCCAATACATTAGCTGGTAAGAAAACAAAGAATAAATATTTGTATATTTCACATGTACCTATAGTAGCCTAAAACTTTTTTGATGGAATAGAACATAAATTAATTTCATTCTTGCAGGGGTGCAGACTGCAATAGAGGCTACAAAAAAGAGATATCATGGGAACACTAATATAAGATTACCTCTGTAGCATATTATATACTCGCTCCGTCCAAAAATACTTGTCATCAAAATGGATAAAAAGGGATGTATCTAGAACTAAAATACGTCTAGATACATATCCTTTTATTCATTTTGATGATAAGTATTTCCGGACGGAGGGAGTACCTAACTTGACTCCAATTTATAAGTGGCATGTAAGTGAAATATCACTTGGGATAATTTATTATGCTGGTACATCATTCCCCTGCAATAGCACAAGAACAACAGAGGTTTATTATCCTGGGTAAAAAATCGCAACAAGATCAAGTCGGCATCAAGTTTATTCACATATCCGAATAATTGGTTCTATACAAATACAATATATAAGCATTGTATGATCTGCCGAATCTAAAAAGACACATCGAACATGTCACTAAAAAGACACATCGAACATGTCACTGAACAAGTTTATTCAGTTATAATATCATAAACACATGATAAATTACAAAATAGAACAACATATTTTTTTTATTTGAAGGTCACCGGGGGAGGGCAAAGCCCTCCACCAGAATTCTTTCTTTCTATTGATTCACAGCCCCCCAGGGGGACAAGACTTATACACGGAGAGAGATTACACCAAGGGGGGGCACTTATAAGTATCTATAAGATAAACATGGAAGAGTCAACTGGATAGAACCAAAATCTCAAAACTGTACCAAAATTAAGTGCGTAGACATGAAAAAATGCTTTGCTCCAAACATGTGTGATTGAATTACATGTTCAAACTTCAGAGTAGGTTGCACATCCCAAGCAATAAAACTCCAGTTCCCTACTTGGTTCCAAGGAAACAAATATGTGTACAGTTCACACAATACTAACTAATAGGAAATAACAACAGTGCCAGATTATGCAACCATTATGCACAACAGGTACAAATGTAACTCGTCTGTATATATCTAACGAAAGTCTATATATATCTTAAGAAATTGCAGCAACATGTACATATGTGAAAGACTACATACCTCAACAAAAGATGATGTTTCATGGAAGCCACCCTGTGAATCCCAAAACTATAAAGCTCTCGCATTCGGTAGAAGTTTTTCATCTTCACAATAATCTTGACATCTTGCACAACCACTTCTGAAGCACACATAAAACAAGATTATGTGCCAAGCACCATAGCTAAGACTTTCTTTAAGGGAAAATTGTTACTCCCTCCGTAAACTAATATAAGAACATTTAGATCACTACTTTAGTGATCTAAAAGCTCTTATATTAGTTTACGAAGGGAGTACAATTCTATGCATATTCTACTACCAACAAGCCTATAAACATTTTTATTGACTATTGCATCTCTCAACTCAATGTGTAGAAGATGGAATTTAGTAAATATTAACTTACTTTGCAGTCATTCATCGCTACAGTTCTAGGTCTTCTTTGGTACTTCCTCTACAGTGAACTCAGGTTAGAAAACTGGACTTACATGTTTGAGGTTCTGCTGATTACCTTCTCGTTGTGTTGCTATGCTCCTGTGGGAATAGCTTAACATCTGGAACTGGATTAATCCAAAAAAACCTGTCAAAAGAATACAAAAGTTAAAAGAGAACATGATAAATGGAAGATTAACAGCTGATGTCGTGGATTAACACTATTTTGGAAGCAATGTAATATGGAAAACCATCACCTCAAATTCAGATATCAGGATTCAGAAGTAAGCAAGTATTAACAAAGGCCAACAACCTAACAACAGGGGTTTTGTTTATTCAAAAAATAAAGAGGCAGAAAACATCTATTTGCTCCATATGAAACGTGATGCATGAATGAGGAATAAGGACCTGATTCATACCTACTGTACGCGCGCATGAATAGCTGCTGCCAGATGCCCTCATCGTCAAATGTTGCATCCCGATGCTATGCTGCTACCTGCCCCTTTGGGTTGGCCTGGTGCTGGGCGAAGTTTAGCATCACTGCAAAAAGTCCCAAGAAGGACAGACAGGGTCAAGTGGCTGCAAAGCAACTAACATATGAACAATTGGAACCTAATAAGCATGGCTGGAAGAGAATATATGTGCAGTCAGCACAAAAAATAATTAATCTTGTGTACATCTTTAACTGCAATCAATGTGTAATGACAGTGTAGACATCAGCAGAGGGATGATAGGTTGGGACTTGGTTTTGTGACTGGAATGGTTTCAATCATGGAGGATTGAGGATTATCATCAGAAAACTAAAGATAGTGATGAGACGACTGACTGAATAACACATGATTCAACCAAGAAGGTCTAATTTTGACTATATAACCAGAAAACTAACAACCAAGAAGTGAGAATAGGGCTCGTCTTTCCTTACCAGCCATGAATGAAGCCTCATTGTTGAGGACCTTGGGTCACAAACCACTGCAGGAGGCCAATCTTCCCGTGTCATATGCGAGGCAGCGATAACATGTAGGTACGGTCAAACAACTTGTTCATGCGGTACTTGTCGAGGCCCTTTTTGGCACGCAGAAAATTAATCAGTCGAAGCAGAGGCACCCTTTGGCATAACTGCAAACAGTTCCAAAACAGACAGACAGGGTCAAGCACTGGCAGCAAAGCAAGTATACATAGAAATCTCTACTTGTGGAACCTAAGAAGCATTGCTTGAAGAGAGTATGCACTACTAGGAAAAGGCTAATTAGTGGCGCACCTGTTTTGGCCATTAATGGCGCACTACAGGTGCGCCACTAGCATCACGCCACTAGTAATTTTTAGTAATGGCGCACCTATAGTGCGCCATTACTATGCCTAGAGGTGCACCATTACTATCCGACTTAGTAATGGCGCACCACATAGAAGTGTGCCATTACTAACAAATTTATTTCAAATTTTTTTTCAAACTTTTTTTAGAATTTTTTTTCGTTTTTTTCTTAATCTCGGGTCACTATGGCTTAATCTCGGGTCAATATGCTTAATCGCAACTCAAATCGCACTCCGTGGTCAAACTTCCCGAAAGGTCACCCATCCTCACACTACTCCAGCCCAAGCATGCTTAACTTCAAAGTTCTATCCAACCCCAGCGCCATCTCACTTAACAGGCACTGGTTGATATATCTAGCATATCAATCCTATTAAACCTTGTTGATGTCTAGGACTTTGTTCATGTTCATGAGTGTGATGAAATTTTGAAAAAATATTTCAAACTTCTGTTCATATTACATATCATATTTTGAACATTTTTTCAAAAAAAAAAATCGGAACTAATTTTTTTTCTGTTACTAGTGGCACACCTAGCAAATGGTGCGCCACTACTAAGTTTGAATTTTTTTTCCATTTCCACCCTCTAGATCTTAAAAGCCCCGTATCTTTTTTCCTGTTAGGTTTTTGGGGATTCTAAAAATCTTCAACGGGGTTCCCATGCCCATTTTGATCCGAGTAGATGATTCGGATGTAACTTTTCGAGTAGATGATTCTTCATATGAAAAACTTTTTAATCCGAGTTCGTATGCAAAGGTTATGCCCATTCTACAAATTCCAGAGAGATTTTGCAAATAAAGTTGAAATTCATATTTTTAAATTCTTCCAACAAATAGACCACATATCACATGGGATTTTTTTTACATTTCCACCATTTTCTTTTATTTTTTTAAGACTGAAAAGGTGGTCCATGGATGCGTACAATCAGCCCAAGAATTAATTAACCTTGTGCAATTATTTAAGTGCAATCTACATGTAGTGATAGTGTGCATCATCAACAAAGAGGTGAGAGGTGAGAGCTTGGGACTTTGTACTATGACTGGAATGGTCCTTCATTCATGCAGAAAAACAAAACATACTGCTGAGCCGACTGACTGAATAACACATGATTCAAAAACTCAAAAAGGTATAATTTTGACTATATAACCAGAAACCTCAACAGTGAGGTTAAAACCTTACCAGTCATGAAGCCTCATCAGTGTTGAGGACCTTGGGTCACAAGCCTCTGTAGGAGGCCAATCTTCTCCAAGACCTCCCAAGTGTTGGTGCGGTCGGACAACATGGTCAGAATATACTTATCGAGGGGCACGCAGAAAACGAATCAGTCCAAGCAGAGGCGGGTGAAGCAATTGAGTCCCTCAATGAGAAATTTAAGAGAAGAGGAAATTCTCAGACCTCGCCTCGAGCGAGTGTTGGTGGCATCGACCCACCAATCCATCTCCATGAAGGAAGACGGCCTAGACCCTGGCGCTCTTCTCCCGCTGCACTCCGACCCGCTCACCTACCCCCATGGCCAGGCGCGCCGCCGCCGGCTCCCCTTGCAGTTGCGACATCCGCGCTGCACCACGGCAACCACCGCCGGCTAGCCAGAACAGCCTCTGTGTGCCACACGCGCGGCCGATCTCTGCCTCTGGTGCCATCCGGCCTCCCTTCACCCGCCTAAGCCCACCACAATGCCTCCTTCTGACCAGAACCTCCACCTGCACCTGCTTCACACCACTTCTCGTCCGTCGTTGCCCTGCAGCCGCTGCCGCTACTGATGCGCCGCTGCTCCTCACCGCCGTTACCTCTCCGGCCGGCACCACAACCACCACAACCTCAGTCCTCAGCGGCTAGGGCGGGGCTGCGGCGGCGGTTCCTCTTTTGTTTCCAATAGGATGTCGAGGCCAACAGTGAGGGGCGGCATGCGGGGCGGCATGCCAGGGGCGGGATGTGGGCGCCAGGGAGGGTGACGATGAGGGGAGGAGGCAGTGGGGAACTGGGGAAATGAGGTGCCAAGCGGGAGAGGAGGGATGTTGGGGATGGAGAGCTCGTATGCGTGCGAATGTGAGAGGAGGGGAAGTTGTGTGTGGCGAGGGACAAGAATCATGCATGAGATCGGGATAGCAGCTTTTCAGAAAGAGAAGCAGGAGTTTAGGAGTGGCAGGGTGGGTAATTAAAGTGTAAAACGCGTTTGATGTTGTTGGGGTGGTTTAGTCCATCAGATCCTATTATTCGACGGATGGGATGATTTGGTTCTCTGCCCTCTCATCTTTTTATAGGGGTAGTAGATTTACATCCTTATTTTTGTTGTTGTTTTCCCTCCTAGCGCTGATCTTTTTTACCACTGGTTTTCCCTTAAACCAACTCAATTGTCCCACGTCATATTTGCTTACAAAAAGGAAATGATTTTTTTGGAAAATTAATAAGTTCTTCAAAAAAGTTTATCATTTCGGGATTACAACAGTTCGGACTCCATCGAAATTTGCAAAATAAGGTTGAACTTTTTGACCGTGGTCCTGGGCAGAAAATGGGCTGTAATAAATTACTTAAGAATTAGCAAATGGGCTGCAAATTATTAAAAAATAGAAATGGGCTCTATGTTGTCTGCCACAGATTTGGAGGCTGAATTGTCGGCCTACTAAGTTCATGCGTACACATGGTTTATCAAAAAAGAAACTTAGTCAACAATCGACTCTACCAGCGTCAGACTGTTAGATGTCAATCTAACGACAATCGTGCTTCTTCAGTCTCTGATCTTCCTGCCCTAGCCGCCCAAACCAGCGCCGTCGGTACCGCCTGCTCCCGCCTCCCGTGGCCGGCTGTGCTGCCGGGCAGGCCTCACGGCCCCATCATACTCGCATCCCTGGCCTGTCTATCCCTCTACTCACCCACACCTCCTATTATTTTCCGGCGACGGCAGCCGAACCAGTCAACCCTCATACTCTACACCGCGTGGGCACCGCTGCCGTGTCTTCCCTGGCTCCGTGGCGTTCCCTTCGCAGGCCTCGCCACCGTCCACCCCCCTGGTGCTCTCGTCGCGGCATGGTCAACGTGGTCAACGAACGACATCCATCAGAAGTGGATGATAACCCACAAGTATAGGGGATCGCAACAGTTTTCGAGGGTAGAGTATTCAACTCAAATTTGATTCGACACAAGGGGAGCCAAAGAATAATCTCAATTATTAGCAGTTGAGTTGTCAATTCAACTACACCTAGATAACTTAGTATCTGCAGCAAAGTATTTAGTAGCAAAGTAGTATGATAGTAATGGTAACAGTGGCAAAAGTAATGATAGCAATTTTCTAGTAGTTGTAATAGTAGCAACGGTAAAGTAAATAAGCAAAGCACAATATTTGAAAAGCTCGTAGGCATTGGATTAGTGATGGATAATTATGTCGGATGCAATTCCTCATGTAATAGTTATAACATAGGTGAGACAGAACTAGCTCCAGTTCATCAATGTAATGTAGGCATGTATTCCGAATATAGTCATACATGCTTATGGAAAAGAAATTGCACGACATCTTTTGTCCTACCCTCCCGTGGCAGCGGGGTCCTAATGGAAACTAAGGGGTATTAACGCCTCCTTTTAATAGAGAACCGGAACAAAGCATTAACACATAGTGAATACATGAACTCCTCAAACTACGGTCATCACCGAGAAGTATCCCGATTGTTGTCACTTCGGGGTTGTCGAATCATAACACATAATAGGTGACTATAGGCTTGCAAGATAGGATCAATAACTCACATATATTCATGAAAACATAATAGGTTCAGATCCGAAATCATCGCAATCGGGCCCTAGTGACAAGCATTAAGCTCAGCAAAGTCATAGCAACATCAATCTCAGAACATAGTGGATACTAGGGATCACACCCTAACAAAACTAACTTGATTACATGGTAAATCTCATCCAACCCATCACCGTCCAGCAAGCCTACGATGGAATTACTCATGCATGGCGGTGAGAATCATGAAATTGGTGATGGAGGATGGTTGATGATGACGAGGGCGACGAATCCCCCTCTCCAGAGCCCCGAACGGACTCCAGATCAGCCCTCCTGATAGTGATTAGGGTTTGGCGGAGGCTCCATATCATAAAAGGCGATGAAACTTTCTCTCTGATTTTTTTCTCCGTGAAACGGAATATAAAGAGTTGGAGTTGAGGTTGGTGGAGCAGCAGGGGGCCCACGAGACAGGGGGGCGCGCCCAGGGGGAGGGGGCCCGCCGCCAACCCTCGTCGACAGGGTGTGGGCCCCCTGGCCTTGATTCTTTCGCCAGTATTTGTTATATTTTCCAAAAGTTATCTCCGTGGATTTTCAGGTCATTCCGATAACTTTTGTTTTCTGCACAATAAATAACACCATGGCAGTTCTACTGAAAACAACGTCAGTCCGCGTTAGTTTCATTCAAATCATGCAAGTTAGAGTCCAAAACAAGGGCAGAAGTGTTTGGAAAAGTAGATACGTTGGAGACGTATCAACTCCCCCAAGCTTAAACCTTTGCTTGTCCTCGAGCAATTCAATTGATAAACTGAAAGTGATAAAGAAAAACTTTTACAAACTCTATTTGCTCTTGTTGATGTAAATATGTAAAGCCAGCAGTCAAGTTTTCAGCAGAGATTATGAACTAACAATATTCACAATAACACTTAGGTCTCATGTTTACTCATATCAATGGCATAATCAACTAGCGAGCAATAATAATAAATCTCGGATGACAACACTTTCTCAAAACAATCATAATATGATATAACAAGATGGTATCTCGCTAACCCTTTCTGAGACCGCAAAACACAAATGCAGAGCACCTTTAGAGATCAAGGACTGACTAAACATTGTAAATCATGGTAAAAGAGATCCAGTCATGTCATACCCAATATAAACAAATAGTAATGCATGCAAATAACAGTGTGCTCTCCAGTGGGTGCTTTTTAATAAGAAGGTGATGACTCAACATAAAAGTAAAAAGATAGGCCCTTCGTAGAGGGAAGCAGGGAATTGTAGAGGTGCCAGAGCTCGATTTTGAAATAGAGATGAATAACATTTTGAGCGGTATACTTTCACTATCAATGCAACAAGTATGAGATCTCGATATCTTCCATGCTACATACATTATAGGCGTTTCCCAAACAGAATGGTAAAGTTTATACGCCCCCACCACCAACAAGAATCAATCCATTGCTTGCTCGAAACAATGAGTGCCTCCAACTAGCAACAACCCTGGGGGAGTTTTGTTTAATTATTTCGACTTGCTTTGATCTTTTTGATCATGGGACTGGGCATCCCAGTTACCAACCATTTTATCGTGAATGAGGAGCGGAGTCCACTCCCCTTGAGAATAGCCGACCTAGAATGGAAGATACATACTGCACTAGTTGAAACATGAGCTACTCGAGCATACAAAACAGAATTTCATTTGAAGGTTTGGAGTTTGGCACATACAAATTTACTTGGAACGGCAGGTAAATACCGCATATAGGAAGGTATGGTGGACTCATATGGAATAACTTTGGGGTTCATGGAGTTTGGATGTACAAGCAGTATTCCCGCTTAGTACAGGTGAAGGCTAGGAAAAGACTGGGAAGCGACCAACTGAGAGAGGGACAACAGTCATGAACATGCATTAAAATTAATCAACACTGAGTGCAAGCATGAGTAGGATATAATCCACACAATGAACATAAATATCGTGAAGGCTATGTTGATTTTGTTTCAACTACATGCGTGAACATGTGCCATGTCAAGTCACTCGAATCATGCAAAGGAGGATACAATCCTATCATACCACATCACAACCATTTCAATAGCATGTTGGCACGCAAGGTAAACCATTATAAGCTCCTAGCTAATTAAACATGGAATAAGCAACTATAATCTCTAATTGTCATTGCAAACAAGTTTTTTCATAATTGCCTTTCACTTGCACGACCAAACAGTGTGTATAATAATAATAGTGCACGTGCATTGGACTAAGCTGGAATGTGCAAGCATTAGATTCAAGAGAGAAAACAAAGTAATGTGGGCTCTAAGTTAAATCAACAATCAAGCATACGAGAGCCACTAAACATTTTCATTATGGTCTTCTCCTCTTGACCCCAAAAAAAACAAAAGAAATAAAACTATTTACACGGGAAAGCTCCCAACAAGCAAAAGAAGAACGAGAAATATTTTTGGGTTTTCATTTTAATTACTACTACAAGCATGGAAATTAAACTAACTATTTTTTTGGTTTTTCTTAAGGTTTATTAAACACATAATAAGAAAGCTAGAAAAAGAAAATAAACTAGCATGGATAATACAATGAAAGAGTATGAACACCAACAACTAGAATAAGTGTGTGAACATGAATGTAATGTCGGTGAGAAATACGTACTCCCCCAAGCTTAGGCTGTTGGCCTAAGTTGGTCTATGGCCATGGATAGCCTGACTGATATCCGAAGTTATAACTGGGGTCGTACTGAGATGCAGCAGCCAATGCCTCCTGAGCTGCAGCATGTTGGCGAGCTGACTCCGCTCTCCTCTCGTGTTCGGTTGCCTCCTCCCTAGTGACAACATATCTTCATTTTTCCTAGCAATCAAAAAGGGAAGGAGCAGGGAGAGTAACATGGACAACGCGACATCTGTCAAAGATTAGTCGATACTGGAGGAATTGTTCATTCCTCACAAGAAAACGATGCCTGACCATAGCGTCATAATCTAAATAAGTGGAAGGAAACTCCATATCACCTTCACGTGGAGGTATACCAAGATAATTAGCAACACAAGTCGCATAAATCCCTCCAAATAAATCTCCAACTAAACCATTATTATGCAACCTACGTGCAACAATCGCCCCCAAGTTGTAATCTTTATTACCTAATACAGCACTCTTGAGGACACAAAGATCAGGGACACACATGTGACATTCTTCATCTTTACCGTTAATGCATCTACCAATGAAGAGAGCAAAATAATGTATAGCAGGAAAATGAATGCTCCGTATGGTAGCTTGTGCTATATCCCTAGATTCTTCCATAGTGATACTAGCAAGAAAGTCTTTATATTCAGATTTGTGGGGTTCATTAACATTGCCCCACCGTGGGAGTTTGCAAGCAGTTGTGAAATCTTCTAGGTCCATGTTATAAGATTGATCATAAATATCAAACAGGACATTCTAAGAATTACACAAAGATGTAAATTTAAATCTTCTCACGAATGTATCAGTCAATTGGTAGTACTGAGGACACTTATCTTGCATGAAGTCCTCAAGATCGGCATTACGCACATATGCGTCAAATTCATCCTTGATGCGTGCATTGACCATAAACTCTTCTGACGGCTATTCACAAGGCCGCACCTCAACTTCCATTGGTGGTTCATCGTCTTGCTCACGCATAGCACGCCTGGGTCCTCTCTTTGTTAAAGAACCACCTTGGTACATTTTCCTAGACATATTTCTTCCTCTGACAAATTTCCGAATTTTTTAGTAACTTCAAAATAAAAGTGAATCAAACTAAACAAGATTGATAGCAACTACTCCCACAAGTGCCTAGAGCCTATATCATGCATAAGAATTACTTGGGACCTCATAAATTTAACATGCAAACTCAAGAACAGGGTCACCTATGCAGCAAAAATTTGCAATGAATAAAGCACTAGAACAAAAACTAATTGGACCATTGGAGGAGTCACATTCCAAGGAACAATCTGCCAAAGCAGTTTTGTGAATGGAGCTTTGAGCAAGGAGATCAGAAATCACAGCAAAATGAGCTAGAACTCGTGCTTGAGCTGGATGGGGATTTTTCTGGGAGGAAGATGAAGTGTGTGGGTGCAGGAATAAGTGGAGGGGGGCCACCGTGGGCCCACGAGGCAGGGGGCACACCCAGTAAGGGTGTGTGCGCCCTGCACCCTCATGGCAAGGTGCTTGCCCCCCCCCTCGCTGTGTTCTCAGTGCCTAAAATCCTCAAATATTCCAAAAAAAATCATACTAAATTTGCAGGGCATTTGGAGAACTTTTATTTTCGGGTATTTTTTTATTGCATGGATAATTCAGAAAATAGACAGATAATACTATTTTTGCTTTATTCTTTCCAAATAACAGAAAGTAAAAAGAGGGTATAGAAGGTTGTGCCTTCTAGTTTCATCCATCTCATGATCATCAAAATGAATCCACTAACAAGGTTGATCAAGTCTTGTTAACAAACTCATTCCGAATAACATGGAACTGGAAAAATTTCGAATAACACTAGGTTACCTCAATGGGGATATGCACATCCCAAATAATAAGAATATCATATGTTTTCTTGACAGTAGGAAGAGGAAATATAAAACCTCCAATAATGATAGTTGGAACTTTTCCAATAGAGTTGATGATATAAACTTGAGGTTGTTTCCCAGGAAAGTGTACCGTATGCTCATTACCATTTCATGAAAAGTGACATTGCCTATGTTGCAATCAATAACAACCCCTGCAGTATTCAAAAAAGGTCAACCAAGGATAATCGACACACTATCGTCCTCGGGAATATCAAGAATAACAAAGTCCGTTAAGATAGTGACATTTGCAACCACAACAGGGACATTCTCACAAATACCGACAGGTATAGTAGTTGATTTATCAGCCATTTGCAAAGATATTTCAGTAGGTGTCAACTTATTCAATTCAAGTCTATGATATAAAGAGAGAGGCATAACACTAACACCGGCTCCAAGATAACATAAAGTAGTTTTGACATAGTTTCTTTTAATGGAGCATGATATAGTTGGTACTCCTGGATCTCCAAGTTTCTTAAGTATTCCACCTTTAAAAGTATAATTAGCAAGCATGGTGGAAATTTCAGCTTCCGGTATTTTTCTTTTATTTGTAATGATATCCTTCATGTATTTAGCATAAGGATTTACTTTAAGCATATCAGTTAAGCGCATACGTAAGAAAATAGGTCTAATCATTTCAGCAAAGCACTGAAAATCCTCATCATCCTTTGTCTTGGATGGTTTAGGAGGAAAGGGCATGGGTTTCTGAACCCATGGTTCTCTTTCTTTACCATGCTTCCTAGCAACAAAGTCTCTTTTATCATAATGTTGATTCTTTGATTGTGGGTTATCAAGATCAACAACAGGTTCAATCTCTACATCATTAGTATTGCTAGGTTGAGCATCAACATGAACATTATCATTAACATTATCACTAGGTTCATGTTCATCACCAGATTGTGTTTTAGCATCAGAAATAGAAATATCATTGGGATTCTCAGGTGTGTCTATAACAGGTTCACTAGAAGCATGTGAAGTGATATCGTTTTTCTTTTTCTTCTTTTTAGAAGGACTAGGTGCATCTACATTATTTCTCCGAGAATCCTGCTCAATTCTCTTAGGGTGGCCTCCAGGATACAAAGGTTCCTGAGTCATTCTACCAAATCTAGTAGCCACTCTAGCAGCAAAATCATGTTTATTATTTAATTCATCGAGCAAGTCACTTTGAGCCTTAAGTACTTGTTCTGCTTGAGTGCTAACCATAGAAGCATATTTGCTAATGAGTTTAAGTTCACCTTTAACTCTAGCCATATAATCACTCAAGCGTCCTATCATGAAAGCATTACTCTTTAATTCTCTACCAACATAAGCATTAAAACTTTCTTGTCTAGCCATAAAGTCATCAAATTTATCTAAACATTGGCTAGGAAATTTAGTAGATTGGATTTCAACTTTATCATATCTATAGAGAGAATTTACCTTTACTACCTGTGTCGGGTTATCAAGAAAATGTGTTTCTTCAACAGGTGGTATATTAAGACCATGTATTTCTTCAATAGGAGGTAAGTTCTTAACATCTTTAGCTTTAATACCTTTTTCTTTCATAGATTTCTTTGCCTCTTGAATCTTTTCAGGACTGAGAAATAGAACTCCCCTCTTCTTCGGAGTTGGTTTGGGAATAGGCTCAGGAGTTGGCTCAATTGGCTGAGGAATTGGCTCTGGAAAAGTACAATTATTTTCATTAGTCAATATATTATTCAATAGCAATTCAACTTGGTCAACTATTCTTTCCCAGAAAACACAATCAACACAACTATCCAAGTGGTCCTTGGAAGCATCGGTTAGTCCATTATAAAAGATATCAAGTATTTCATTTTTCTTATGAGGATGAGCAGGCAAAGCATTAAGTAATCGGAGAAGCCTCCCCCAAGCTTGTGGGAAACTCTCTTCTTCGATTTGCACAAAATTATATATTTCCCGCAAGGCACCTTGTTTCTTATGAGCAGGGAAATATTTAGCACAGAAGTAATAAATCATATCCTGGGGAGTACGCACACAACCAGGATCAAGAGAATTAAACCAAGTTTTAGCATCACCCTTTAATGAGAACAGAAATATCTTAAGGATATAATAATAGCGAGACTTCCCATCATCAGTAAGATGTGCCAGAACGGTTTCAGATTCATTACCATAGAAAGTATCAGATTCAACCATAGTAATTATCTAAGGATCAACCAACAATTCTTAATCCTTAACAGTAACAAAGATAGGTGAAGTAGCAAAAGCAGGGTCATATTTCATTCTAGCATTCAAAGATTGCTGCTTCCATTTAGCTAATAACTTCTTAAGATCATATCTATCATTGCAAGCAAGAATAGCTCTAGCAGCTTCTTCATCCATAACATAACCCTCAGGAACAACAGGTAATTCATACTTAGGGGGGGAACCTTCATCATCACTATCATCAATAATTTCATCTTCGATAATTTCATTCTCTCTAACCCTAGCAAGTTGTTCATCTAGAAATTCACCTAATGGCACAGTAGTATCGAGCATAGAAGTAGTTTCATCATAAGTATCATGCATCGCAAAAGTGGCCTCATCAATAACATGCGACATATCAGAATTCATAGCAGTGGCAGGTTTAGGTGTTGCAAGCTTACTCAAAACAGAAGGAGAATCTAGTGCGGAGCTAGATGGCAGTTCCTTACCTCCCCTCGTAGTTGAGGGAAAAATCTTAGTTCTTTCGTCTTTCAAGTTCCTCATAGTGATCAGCAGATATAAATCCCAAGTGACTCAAAGAATAGAGCTATGCTCCCCGGCATCAGCGCCAGAAAATAGTCTTGATAACCAACAAGTATAGGGGATCGCAACAGTTTTTGAGGGTAGATTATTCAACCCAAATTTATTGATTCGACACAAGGGGAGCTAAAGAATACTCTCAAGTATTAGCAATTGAGTTGTCAATTCAACCACACCTGGATAACTTAGGATCTGCAGCAAAGTATTTATTGGCAAAGTAGTATGATAGTAATTGTAAAAGTGGCAAAAGTAACGATAGAAGTTTTGTAGTAGTTGTAACAGTAGCAACGGTAAAGTAAATAAGCAAATCACAATATGTGAAAAGCTCATAGGCATTGGATCAGCGATGGATAATTATATTGGATGCGATTCCTCATGTAATAGTTATAACATAGGGTGATACAGAACTAGCTCCAGTTCATCAATGTAATGTAGGCATGTATTCTGAATATAATCATATGTGCTTATGGAAAAGAACTTGCATGACATCTTTTGTCCTACCCTCCCATGGCAGCGGGGTCCTAATGGAAACTAAGGGATATTAAGGACTCCTTTTAATAGAGAACCGGAACAAAGCATTAACACATAGTGAATACATGAACTCCTCAAACTATGGTCATCACCGAGAGGTATCCCGATTGTTGTCACTTCGGGGTTGTCAGATCATAACACATAATAGGTGACTATAGACTTGCAAGATAGGATCAATAACTCACATATATTCATGAAAACCTAATAGGTTCAGATCTGAAATCATGGCACTCGGGCCCTAGTGACAAGCATTAAGCGTAGCAAAGTCATAGCAACATCAATCTCAAAACATAGTGGATACTAGGGATCAAACCCTAACAAAACTAACTTGATTACATGGTAAATCTCATCCAACCCATCACTGTCCAGCAAGCCTACGATGGAATTACTCATGCATGGCGGTGAGCATCATGAAATTGGTGATGGAGGATGGTTGATGATGACGACGGTGACGAATCCCCCTCTCCGGAGCCCCGAACGAACTCCAGATCAGCCCTCCCGATAGAGATTAGGGCTTGGCGGCGGCTCCGTATCGTAAAACGCGATGAAATTTTCTCTCTGATTTTTTTCTCTGTGAAACGGAATATATGGAGTTGGAGTTGAGGTCGATGGAGCAGCAGGGGCCAACTAGACAGGGGGCGCGCCCAGGGAGAGGGGGCTCGCCCCCACCTGGACAGGGTGTGGGCCCCTGGCCTTGATTCTTTCGCCAGTATTTTTTATATTTTCCAAAAGTTATCTCCGTAGATTTTCAGGTCATTCCGAGAACTTTTGTTTTCTACACAATAAATAACCCCATGGTAGTTCTACTGAAAACAACGTCAGTCCGGGTTAGTTTCATTCAAATCATGCAAGTTAGAGTCCAAAACAAGGGCAAAAGTGTTTGGAAAATTAGATATGTTGGAGACGTATCAGTGGACTGTACGTGGAGAGGCTGACAGCTGGTTCCACGGCCGCACACAAGGAAATGCCTCCTTATTATGCGCAAAATAATGATTCCTCCACCTGACATCTGGGACCCGCTGGAAGGGCCTCTGTATTTCGTGAAAAAGTGTCCTCCGCTGACAGGTCGGACCCACCAACTATATCTTCGCATGCATGGAAGGGCCTTCTTATTGCGCACAAAAAAATGAATACCCCCTGCTAGCTAGGACCCACCATAGTGGGGGGCTGACTTGTGGGCCTACTATGTTGATGGGGAAGGAGGGATTTGTCAACTTAGTCAATATATGAACGACTCTAGCCCTAGTGACCGTACGATGTCCATCCAACGGTCGTAGTGCTTCTTCAACCTTTAATCTTCTTGCTCCAGCCGCCAAAAGCAGCGCCGGTCGTGCCGCCTGCTCCTGCTTCCTGTAGACGGTTGTGCTGCCGCGGAGGCCGCACCTCCCCTACTACTCCCATCGCTGGCCAGGCCATCCCTCCACTCACCCTCACCCCCTGTTATTCTTCGGCGACAGCAACCTCACACCACAGCCGCACCAGTGAACCCTCATACTCCTCTTCGCGTTGGCATCCACTGCCACGTCTTCCCCGGCTCCGCGTCGTCCCCTTCCTAGGCCTCGCCGTCGTCCACCACTGTGGTGCTCTCAGCGTGGCATGGTCAATGTGGTCAACGACTGCTTTCCATCGGAAGAATACTGTACGTGGAGAGGCTAACACCTGGGTCCACGACAGCCGCAAGGAAGTGCCTCCTTTTTATGCGCAAAATAATTATTCCTCCACTTGACAGCAGGGACCCACCGGACGGGCCACCATATTTCGTGAAAAAATCGTTTTGCCCATGACTGCTCGGACCCACTGGATGGGCCACCGTATTTCGCGAAAAAACGTCCCCCCCCCCCGCTGTCAGCTCGGACCCACCAAAAGTGCCTCCTTATTACGCAAAAAATGAATACTCCTCCTGCTAGCTGGGACCCACCTTGGTGGGAGGCTAACTTGTGGGCATACTAAGTTGACGGGGACAGAGGGCTTTGTCAACTTAGTCAATATGAACGATTCTAGCTCCAATTACCGTACGATGTCCATCCAACGGCCGTAGTGCTTCTTCAACCTCTTGTCTTCTGGCTCCATCTGCCCAAACCAGCGCCGGTCGTGCCGCATGCTCCTGCCTCCCGTGGCCGGCTGTGCTGCCACGGAGGCCTCACCGCCCCCTACTATTCCCACTGCTGGTCAGGCCCTGTGGCGACGGCAGCCTCACACCGCAGCCAAACCAATGAACCCTCGTACTCCTCTCCATTCGGGCTTCCACTGCCACGTATTCCCCGTCTTGGCGTCATCCCCTTCCTAGGCCTCGCCGTCGTCCACCGCCCTAGGGCTCTCGGCGCGTTGTGGTCAACGTCGTCAAGGAACGTCTTCCATCGGACGTGGTCTCTATGTGGAGAGGCTGACAGTTGGGTCCACGGCTGCGGCAAGGAAGTGCCTCCTTATTACGTGGAAAATAATGATTCCTCCACCTGACAGAAGGGACCCACTGTTCGGGCCACCGTATTTCACGAAAAGAACGTCTCCCGTCTGACTGCTGGGACCCACCAGCTACATCTTTGCACGCAAGGAAGTGCGTCCGGGCAAAATAAACGATTCACCCCCATGACTGCTCGGACCCCACCACCTACATCTTCGCACGCAAGGAAGTGCCTGGCAGTCGGGACCCACCTGGCCGAAGCGTACATAGCGTTGTCATTCTAGTCGCGAACGTGTACGTACATGCTGGTCGATGTAGAGATGCGCACGTGTTGTAGTAGAGGCGCGCACGTAGCATGTACACGTACGTACAACGGCCAGTGTGCAAGAAAGAAAGTACGGCCACGTACATACATATGGGCGAGGTCTCCAACGCCTAATCGCGCATATGTATGGCCAGGTGTCGGTGTCAAAACCGGCGGATCTCGGGTAGGGGGTCCCGAACTGTGTGTCTAGGCGGATGGTAGCAGGAGACAAGGGACACGATGTTTTTACCCAGGTTCGGGCCGTCTCGAATGAGGTAAAACCCTACTCCTACTTGATTAATATTGATGATATGGGTAGTACAAGAGTAGATCTACCACGAGATCAGAGAGGCTAAACCCTAGAAGATAGCCTATGATATGATTGTTGTTCGTCCTAGAGACTAAAACCCTCCGGTTTATATAGGCACCGAAGAGGGTTAGGGTTACACAGAGTCGGTTACAATGGTAGGAGATCTACATATTCCTATCGCCAAGCTTTCCTTCCACGCCAAGGAAAGTCCCATTCGGACACGGGACGAAGTCTTCAATCTTGTATCTTCATAGTCCAGGAGTGCGGCCAAAGGTGATAGTTCGGCTATCCGGACACCCCCTAATCCAGGACTCCCTCAGTAGCCCCTGAACCAGGCTTCAATGACGACGAGTCCGATGCGCATATTGTCTTCAGCATTGCAAGGCAGATTCCTCCTCCGAATACTTCATAGAAGATTTTGAACACAAGGATAGTGTTCGGCTCTGCTAAATAAGTTCCACATACCACCGTAGAGAGAATAATATGTACACAAATTCAATCTACTGACATATTCCGTGGCGTGACATCACACCACGGCCAAGCCTTTATTCGAATAGTTTTTACTGTCCCACCTCAGCGCGTTTAGCGAGGCGGTTTCCTTGGCACGTCTTGTCAAATCAGAGATCGTGTCCCCTTATTCTGGGATTCTCATTAATACGGGCGCGGGTAACCCAGTCGTGCCCGTCGGCACGTCTCCTCTACCAAAGGCGAGTCTCAAACGGTCACAGGGAAGGCTCTTGGTATTCAACCTCTTTATAAAGAGACCAAGGCTCCACTCCTTTCTTTCAATCTCAATCGAATCCGCCCCTCGCCTCGAGTTCCAACACCCAAAGCTCCAGATTCAGGCACTTCGGACCTTCGATGATGTCCGGCTCCGATGTCACGACCGGTTTTTCAATAAAATACTTATTGAGAAATCGATCTTTTGATTCCAGTACAGGAAAAATTCTCCTTACTAGTAGACAAATACTTGAAACAGTACGCCTGTAGCATTAAATATATTACAGGGTTGAGCTGAGGCTGCTCAGCAATTTATTACAAACATGCCAATATTGTACATAAGGGCGGTTATGATATAGGGGTGGGGTGGCATACTACTGACTCGAGATAAAAGTGGTGGTGGAAATGTCACAGTGGAGTGGATAACATGACTCCTAAACTGGCAGCTCATCGAGCGTCGAGGTGAGGCTCGATGAATTTATTCCGGTAGCGGAAGCGGATATAATACAATTACCAAATCTAGGATCGCACGAGACTGACTAGGACTCCTCTAGGCGTCGGACTCGCTATCGAACTCTTCATCCATGAGATCGCCTTCGTCAACATCTGGCCA
Source organism: Triticum dicoccoides (assembly GCF_002162155.2). Taxonomy (NCBI): domain Eukaryota; kingdom Viridiplantae; phylum Streptophyta; class Magnoliopsida; order Poales; family Poaceae; genus Triticum; species Triticum dicoccoides. The sequence goes on from NC_041391.1 coordinate 631,834,785, forward strand.
AATCAACAAGCCAGGTGAGTACTTTGAAAGTACTCGCAAGGCAGTTCGGACATAAGATATACCAAGTGCATGCATGAATGAGTCATGGACAAAGAGCAATGCACATTCAAATAATAAATATTGGCACAACATGATAAGTAAAAAGGGAGTCGGACGGTAGTCTTCCCAAAATCCCGACAAAATAACTGAAAACCGATCGGGTGTCTGGAGCGACGCCTCGAAGGGTAAACGAATAAATAATCATGCCGCAGTCGGGCGTCTAAGCGACACCACATAAAGGGCTTATATTGAAAAGTAAATGACATGCGTGCCACAGTCGGACGTCGGAGCGACATCGCAGAAAGGGCTTATATTGAAAGTAAATAACATGTGTGCCACAGTCGGACGTCTGAGCGACATCGCAGAAAGGGCCTATATCGAAAGTAAATAACAAGCGTGCCATAGTCGGACGTCTGAGCGACATCGCAGAAAGGGCTTATATTGAAAGTAAATAACATGCGTGCCACAGTCGGAGGTCTGAGCGACATCGCAGAAAGGGCTTAAATTTCATTATTCATATCTGATAAATTCACAAAGATATAATAATCATAGGAAATATTCAACACATAATAATAAACGGGTTTGTCCATCCACAGGAATAAACATTTAACCGGACATAACACTCATGTGGTTCACCGGAGTTTTTGTCACTGAGACTGACACTTGACAAGATAAGTTGAACACAATACTTGGACATGGATCAGATGATTCAAAGGATGTTTGACTCTGCAGAGTTTGTACTAAATTACCCACAGCCAACGGATTTCCGTAGTCACGAAGGACTAGTTCCGTTTACGGTATTTCGGTAGAAACACATCTAACCGGTACACACCCATCCCACCTCACGATGCCAGGAATCACCCTAGACAGCGTTCAAGAAAAACTTTGAGACAGGGAGATCACAATCTCGAATATCATGGGATCAAATTTATATAAGCGCGCTCTAAGGGGTGCCCCCCTCTCGGTCCCAACCGGAAACACCCATGCCCCTTGACCGGATGACTGGCTTTAATCCAGGGCCATGTAACCCTCATCACGGCCTCTCGATTTGGTGTGTACCAGGAAAGCGGTTTGCAACTTACTAAGCCATATCCCTTGCGGAAAACATGTGGTAGTACAGGAAGGGAAAACGGATGGAAACTGGACTGATTCATGTTGACTGATGCAACTTACTAAGCCATATCCCTTACTAAGTCAGATAGTCTAGCATAAGACTGGCATGCTACAACACTGCCATCTTACCCATTTTCATGCCGTCACATGGCCATGCAAACTCGTATCCGACAACTTATGGATTTTTTAAACTGACTTGCCTCAACTTTGCATGTAATATAACATTCATCGAGATGCTCAGAAACATGCCATGAAACTACTTAATGCAAACATGCCAAAGACACTCATCATATCAAAAGTTCAAACATGCTTGCCTGGTTCAAACATGCCATGAAACTACTTAATGCAAACATGCGGGCAAACTTATAAAAATAGAAAACGCTTCGGCTAAAAAGCCGTCACTGCAAAGGGAAACGTATTCTGCCCGAAGGCGTTTTCAGAAAACGGTTCGAAAAAAGAAAATACTGACGAGGGGTCCCACCCGCCAGGTTTGAAATTTAAACGGGGGGAGAAATAGAGCTCGTCGGTGCCCGAGAGCTGCGGTGGTCGCCGGCGGTGATCCATGGCGAGTTAGGAGGATCGGAAAGTACCTACGTGCTTAGTGTGTCCTTCCGCGGCGGTGGGTGGTGGTGGTGGTCGTCGGCGAGCACCACGTCGACGGCGGTCCTTGCTCTGGCGGACGGCGGCTCGGGTGGAGTTGGATCTCGTCGTGGAGGGCTCCGGAGGTCAAATTGAAGCCTGGGTTAGATCACTGGGTGCTCGAGGAGACTACTGACGAGGTTTGGGCGGCGGGGATGGCCTCACCGGAGTGGATCGAGCTGGTGGGCGAGGCAGATCGGGGCAGCCGGAGTTGGGGGAGGAGACCTCCTCGAGGTCCTCCTAGTGGCTTGGTGGGGTTCTGGTGGGGTGCAGTGGTGGTGCGTGCTCGAGAACGAACTCGGGACCTCTTTTTATCGGCGACCCGAGGCGGTGGCCATGAACGGGGATCTCCGGCGATGGTTTACGGCGGCGCAGTGCTTGGTCGGGAAGTTTAGGAGGTTGGGCATCAACGTGGAGGCCCACGGGTTCCGTTTGGAAGATAAACTAGGTTGGATTAGGCGCGCGTGGGTGGTTTTGACAGAACGGGGCGGCGCGGGCCCGTCGGTGGCAGAGGGCGTGCCCTGTGCTTGCTGGGCCACGGCGAAGGTGCTGCAGTGTGCGCTGGCATGCATGAGGCCATGCGAAGGGCTAGGGAGCGTTGGGCGGCGCTGAACGGCATAGCGAGCTGGCGCTGGCTACTATTGGCCGCCACGGGTGGCTCTTCCACCGCAGAGGCTGCCGGCATCGGCGAGGCTCGCCGCCACCGACACCTGCACCCGTCCAAGGGAGCGTGCGGTGCTCAGGTTAAGAAGGAGAGGCCGTGCACAACGCGCCAGGGTGCACTGACGAAAAACGACACTGTCAACACTTTGAAACTCTGAATTTACAGAAAGTGTACAGGAACAGTGCCAGCCAAGTGTTTGATGAAATGAATCGAGCATGAGAAGAATTTTTCTGGGGCTGATCTTTGGTGTGGTGGCCTCTCAAAGCACCTGGGGCTTCCTGAATTTTGGTGAAATTTTTGGAGAAAGGAAAATATGAATTTCACCAAAAATGATGAATCTGGTCCAAACTTGAAGAGGTGGAAACTTGAAAATTTTGAAAAGAGGAAGAGTGGATCTTGATGGATCTAGGTTGGGGGTGCTAAGGTCTATCTAGAGGAGTTGGTTTGAGATCAAAACTCAAAGGAAGTCAGGTACTTCCTTTGTAAATCATCTAGGCTTAAAATAATTGACAGAATTGTTTTGGGGAATAAAATAAATGAAAAAAATATCCAAAAATGGGTTGGACTTGTTGGAACAGAAAGTTTGGATTGCCCCAAAGTGGAGGGAGGGGTTTTGGGAGGATTTACCATATGAGGCATGGTAAAACCATGGGTGGTTTCAAAACAAAAGAAGCCCCAAAACCCATAGGGTTTCTTTTAAAAGAAAATAAATTCCAAAAATATATTTGGGATGGGAAAAGTCAGAAGAAAGGTTTTTAATAACCAAACAACAGGGTTGAAGAAGATACAAAAATAAAATCCTTGCCATGGGGAAAAGTTTTGAGAGAGAGGTTTTTGGAAGGATTTAAATGACCTTCTTCTAATCCAACAAAGTTTTTGTTGAAAACTAAATAAATTTTTTTGGAGTGTCACAACACCTACTCCCTTAGGAAAAATCTCGTCCCCGAGATTTGAGCTGAGCCTCAAATAAGTGTGGGGGCTCTGTTCGAAGAAAATCCTCTCTTTCCCAAGTTGCTTCACTCTCGGTGTGATTGCTCCACTGAACTCTGAAAAACTTGATTGTTTTCTGTCGGGTCCTCCTTTCAGACTCCTCTAATATTTTTATTGGATGTTCCCGATAGGTGAGGTCTGGTTGCACGTCAATGTTTTCATGGGATACTTGCTTCTCTGGGTTGCTCACGCACTTCCTCAACTGCGAGACGTGGAACACGTCGTGGACATCGGATAATTCTTTGGGTAAGTCTAGCTGGTAGGCTACCGTGCCTCTTCGTGCCACTATACAGAATGGTCCGATGAATCTTGGTGCTAGCTTTCCCTTAATCTTGAATCGTTGCAGGCCCCTCATAGGAGATACTCGTGGGTACACAAACTCACCGGGTTCGAAACTGACTCCCCGATGTTTCTGATTGTAATAACTCTTCCGTCGGCTTTGAGCTGTCTTGAGTCAGTCTATGATTAGCTTGACCTTTTCCTCGGCTTCTTTGAGCATGTCTGGGCCAAAGATACGGCTGTCTCCGGTCTCTGACCAATTTAGCGGGGTATGACATCTCCGCCCGTACAACGCTCCGAAGGGTGCCATTTGAAGACTGACTTGGTAACTGTTGTTGTATGCGAACTCTGCGTATGGCAAGCTTTCTTCCCAACTGGTTCCATAGGTGAGGACACATGCTCTCAGCATGTCTTCTAGAATTTGGTTTACGCGTTCAGTTTGTCCATCAGTCTGGGGGTGGTATGCGGTACTAAATGCCAGTTGATTTCCCAGAGCTTGTTGTAAATGATCCCAAAATCGGGAGACGAATTGAGTGCCTCTATCCTATATTATAGTCTTTGGAACTCCATGTAAGTAGACGATACGGGAAAGATAAAGCCTGGCAAGCTTCTGAGTGGTGTGGGTTGTCTTCACGGGGATGAAGTGTGCCACCTTAGTCAGTCTATCTATGATGACCCATATGGCATCATTCCCGTGTCGTGACCGAGGTAGCCCAACAATAAAATCCATACCAATCTCGTCCCATTTCCACTCGGGTATCTTATTTGGTTGTAATAGTCCAGCCGGTTTCTGGTGCTCGGCCTTGATGCGTTGACATGAGTCACAACACGCAATGGACGTGGCTATGTCCCTTTTTATACCGTGCCACCAAATTTTTTCCTGAAGATCCTTGTACATTTTTGTTCCTCCAGGATGGATTGAATATGGAGCAGTGTGGCCTTCAGCTAAGATTTGTTGTTTAAGGTCCTCGATATTTGGTACACAAAGTCTATCTCCGTACCACAATATTCCCTGCTCGTCGATGACGAATTCTGAGGCCTTGCCCAAACTCACCTTCCGTTTGATGCCTTCAATGCTAGGGTGCCCAGACTAAGCATCTTTAATCTTTTCTATCAGGGTAGGCTGTAATTCTAAATTCGACACACTGCCTTTGGTGACCACCATCAAGTTGAGTTTAACAAACTGCTGCCGAAATTCAGGTCTCAGGTTTGGTAGGTTGTCGTTGTTCGGGCTAGGGTTCCGACTTAGAGCATCCGCCACTACATTTGCTTTTCCTGGATGATAGTGGCTTCCAACATCATAATCCTTCACTAATTCCAGCCAGCGTCGTTGCCGTAAATTGAGATCCGGTTGTGTGAAAATATACTTGAGGCTTTCATGGTCCGTGTATATTTCACAACGATTTCCAAGTAAAAAGTGTCTCCATTCCTTGAGTGCATGAATGACTGCTGCCAACTGCAGGTCATGAGTAGGATAATTTTCTTCATGCTTGCGAAGTTGTGTGGAAACATACATGACTACCTTGCCTGCTTGCATCAATACGCATCCAAGGCCCTTCCGGGATGCGTCACAATACACCTCAAAATTCTTGTGTATGTCTGGCACAATTAATACTGGTGCTGTCGTTAATTTCCTTTTTAGTTCTTGGAAACTTTTCTCGCAAGCTTCCGTCCATTCAAACTTCTTGTCTTTCTTGAGTAACTGCATCATTGGCTTTGCTATGGTGGAGAATCCTTTAATAAATCTTCGGTAGTATCCAGCCATTCCCAAGAAACTTCGTACGTCCGTTACGCTGGCTGGTGGTTTCCAGCCAAGTACGGCCTTGACATTTTCCGGGTCTACGGCAATACCTTCTTGGGTCAGTACGTGGCCCAGAAAACCTACCCGTCTTAGCCAAAATTCACACTTGCTGAACTTGGCGTACAATTGATGTTTCCTGAGTTCTCCTAGTACAATTCTGAGATGTTCAGCGTGCTCTTCTGGTGTCTTGGAGTATATCAGAATATCGTCGATGAATACCACAACAAACTTGTCCATAAACTTCATAAATACTATGTTCCTGAGGTGAATAAAATATGCGGGAGCGTTTGTTAGTCCAAATGGCACTACTGTGAACTCATAAAGTCTGTATCTGGAGGTGAAGGCTATCTTGGGGATATCTTCTGTTCGTACTTTTAATTGATGGTATCCCGACCTTAAGTTAATTTTTGAGAAGACCTTAGCCTGAGCGAGCTGATCAAATAAATCATTTATCCATGGCATCGGGTATTTGTTCTTGATTGTGACCATGTTAAGTGCTCGATAGTCTATACACAATCTCAGTGTCCCATCCTTCTTCTTGGCAAATAAAATTGGTGAACCCCAAGGTGAGGAGCTGGCTCGTATATATCCTTTGTCTAGTAATTCTTTTATTTGCTTCTTCAATTCTACCAACTCGGATGGTGCCATTCTGTATGGTTTCTTGTATATGGGGGCGGTTCCGGGTGCTAGCTCAATGCTGAATTCTATCTCTGGTCTGGTGGCATGCCTGGTAGTTCTTCACGAAATACGTCTGGAAATTCACACTCTACTAGAACTTTGCTTAATTCAGAAACATCCACCTTGTTCACTCTCGAGATATTTTTCTCTCTTTGGCTGAAATTTTATTGTCTTCCCACGATGGTGGGTGAGAATTACGGTCCGGTTGAAGCAGTCAATAAAACCTTTGTTGGTGGTTAACCAATCCATCCCTAAGATGACATCCAGTCCATTATTTTCCAATACAATAAGGTTGGCGTGAAAGTTCAATCCTTCAAACTCAATAACCACACCTTGGCAGTAACTCTGAGTAAATTGCTTAATCCCAGGGGACTTGATGATCATGGATTTTCCAAGGGAAGCATCGAGAAATTATTTTGCAAAGCAAAACTCTTCGAAATGAATGAGTGAGAAGCTCCAGAATCAAACAAAACCGTGGCAGGTATTGTGTTGACAGGGAATGTACCGAGTACGATATCCGGGGCGTTTTGTGCTTCCTCTTTGGTCACGTGGTTCAGATGAACCTTCTTGTGGTTGTTATTGGGGTTGAAATTGTTTCGCTTGGGCGCTGAATTATTGCCACCGTTGTTCGGCTTTGGGGTCGAGTTCCTTGGCTTGGGGCACTGCTTGGCATAGTGCCCTTCCTCTCCACAAGCATAGCAAGTAACGCCTGGGCGATATGTGAACTCCTTGTCCCTTGCATGGAAATTCTTGGTTGGATGTGAGACGTTTATCGTGGGTTTGTGTGTCCCACCTTTCTGAAAATCCGTCTTGCTTCGGTGGTTGCGAGCGAGAGTAGTTTGGTCCCTTTTGCGCTTGCGGAAATCCTCCAAGCTGCGTCTCTCATTTTCCAAGGTAATGGCCTTATCCACCAGCGTTTTGAAATCTGGGAAGGTGTGCACAACCAGCTGGCATTTAAGCGCGGGTGCCAGACCGTCCAGGAATTTTTCCATCTTCTTGGTTTCAGTCATACGCTCTTCGTTGGCGTAGCGAGACAACAGAGTAAACTGACTGTTGTATTCTGACACCGTCATGTTCCTTTGTTTGAGGTCATCAAACTCTCTCTTCTTGATCTTCATAACACTTTTAGGAATGTGCACCCCATGAAAACCTTCTTTGAACTCCTCCCAGGTTATATCATTCTCGTTGGGGTGCATGTGTAGGAAATTTTCCCACCATGATGCAGTTGCTCCAGTGAGATAGTGCGGTGCATATAGTACTTTCTCATGGTCTGAACATTGTGCAATAATTAATTTTCTTTCCATGTCTCGAAGCCAGTCATCGGCCTTAAGAGGTTTGTCAGTATGAGAAAATGTTGGGGGACACGTCTTTTGTAGCTCAGACAACTTGGATTGCTATGGATACTGTCCATTGTGATTTCCCGTATTGATGACTTGGTTCATCATTTCCTGATGTTGTTGCTGACTTTATTCATATAGGAGGCATACTTGGCAAAATGTCGTCTCACTGCCCTGCTGACTCGACTGCCCCTGCGTAAAATTGTTGCTTGTTTGGGTGCCATAATTCTCTTCTGGTGGATGTGGCATGGAGCGAGTCCAAGGACGAGACATTTTTCACTCTGGGGATATATTTTGTAGAACTCATAAGAAAGGGAATTGAGTCGCAAAAATCAATAAATTCATAAAGACGGGAAATTTTAAATGCTCCAGGATTTTTTTAAGATAATAATCGATTGCGCAAGGAGAAGGACTGCTCATTACATATCTTACACGCAAGCAGTAATTATAAAATACATCACTCAGGATATGCGTACATATTCCTGACATGTTATTTAGGCTAGTGCACTTCTCCCAGTTCCTACATGATGCGCAAACAAGCTACTTCTCACAACCTATGTACATATGAACATATCGTACAAGCCAGTACATCGCATGGCGGCTAAGCGTACTCAGTCAGAGATGGTAAGGATCTCCCTTGGCCTGCCGAGGGTGAGGCGCAGTGAGGCTGTGGACTCAACCTCCTCCTCGCTAATAGGCTCCAGACGTGAAGTGCTGCACTAAGTAGATGGAGAGGGCGCCATAGGCAAACAACACGAACAGGAGTTTGCGCAATGGGTGGTGCGGTGCGGACTGAAGTGGGCGCAATGACTTGGTTGAACTCCTCAGTGGTACGCAGGCGACAAGCAGTGGCGGGAATGGTAGGTGAATAAGATGCCGAGGACGAGACGAAAGTCAGTGGTGGTGCAGTGTGCAGGAGCTCCCTCCTGTTGGCGGCACAGCCATGGACTAAGTCCATGCAGGCAGCCACAAGGTCGTCCACCAGGTTGTCGAAGGCTGCCTCCAGAGCCCGGAGGTACTCGACAAGCATCTCAATAGCCTCGTCTCATTCTCCTCTGGGGAAAGCGAATGCGTAGTGACAGGTGTATGGCACGTGGAATGGAAGGTAGCGGTAACGACGAGTCTTCATCGAAGGAAGAACATCCCGGAGACAAGCTATCGCCTCACGGGCAGCCATCTGCATAGCATGCTTCTCCATAGGCATGGCTCTCCCCAAGAACAGGAAGCGGCGTAACTCAACACGCCCTCCCTTGAATTGCACCGCGGCCTGGTGCTGGTAGAGTGTGAAGACTGGGCGTACTAATGGCCCCATCGCGACCTGGACGATGAAGGAGAGGAGCTTGACGAACCCCTCAGGCACGTTGGCGAACACCTGTGACTCACAGTCGTTGCTAGCCATCTACAAAAGTAGGCAAAAAAATTTCTGAATGGTCAGATCATAAATTTATGCTGACTGTCAGAAAATGACTACATTTGCAAAAATATGAATTAACTCTATTATGCTAATAACCGATTAGCGATCGCACCTAGTGGCTTCCTACAGTCAGCCTGCCTCTGGTACCAAGTTTGTCACGACCGGTTTTTCAATAAAATACTTATTGAGAAATCGATCTTTTGATTCCAGTACAGGAAGAATTCTCCTTACTAGTAGACAAATACTTGATACAGTAGGCCAGTAGCATTAAATATATTACAGGGTTGAGCAGAGGCTGCTCAACCATTTATTACAAACACGCCAATATTGTACATAAGGGTGGTTATGATATAGGGGTGGGGTGGCATACTACTGACTCGAGATAAAAGTGGTGGTGGAAATGTCACAGTGGAGTGGATAACATGACTCCTAAACTGGTAGCTCATCGAGCGTCAAGGTGAGGCTCGATGAATTTATTCGGGTAGCGGAAGCGGATATAATACAGTGTCCAAATCCAGGATCGCACGAGACTGACTGGGACTCCTCTAGGCATCGGACTCGCTATCGAACTCTTCATCCATGAGATCGCCTTCGTCAACACCTGGCCAAATCAACAAGCCAGGTGAGTACTTTGAAAGTACTCGCAAGACAGTTCGGACATAAGATATAACAAGAGCATGCATGAATGCCTCATGGACAAATAGCAATCACTACTAGGGAAAAGCCTAGCAGCAGCGCGGATTTTGGGCCTATTAGTAGCGCGGGGGTCGGCGCTACTAATAAGGCGCTACAGCTAACTTATAGCAGTAGTGCGGGTGCCACCCGCGCTACTACTACGTCCTTTAGTAGTAGCGTGGGTAAAAACCCGCGCTACTACTACCAACGCGGTTTTTTTTTCTAATTTTTCCAAAAAATATTTTGATTTTTTTCCCTAATTTTCAAATTTCTGAATTATTTTAACCTCAAATCTCTAATCACCCCTCATCGCTGCTCAATTTAATCTCTAATCACTCCTCATCATTCCAAATCATCTAACTTCCCGGACGGTCACCCATCCTCTCACTACTCCAACCTGAGCACACTTAACTTTCGGGTTCTATTCTCCCTCGCTTTCAAGTCTGCACTTGTTGTTTTCCTGACAATAGTAAGATGTCAATCCTATTAACCTCAGGAATTTAGCTTCAGCATGAAGTCACACATTTCACTATTTGAGTTTGAAACTATTGTTCTAAAAAATTGGTAAAACTAATATTTCTTGAATAATTAGTTTGACCACAGTTTGACCACAGTTTGGCCATAGTTTGACCAGATTTGAATAAAATTCAAAAAAAACTAAAATAATTATTTAGTAACACTAATATTCTAGAATAATTAGTTTGACCATTGTTTGACCACAGTTTGACCACACAGTTTGAAATTTTTTCGATTTTTTCAACTCTAGATCTTAAAAGCCCCGTAACTTTTTTCTGTTTGGTTTTTGAGGATTTTGAAAATGTTTAACAAGGTTCCCCTGGTTAAATTCGGATGTAACTTTTCGAGTAGATGATTTTTCATATAAGAAACTTTTTCATCCGAGTAAGTATGCAAAAGTTATGCTCATTTTTACAAATTCTCGAGAGATTTTGCAAATAAAGTCGAAATTCATATTTGCAAATTTTCCCAACAACTAGACCACATATCACATGGGAACTTATTTTCTTTTATTTTTTTGACATTTTCATCATTTTCTTTTATTTTTTTTAAACTGAAAAGGCGATCCACAGGGGGGGTAGAGTTTGAAAATGGGACCTTTAGTAGCAGCGCATTTTTTTACCCCCTCGCTACTACTATGGCACCACTTAGTAGTAGCGAGGGCTAAAAACCAACGCTATTGCTAGCAAACTTAGTAGTAGCGAGGTTTTAAAAACCCCACGCTACTACTATGGCATGTCCCAGGGGGCACGGTAGAGACCGCTTAGTAGTAGCGAGGGTTAAAAACCCGCGCTACTGCTATAAACTTAGTAGTAGCGAGGTTTAAAAACCTGTGCTACTGGTAAGTAGCAGTAGCGAGGGTTTTTAACCCTCACTACAAGTAACTTTCTGTGTATATGCTTTTCCCTAGTAGTGAATGCACATTCAAATAATAAACATTGGCACAACATGATAAGTAAAAAGGGAGTCAGACGGTAGTCTTCCCGAAATCGCAACAAAATAACTGAAAACCGATCGGGTGTCTGGAGCGACACCACATAAAGGGCTTATATTGAAAAGTAAATGACATGCGTGCCACAGTCGGACGTTGGAGCGACATCGCAGAAAGGGCTTATATTGAAAGTAAATAACATGTGTGCCACAGTCGGACGTCTGAGCGACATCGCAGAAAGGGCTTATATCGAAAGTAAATAACAAGCGTGCCACAGTCGGACGTCTGAGCGACATCGCAGAAAGGGCTTATATCGAAAGTAAATAACAAGCGTGCCACAGTCGGACGTCTGAGTGACATCACAGAAAGGGCTTATATTGAAAGTAAATAACATGCGTGCCACAGTCGGATGTCTGAGCGACATTGCAGAAAGGGCTTAAATTTCATTATTCATATCTGATAAATTCACAAAGATATAATACTCATAGGAAATATTCAACACATAATAATAAACGGGTTAGTCCATCCACGGGAATAAACATTTAACCGGACTTAACACTCATGTGGTTCACCGGAGTTTTTTGTCACTAAGACTGACATTTGACAAGATAAGTTCAACATAGTACTTGGACATGGATAAGATGATTCAAAGATTTTTGACTCTGCAGAGTTTGTACTAAATTACCTACAGCCAACAGATTTCCGTAGTCACGAAGGACTAGTTCCGTTTACGGAATTTTGGTAGAAACACATCTAACCGGTACACACCCATCCCAACTCACGATGCCTGGAATCACCCTAGACAGCGTTCAAGAAAAACTTTGAGATGGGGAGATCACAATCTCGAATAGCATGGGATCAAATTTATATACGCGCGCTCTAAGGGGTGCCCCCCTCTCGGTCCCAACCGGAAACACCCATGCCCCCTGACCGGATGACTGGCTTTAGTCCAAGGCCATGGAACCCTCATCACGGCCTCTAAGATTTGGTGTGTACCAGGAAAGCGGTTTGCAACTTACTAAGCCATATCCCTTGCGGAAAACATGTGGTAGTACAAGAAGGGAAAACGGATAGAAACTGGACTGATTCATGTTGACACTGGAGTCAAATAGTCTGGCATAAGACTGGCATGCTACAACACTGCCATCTTACCCATTCTAATGAACTCACATGGACATGCAAACTCGTATCCAACAAATTTTGAAAAGAGGAAGAGTGGATCTTGATGGATCTAGGTTGGGGGTGCTAAGGACTATCCAGAGGAGTTGGTTTGAGATCAAAACTCAAAGGAAGTCAGGTACTTCCTTTGTAAATCATCTAGGCTTAAAATAATTGACACAATTGTTTTGGGGAATAAAATAAATGAAAAAAAAAATCCAAAAATGGGTTGGACTTGTTGGAACAGAAAGTTTGGATTGCCCAAAGTGGAGGGATGGGTTTTGGGAGGATTTACCATATGAGGCATGGTAAAGCCATGGGTGGTTTCAAAACAAAAGAAGCCCCAAAACCCATAGGGTTTCTTTTAAAAGAAAATAAATTCCAAAAATATATTTGAGATGGGAAAAATCAGAAGAAAGGTTTTTAATAACCAAACACCAGGGTTGAAGAAGATACAAAAATAAAATCCTTGCCATGGGGAAAAGTTTTGAGAGAGAGGTTTTTGGAAGGATTTAAATGACCTTCTTCTAATCCAACAAAGTGTTTGTTGAAAACTAAATAAATTTTTTTGGAGTGTCACATCCGACCTGCAAGGTCGGCGGATGCCTTCCTCCGTTACGGAAGAAGATGTGCTAAAGCTAAGAGATGCCAGGTATCTAACCGGCGAAATTTCGCATAGGCTGCCTGCCCAAGGGAAGGTTATTCCCACTCCCAAGCCTGGTGAGCATGGTGTTCGCGTCGCACTTCCTTCGGGGGCTAGGGTTCCCGACGGACCCCTTCGTGAGGGGGCTCATGTTTTATTATGGGTTGGAATTTCACGACTTGGATCTGGAGTCCATCCTCCACATCTCATCGTTCATTGTCGTATGCGAAGCCTTCCTCCACATTACCCCTCACTTCGGATTGTGGCTCAAGACCTTCAAAGTGGAGCCGAAGATGATCAAGGGGCAGCAGGCAGAGTGCGGAGGGGCTGTTATAAGCAAGAATGCTGATGCTTCGTGGCCCGAGGGCTCTTTTCAAGAGGATCTCAGCCTATGGCAACAAGAGTGGTTTTATATCACAGCTCCCAGGGGCACCAAATGGGTGGCGCCACCTGCCTTTCGCACAGGTCCTCCACCGCGGCTGGCGTCATGGGTCAATAAAGGACTTGAATGGGGGCTGTCCAAGGACGTGCCCTTGTTGCAGGGCCGCATTCAAGACCTCCTAGAGAGAGAGATCACTCTGGTCATAGTAGCGCAGGTCATGCCGATTCGTCGCACCCTGCCCTACAAACGTCGCCCCCTCCGCCTGTGGGAATTTAACCCGGAGGGACCACGAGCCCTCCAACATTTTATGGGCGCGACGCCTGTGGAGATGTACAAGCTTTTCTTCGGATCACAAGCGATGTGTCCGGACTTGACCAAGGACGTAGGTATGAGCTGCAAATCGCCTGAATACTCAAGTAAGTAGCCCTGTACCCGGACACGATATCCCATATTTATCATGAATTTGCCCTCAAAAGAGCTATCCCTTGAACGGGAGTGGATAGCGAAAGCAAAGTTAATCAGGTGTCCGGCCCCCTCCCTGAGACCACGCCGGATCCCGTGTTCATCAGGATGCTGGAGGTTGCACCTTCGGAAGAAGGTGAAGGGGGGAACAAGGGAGCTACCGCCTCCGCGAAGGAGGCTATCAGGAGAGGAGGGATCGAGAATCCCTCCATCCAAGGGAAGAAGAGGACCGCCTCTGAAGCCCAGAGACCATGGTCTCAAAGCGGGGGAAGAAATCTTCGTCAGAGGGTCCTGCACCGAGAGATGCCTCGGCCGCATTGTGCCCCCAAGGGGATCAGCCCTCCACCGAGCCGTGAGTAAAAAGGGGAGTTTTTTTAAAATAAAGGATATCCCTGCCCTATTTCTGATGAAGATAACCGAAATTTTACCTTGTAGTTCGGATCTCAGCCCTTCTCAGCAGAGCTCCTCTTCAGGGGATCTTTGTCTGGAGCTGATGGAGAGCGAAACGACTCCTCCTGCCGTACCATCTTGCAAGGCGGTCGACCCTGAGGTGTCGTCGCGGAGGGTTTCTCCGAGTCCGGCGGGGCCGGAAGGCAGTCGTATATCCCCCCAAAGCCCTTCGGGTCTGGCCTTCGAAAAAGGCCGTCGGACAAGTCCGGCACCACCTGGAGTAAGGTCGGAGGAGCTGAAGGATCTGCTCGGGCGAGCGTCTATCTCAGAAGATCACCGTGCGTTAATGGGTATGGTGATTGAAAGAATTTCATCTCTGAGGGCAGTTTGCACGAAGCCGTCAGAAGTTTACTGACAGGTTTTGAGGTACGCAAAATTATGTACCTTCTGACAATTCCGCATATAAAATGCGCCTTGTGTAGATAGTAGCCCTTGAGACTCGGTGTGTTGTCAAAAAATTATAGCGCGCCGAGGATCATAATCCCAGGTATAATATGTCGCCGTTCCTATGTAGCTGGCGAAGGGTCCGGTGGCTAGCCGGACTGATGAATTTGCCGAACTAAAGCGGCAACTTGACGTGGCGGATGCCGACATCGCGCTAGTCAATAAGCGACTTGACGAGTCACAAGGTACGCAATTTCTCCGCAGACACCTGGTAAGGGAGCTTGATGCCCGTGCCTTACAACATGTCTGCTTGATGCAGATGGTGTCGTTGCCATGGAGAACCTTCCGGCGGAGCTCGCCCGAGCCAAGGAGCAGGCCAGAAAGACTGATGCGGCTGCCTTAAAGGCGGACGAAGAGCTAAAAGCCGAACAGGCTGCTCACTGTCGAAGCAAGAAGGAAATGGCCGAGATGGCCGTGAAGTTGAAGAATGCTGCCGACCGCTGCAAGCTTCTTGAAAAAGAAGATCGAGCGGTACAAGAGGACCTGAAGAAGGCCACTACCAAGGCCAAGGATGCTCGCTCTATGATGAGAGCTATGAAGGAGGAGCTGCGTCAAGCCGGAGATATCGCGGGTGGAAAGCCCTTTCTGTGGAGGAAATTCGTGGATCTTAAATATGCTCAGTTGGACCGGCTGTGGAGTGCGGAGGATGCTTATCTGGACTTGGCGGCAAGTGCCGCGGACGCAGCCGAACACTTCCGAGATCAAAAGGATCACGAAATGAAAAAGGTTTTTTGGTCGCAGTTCCATAATCCAGAGCGCCCACTTCCATTAACCGAACGCTTGGCCGAATGGGCGGAGCTAAATAGGTTATACGGACTTGCCATGACGGATGTCGTGAGTATTTTGTGGCCGAAAAGGCCTGAGCCGAAGAGTTATTTTGGCTTGGTGCAGCAGTTCCTTGGTGCGGTGCCGCATCTCAATGCAATGAGGAGGTCGGCATGCATAGAGGGTGCGCGGATGGCTCTTGCCCGTGTCAAGACATACTGGGCGGAGATGAAGGCCACCGATGTTGCATCCCAAGATTCGGACGGAAGCCGAGTATCTGTCGAGCCCTATTTTCAGGAAGTGTTGCAGGGCGCTCGTGTAATAGAGACGCAGTGCTCGAAGGATATTGTGTTCGAATAACATGTATTATTGTGAAACAATGTATCAATGGAATATAAAAGCTTTTTATACTTGTGCCTTTCAAGAAATAAAATACCTCCTATGCGGCCGGTAATGTATATGTATATATAACCTGAAATATGGCAGTCTTCGGCTTCAGCCCCCACGCATGTAATGCGGGGGTGTTTGCAAAAGGCGAATTTTCACACTTGATCCAACGTCTTGGTCCTATGAAGGAGGTGGTAGCGCGGCAAACTAGGCAACCGGACTATAATGCTTTATCACTTTCACGTAGCCATAGGAGTTTGACAGTGGGGCTACTATATAGCCCATAGGGGCACCGCGCTCACCCGAATTCGGGGCGCGTATGTGCCTGACCGGGAAACGACCCTTCGTTAAGGCGGAGGAATCCTAAATCTAGTGGTTGGCCAGTCTCACGCTATATCATGACAGTCAGTTTTCGGATTTCTCTACTAAGGTGCTCGCCTGGCCGAACCGGGGCACAATCGCAGTAGTTATCCTGGTGCCGCCTTAGCCGATAGAGCGAAACGTAAGGCACCAAAACACAGGAGCCAGGCAAACCCAACATTTGACCAAAGACATGATTCAGAGCTGATGCATATAAGGCCTAACTCGAGACGCCGAACACTCCCTCAGGAATTCGGTCTTTATGAAAACGGGCCGAACAACGCCCTTGGTAATAAGCCCCTGGTGTCCAGGTACGCGCAAAATTCTGACGTGGCCCATGCCAAAACGCCAGCCTCCTCCTTGGTTATAGAAAGAAACCAGGGGATATGTATCAACAAGAGACTGTAAAAAAGGTTTATGCAGGGTCTTAATCTGAAAAGAATCCTTGTCACAGGTCCCTACTGCACGTCTGCACCTGTGTGTCCGTTGTGCCATATCCTGGACGGGTGTAGCACGGTGTTCATCTGTAAAAGAGAGGAACTTAGTTGAAAAGATCATGCGAAAATGTAGGTTATATTAAATAAATAAAGTACAATTCAAAAAATGAATAAAATTGAGCCTTATTGTCTCTTGTTGTACATGCGCGGAGCCCCTTGTACAGGGGTATGCGGCTAGTAAGCCCTTGTATGTTTACGCCGGACTCATCTAGCCGTGTCCGGGGTCTGAAGGACCTGTTTAGGTGCTTTGATTGGTGAAGCTGGTTTAGTGTGTGGCTGTCAAGGCAGTCACACAATCTTCCGCGCTCGAGGAACACTCGGTATTTCCCTTTAAGGAGATGATGCCTCATGGACCGGACAATTTAAGTGTAGGGGATGCATAATGTGGTATTGCGTTAAAGCGGGCGAAAGCTTCGCCTCCCAGTAGTGCTTGGTAGCTACTTGTGAATGGGGCGAGGTGGAAGGTTAACTTTTCGCGGCGGAAGTTGTCGGGTGAGCCGAACACAACTTCTAGCAGTAGAGAGCCCGTACAATGGGCATATGGGCCTGGCATTACCCCTTGAAAGGAAGTGTTGCTATGGCGAATTTTGGTTGGGTCTATCCCCATTTTGCGGATTGTGTCCGGATATAGCAGATTTAGATCACTGCTACCGTCCATTAGGACTTGTCTAAATTGGAGTCCGTCGATTATCAGATCTAGTATCAAGGCAGTCCATCCTGCATTCCGGATACTTCTAGAGTAATCCTGATGGTCGAAGGTGATTGGTTTTAACAACCAGTGGCGGGACTCCTCTGGGATAGGTCGTATGGCGCGTATCTCTATGGGCGCCATTCTGTTTTTCCCTTTTGTCACGTAAAGTGAGTTTACTGTTTTGACTTCTTGTGGGAAATTCTTTTTTTTTCGGTGCTCTGCTTGTGGGGTTCATCATCGTCCTCGCTTGGTGTGTCGAGCCCCTTGTGTTCGGCATTGAGTTTGTCAGACTGCTTGAAGACCCAACAATCTCTGTGGGTATGGTTTGCAGGCTTCCCGGGAGTACTGTGGATTTGGCATATCTTGTCCAAGATTTTGTTTAAGTTAGATAGCTCGCCCCTGTTATCCTTAAGGGGCAGTTTTTTATGATTCTATCGTGAGCTTTTGAATCCAGCGTTGACTGCCGTGCTCTTCGGGCTGTTTCCCTTTGTCCGGCGCTGGTACTTGCTACGTCGCGGTTACCCGTTTCCATCCCTGACTTCGGATGTACTTGGGTCGCTGGTACTGCATCTTGCCAGCCAGCTATCCTCTCCCGCGCAAAAGCGGGTCATGAGGCTTGTTAATGCGGCCATTGTTCTTGGCTTTTCTTGTCCGAGGTGTCTGGCGAGCCAGTCGTCTCGGGCTTGTGTTTGAAAGCTGCTAAGGCTTCGGCGTCCGGACAGTCGACTATTTGGTTCTTTTTAGTAAGGAATCTGTTTCAGAATTTTCGGGCTGACTCTCCGGGTTGTTGAGTTATGTGACTTAAATCGTATGCATCCGGAGGTCGGACATAGGTCGCTTGAAAACTTCCAATGGTGTTTTCTGGGACGCTTTTGAGCCATTGCTGGGCTGGCCCTTTGAGCTTGAGGGGTAAGTATTTTATGGCGTGGAGGTCATCTCCTCTAGCCATGTGTATGTGGAGGATGTAATCCTCCATCCACACTCTAGGGTCTGTTGTTCTGTCGGATGCCTCTATGTTTATGGGCTTGAATCCCGCTGGAAATTCATAATCCCGTAGATAGCTCGAACTGGGCCATCTTTTTGATGCATATCCGTGTGCGGATCGCGTGCCGGCTTGTGTGCGGCACCGTTTGCCGCTCTATGTTTGCCATGGGGTCGTCTATCCGACCAGGTGGTCTCCTTGTTCTTTGATTGCGGGGGCTCTACGGCCTCCTCATCAAATTCGGGCAGTAGTTTTCACTTCGGGTAGCTCTTTGTTCGGTGACTATCGCCGTATTTGTCTGCGGTGTTGAGTACTTTGCTCCATCTGATTCTGAGCACATCTTCTGCTGTTTTGAGCTTCTGCTTCTGCTTTTTCAGGCTACGCGCAGTGGCGAGGAGCCTTTTGTGGAGGTTCTTCTGCTCCAGCAACTTGTCCGGCGTGAGATCATCCGGACTGTTATTTTCGCCGTGGACGGATTGTTTATCCAGATTGTCCTGTTCGGACGGTTGCTCGATAGCGTGTTCGTCGTCCACCGGTTCGCCCTGCTCTATGGCTGGGTCTGTATGGCTGCTGCCTTTGTCGAGGCGGGACTTTGAGTGGCAATTATGTCGCCGTTTTGACTGCTTTTCGAGGGAATGATCCTTCGTGGCGTCCCGTTGTTCCTCGTCGTCTCTTCCTTTAGGTGTGTCCACCATGTATACATCGTGAGATGAGGTGGCTGTCCAGTGCCCTATAGGTGCTGGTTCATGTTTGTCTCCTACATCGTCTTCCATACCTTCGATGTCTTCGGAGTCGAAGTCGAGCGCACCATTTAAACTTTCGACAGTGGCTACGAAGTGGGTGGTGGGTGGGAGCCGAATTTCTTCGTCGTCTGCATCCCAACCTTGCTGACCATAGTCCGGCCAAGGCTCTCCTGATAAAGAGAGAGACTTTAGTGAATTCAGGATGTCGCCAAAGGGCGAGTGCTGAAAGATGTCCGCGGTGGTGAACTCCATGATCGGCGCCCAATCGGATTCGATTGGCAGGGGCGCGGAAGGTTCGGAGTCTGGAGAGGCGTCCGACACCTTGGAGTCACTAGCTTCGCAAAGGACAGGGTTGGTGTTCGGCTCAATCGTCGTAGAGATTGCAGCCCCCGAGGCGGAGTCCAGCCATCCGTCCTCGATCGGTGCAATCGACTCCGAACTAAGGGTCGGAGCGGGCACTGGTGCGGCCCCCAGGGCACTGTTCGGCGGCGGAGCTAGATCATGCCCATAGTGACAGTGCGGCGCGCTCGGCTATGGCTCGAACCCGTCGAAGATCAAGTCTCTGTGGACGTCAGCCATATAGTTCAAACTTCCAAATCTGACCTGATGGCCAGGGGCGTAGCTTTCAATCTGCTCCAGATGGCCAAGCGAATTGGCCCGCAGTGCAAAGCCACCGAATACGAAGATCTGTCTGGGGAGAAAAGTCTCACCCTGGACCGCATCATTGTTGATGATCGGAGCAGCCATCGGGCCTAAAGATGACGCAACAGAGGAACTCTCAATGAAAGCACCAATGTCGGTGTCAAAACTGGCGGATCTCGGGTAGGGGGTCCCGAACTGTGTGTCTAGGCGGATGGTAACAGGAGACAAGGGACATGATGTTTTTACCTAGGTTCGGGCCCTCTCGATGGAGGTAAAACCCTCTCCTGCTTGATTAATATTGATGATATGGGTAGTACAAGAGTAGCTCTACCACGAGATCAGAGAGGCTAAACCCTAGAAGCTAGCCTATGATATGATTGTTGTTCGTCCTACAGACTAAAACCCTCCGGTTTATGTGGGTAGCGAAGAGGGTTAGGGTTACACAGAGTCGGTTACAATTGTAGGAGATCTACATATCCATATCGCCAAGCTTGCCTTCCACGCCAAGGAAAGTCCCATCCGGACACAGGACAAAGTCTTCAATATTGTATCTTCATAGTCGAGGAGTGCGGCCAAAGGTGATAGTTCGGCTATCCGGACACCCCCTAATCCAGGACTCCCTCACCAAGGCTCGTGTACATGGCTGGGTCGGAACGGAGAAACAATGTCGTCGTTGTGTTGGTGGGGAGCCAACCGGCTGGGTCGGAATGAAATGCGTCATCGTGTTCATCGGGAGGGTTTGGACGGAACAGCCGATGGAAACAAGGCTATGTGTACCGTAGAACGGAGGAAACGGCCTTGTGTTTGACTGGCCACATTCGAAACAGGATCCTGTTCATCGGAAGGGGTCTGGCGTACCAGAAAACGAAGGAAACAGACTTTTGTTGGACCTCCTACGGTGGAAACGGGGTCCTGTTGATCGGGAGGGGTGTGGCGTACCGCAAAACCGAGGAAATGGACTTGTGTTGGAGCGCTGCGGTCGATACGGGGTTCCTGTTAGTCGGGAGGGGTGTGGCATACCGCAAAACGGGACTCCACGGGGTACTGTTCATCTCCACCGTCGACCTCCTCCAGCCTCCATGGGCAACTGTTCATCCATCATCGACCTCCTCCAGCCTCCACCTGTGACTGTTCATCCACGGGAACTTGTTCATCCAGCCTCCACCGCGCGCTACTCCATCAGCTGCTGTTCAACCAGCCCTCTCCACGGGCTCCTGTTCAACTACCCTTCCACGGGCTACTGTTCATCCACCCCTCCATCATCTACTATTCATGCAACCCTCCACGGGGTCATCCTATTCATCCAGCCCTCCATGGGGTCCTGTTCATCCAACCACAATCGGCTTGGTCGATCGGGGTCCTGTTCATCCACTCCCACCGGTCACTGTTCATCCAAACCCCCAGCAACACTCACTGTTCATCCAGAGGCAGCATCGATCGGCTTCAGTTAGCAACAGTAGCGAAGGAATCGCTCGATCGGGTTCAGTTAATAGCCATCAATCGATCGCTCGGGTTCAGTAACACGTAGCTTGTAGTGCAATCGCTCGGGTTTAGTTAGAGCCCAATGCCTTGCTCGGGTTCAGTTAGAGCCCAACGCCTCGCACACACGCGCGTACGTGCACAAAAGAGACACGCATCGCTCGACCTCGACCACCCACCGTAACAGGGAACACCCCGATATTTTCCTCGCCCTCGCTTCTACCATGATTTTTTCCATCATGGACGACCCAAAGAATGTCATGTAGCTGCGTCTCCGGCCTGCCCAGGACGAAAAGTCCATTTTCTATCATGATTTTTTGTCATAGAAGTAGGAGCCCACCACATCTATGATGATACCGGATTTATCACAATTATCGTCATAGAAGTGTCATAAGTATGACAGCAAAAAAATTCGTTCGTCCCAAAATGTCACGGATGTGTCTTTTCTTTGTAGTGTTGAAGTTTCTTGAAATAAGCATCGCATCCCCGAACTTTTAGAAACGACAGCTTAGGTTTCTTCCCAAACCATAATTCATACGGTGTCGTCTCAACGAATTTAGACGGCGCCCTATTTAAAGTGAATGTGGCTGTCTGTACAGCATAACCCCAAAATGATATTAGTAAATCGATAAGAGACATCATAGATCGCACCATATCCAGTAGAGTGCGATTACGACGTTCGTACACATCATTAGGCTGAGGTGTTCCAGGCGGCGTGAATTGTGAAACAATTCCACATTTCCTTAAGTGCGTACAAAACTCGTAGCTCAGATATTCTCCTCCACAGTCTGATTGTAAGAACTTTATTTTCTTGTCACATTGATTCTCCACCTCACTTTGAAATTCCTTGAACTTTTCAAAGGTCTCAGACTTGTGTTTCATTAAGTAGACATACCCATGTCTACTTAAGTCATCAGTGAGGGTGAGAACATAACGATAGCCACCGCGAGCTTCAACAGTCATTGGACCGCACACATCAGTATGTATGATTTCCAACAAGTTGGTTGCTCGCTCCATTGTTCCGGAGAACGGAGTCTTGGTCATGTTGCCCATGAGGCATGGTTCACACGTGTCAAATGATTCATAATCAAGAGACTCTAAAAGTTCATCTGCATGGAGCTTATTCATGCGTTTGACACCAATATGACCAAGGCGGCAGTGCCACAAGTATGTGGGACTATCATTATTAACCTTACATCTTTTGGTATTCACACTATGAATATGTGTAACATCACGTTCGAGATTCAATCAGAATAAACCATTGACCAGCGGGGCATGACCATAAAACATGTCTCTCATATAAATAGATAACCCATTATTCTCGGATTTAAATGAGTAGCCATCTCGTATTAAACGAGATCCAGATACAATGTTC
This sequence comes from Triticum dicoccoides, assembly GCF_002162155.2. Taxonomy (NCBI): domain Eukaryota; kingdom Viridiplantae; phylum Streptophyta; class Magnoliopsida; order Poales; family Poaceae; genus Triticum; species Triticum dicoccoides. The sequence goes on from NC_041391.1 coordinate 631,857,321, forward strand.
ATGCTCAAAGATGGCACTAAATAACAATTATGGAGGTTTAAAACTAGTCTCGTAGGTAAATTTAGAGGTAGCGTGCCGACGGCGATCACATCGACCTTGGAACCATTGCCAACGCGCATCATCACCTCGTCCTTCGCCAGTCTCCGCTTATTCCGCAACTCCTGTTTTGAGTTAAAAATATGAGCAACCGCACCGGTATCAAATACCCAGGAGCTACTACGAGTACTGGTAAGGTACACATCAATAACATGTATATCACATATACCTTTGGTGTTGTCGGCCTTCTTGTCTGCTAAGTACTTGGGGCAATTCCGCTTCAAGTGGCCATTTCCCTTGCAATAAAAACACTGAGTCTCGGGCTTGGGTCCATTGTTTGGCTTCTTCCCGGCAACTAATTTACCGAGCGCGGCAACTCCCTTGCCTCCCTTCTTGAAGTTCTTTTTACCCTTGCCTTTCTTGAAACTAGTGGTCTTTTTCACCATCAACACTTGATGTTCCTTTTTGATTTCTACCTCCGCTGATTTCAGCATTGAATATAACTTAGGAATGGACTTCTCCAACCCCTGCATATTGTAGTTCATCACAAAGCTCTTGTATCTAGGTGGGAGCGACTGGAGGATCCTGTGAATGACCGAGTAATCTAGGAGATCAACTCCCAACTAAGACAAATAGTTGTGTAACCCGGACATAGTGAGTATATGCTCACTGACAAAACTCTTTTCCTCCATCTTACAACTGTAGAACTCGTCGGAGAATTCATATCTCTCGACCTGGGCATGAGCTTGGAAAACCATTTTTAGCTCTTAGAACATCTCATATGCTCTGTGTTGCTCAAAACGCTTTTGGAGCCCCGGTTCCAAGCTGTAAAGCATGCCGCACTGAACCAGGGAGTAATCATCACTACGCGACTGCTAGGCGTTCATAACGTCTTGAGTTGCTGGGAAAATGGGTGCTTCACCTAGCGGTGCTTCTAGGACCTATGCTTTCTTGGAAGCTATGAGGATGATCCTCAAGTTCCCGACCCAGTCTGTATAGTTTCTACCATCGTATTTCAGCTTGGTTTTCTCTAGGAGCGCGTTGAAGTTGAGGGGAATATTAGCGTGGGCCATTTGATCTACAAGACATATTGCAAAGATATTTTATACTATGTTCATGATAATTAAATTCGTCTAATCAAATTATTTAATGAACTCCCACTGAGATAGACATCCCTCTAGTCATCTAAGTGATACATGATCCGAGTCAACTAAGCCTTGTCCGATCGTCACGTGAGACGGACTAGTCAGCATCAGTAAACATCTTCATGTTGATCGTATCTACTATACGACTCATGTTCGACCTTTCGGTCTCTGGTGTTCCAAGGCCATGTCTGTACATGCTAGGCTCGTCAAGTCAACCTAAGTGTTTTGCATGTGTAAATATGGCTTACACCCATTGTATGCGAATGTTAGGACCTACCACACCCGATCATCACGTGGTCCTTCGGAACAACGAACTTTCACAACGGTGCATAGTTAGGGGAACACTTTCTTGAAATTTTAATGATGGATCATCTTATTATGCTACTGTCGTTCTAAGAAAATAAGATATAAACACGACAAACATCACATGCAAATCATAAAGTGACATGATATGGCCAATATCATCTTGCGCCTTTGATCTCCATCTTTGAGGCACGGCATGATCACCTTCTTCACTGGCATGACACCGTGATCTCCATCATCGTGTCTTCATGAAGTTGTCTCGCTAACTATTACTGATACTACTATGGCTAACGGTTAGTAATAAACTAAAATAATTACATGGCGTTTTCAATGAATCACGGGTCATACAATAAATTAAGACAACTCCAATGGCTCCTGTCGGTTTTCATACTCATTGACATGCAAGTCATGATTCCTATTACAAGAACATGATCAATCTCATACATCACATATATCATTCATCACATTCTTTTGGCCATATCACATCACATAGTATACCCTGCAAAAATAAGTTAGACAACCTCTAATTGTTGTTGCATGTTTTACGTGGTAGCTATGGGTTTCTAGCAAGAACGCTTCTTACCTAAGCAAAAGCCACAACGGACATATGCCAATTGCTATTTGCCCTTCACAAGGACCCTTTTCATGGAATCTGATCCGTCTAAAGTGCGAGAGACTGGCACCCGCTAGCCACCTTATGCAACAAGTGCATGTCAGTCGGTGGAACCCGTCTCACGTAAGCGTACGTGTAAGGTCGGTCCGGGCCGCTTCATCCCATGATGCCGCCAAATCAAAATAATACTAATAATGGAAAGCATATTGAACAAACCAACGCCCAAACCTACTTTTGTTCTACTCGTGCATAGAATCTACGCATAGACCTAGCTCATGATGCCACTGTTGGGGAATGTAGCAATAATTCAAAATTTTCCTATGAACACCAAGATCAATATAGGAGATTCTAGCAACAAGACAGAGAGAGAGAGGATGAGAATACCTTTGAAGATCGCTAAGCAGAAGCATTACTAGAACGCGGATGAGGGAGTCATACTCGCGGCGATTCAAATCGCGGAAGATCCGATCTAACGCCGAACGGACGATGCCTCCGCGTTCAACACACGTACAGCCCGGGGACGTCTCCTCCTTCTTGATCTAGCAAGGGTCAAGGAGAAGTTGAGGGAGAGCTCCGGCAGCACGACGGCGTGGTCATGGAGCTTGCAGTTCTCCGGCAGGGCTTCGCCAAGCGCTACTATGGAGGAGGAGGTGTTGGGGAGTGAGGGGGTCCTCGACTAGGGGGTGTCCGGATAGCCGAACTATCATCATCGGCCGGACTCCAAGACTATGAAGATACAAGATTGAAGACTTTGTCATGTGTTCGGATGGGACTTTCCTTGGCGTGGAAGGCAAGCTTGGCGATACGGATATGTAGATCTCCTACCATTGTAACCGACTCTGTGTAACCCTAGCCCTCTCTGGTGTCTATATAAACCGGATGGTTTTAGTCCATAGAAAATAACAACAATCATACCATAGGCTAGCTTCTAGGGTTTAGCCTCATTGATCTCATGGTAGATCTACTCTTGTAATACCCACATCATCAATATCAATCAAGAAGGACGTAGGGTTTTACCTCCATCAAGAGGTCCCGAACCTGGGTAAAACATCGTGTCCCTTGTCTCCTGTTACCATCCGCCAAGACGCACAGTTCGGGACCCCTACCCCGAGATCCGCCGGTTTTGACACCGACATTGGTGCTTTCATTAAGAGTTTCTCTGTGTCGTCACCGATAGGCTCGATGGCTCCTTCGATCATCAACAACAACGCGGTCCAGGGTGATACTTTTCTCCCTGGACAGATCTTCGTATTCAGCGGCTTTGCACTGCGGGCCAATTCGTTTGGCCTTCTGGAGCAGATCAAAAGCTACGCCCCTGGCCGTCAGGTCAGATTTCGAAGTCTGAACTTCACGGATGACATCCGCGGAGACTTGATCTTCAATGGATTCGAGCCACAGCCGAGCGCGCCGCACTGCCACGATGGGCATGATTTAGCTCTGCTGCCGGACAGTGCCCTGGAGGCCGCACACGAGTCCGCTCCGACCCTCGATTCGGAGCCGGCTATGCAGATCGAGGACGGGTGGTTAGACACCGCCTCGGGGGCTGCAACCTCTACGGCGATAGAGCCGAATACTAACCTTGTCCCTTGTGAAGCTCGTGACTCCGAGGTGCCGGACTCCTTGCCAGACTCTGAACCTCCCGCGCCCCCTCCAATCGAATCCGATTGGGCGCCGATCATGGAGTTCACCGCTGCGGACATCTTTCAACACTCACCTTTTGGCGACATCCTGAGTTTGCTAAAGTATCTCTTGTTATCAGGAGAGCCGTTGCCGGACTGCAGTCAGGACAGTTGGGATGCGGACGACGAAGAAATTCAAGACCCACCCACCACCCACTTAGTAGCCACTATCGACGACTTAACCGACATGCTAGACTTCGACTCCGAAGACATCGACGGTATGGACGACGATGCCGGAGACGACCAAGAACCAGCGCCTATTGGGCACTAGAAAGCCACCTCGTCATACGACATATACATGGTGGATATCCCAAAGGATGGGAATGGCGAAGGAACAACGGAGGAAGACCCCTCCAAGAAACAGCCCAAGCGCCGGCATCAGTGGCGCTGCTCTAAATCCCGCCACAGCAAGAATGGCAATTCCCGCACCGGAGATAATAATACCCCAGACAGTGCCAAAGACAACCCCCTCCAGCAAGATTCAGCGCAGGAGGACGGAGATGCCAGCCCTCATGAGAGAGCGGTAGACAAGAGGTAGAGGATGATAATTACATGCCTCCCTCCGGAGACGAGGCATGCCTCGACGACGACGAATTTTTTGTGCCTGAGGATCCCGTCGAACAAGAGCGTTTTAAACGCAGGCTTATGGCCACGACAAACAGCCTCAAGAAAAAGCAGCAACAACTTAGAGATGATCAGGATCTGCTAGCCGACAGATGGACTGAAGTCCTTGCGGCCGAAGAGCATGAGCTCGAACGCCCCTCCAAAAGCTACCCCAAACGAAAGTTGCTACCCCGATTAGAGGAGGACGCATATAAACCTGCATCACCAGAGCACAATGCGGCTGACCGGCCACCTCGTGGCCGCGACAGAGAGGCCTCTAAGCCCTCCACTAGAACCGTACACCGGCATCGCTCGAAAAGAACAAGGCCACAGGGGAACGCTCTGGACTTGCGAGATATATTGGAGGATAAGGCAAGACAATCAAGATCGATCTATGGATCGCGTGGGCGCCCCATGATACGTGACGACAACCGTCGCGCCGAACACAATAAGTCCGGCCGGGCCGAACACAGTAGACAAAGCTCGTTGGAGCTCCGTCGTGATATAGCCCAATACAGAGGCGCCGCACACCCACTATGCTTCACAGATGAAGTAATGGATCAGCAAATCCCCAAAGGGTTTAAACCCGTGAATATTGAATCCTATGATGGCACAACAGACCCCACAGTTTGGATCGAAGACTATCTCCTTCATATCCACATGGCCCGCGGTGACGATCTTCACTCCATCAAATACCTCCCACTCAAGCTTAAAGGACCAGCTCAGCATTGGCTTAACAGCTTGCCAGCAGAATCAATTGGGTGTTGGGAGGACCTGGAAGCCGCATTCCTTGATAACTTCCAGGACACGTATGTGCGACCACCAGACGCTGACGACCTAAGCCACATAATTCAGCAGCCAGACGAATCGGCCAGACAATTCTGGACACGGTTCTTAACTAAGAAAAATCAAATCGTCGACTGTCCGGATGCGGAGGCCCTCGCGGCCTTCAAACATAACATCCGCGATGAGTGGCTTGCCCGGCACCTGGGACAGGAAAAGCCGAAATCCATGGCAGCCCTCACATCTCTCATGACCCGCTTCTACGCTGGAGAGGACAACTGGCTAGCCCGCAGCAACAACCTCAGCAAAAATTCTGGCAGTCCGGATACAAAGGACCGCAATGGCAGGTCGCGTCATAACAAGAACAAACGCCGCTTTAACGGCGACAATAATGAGGATACGGCAGTCAATGCCGGATTCAGAGGCTCCAAACCCGGTCAGCGGGAAAAATCCATTCAAAAGAACTACTACGGGCCGTCCAATTTGGACCGAATACTCGATCGCTCGTGCCAGATACACGGCACCCCCGAAAATCCAGCCAACCACACCAACAGGGACTGTTGGGTATTCAAGCAGGCAAGCAAGCTAATTGCCGAAAACAATGGCAAGGGGCTGCATAGCGATGACGAAGAAGAGACCCGACCGCCGAACAATAGAGGATAGAAGGGTTTCCCCCCACAAGAGCGGACGGTGAATATGTTATACGCAACCCACATACCCAAGAGGGAGCGGAAGCGTGCACTCAGGGACGTATACGCGATGGATCCAGTCGCCCCGAAGTTCAACCCATGGTCCTCCTGCCCGATCAATTTTGATCGAAGGGACCACCCCACCAGCATCCGCCATGGCGCATTCGCCGCATTGGTTTTAGACCCAATCGTCGATGGATTTCACCTCACCAGAGTCCTGATGGACGACGGCAGCTGCCTGAACCTGCTTTATCAGGACACAGTGCGCAAGATGGGCATAAACACCTCAAGGATTAAACCCACAAAGAAGACCTTTAAAGGCGTCATACCAGGTGTAGAGGCCCATTGTACAAGCTCAGTTACACTGGAAGTGGTCTTCGGATCCCCGGATAACTTCCGAAGCGAGTAGTTAATCTTCGACATAGTTCCGTTCCGTAGCGGCTATCATGCTCTGCTCGGACGGATCGCGTTTGCAAAGCTCAACGCGGTGCCGGACTACGCATACCTCAAGCTCAAGATGCCAGGCCCTCGAGGAGTCATCACGGTCAACGGAAACACCGAACGCTCCCTACGAACGGAGGAATATACAGCGGCTCTCGCGGCAGAAGTACAATGCAACCTCTTAAGGCAATTCTCGAGTCTGGCCGTTAAGCGACCGGACACGGCTAAATGCACCCGAAGTAACTTACAACAAGACCACCTGGCACGTTCCGAGCACGCGTAGCAATGCGGCCCCAACCCCAGCCCTCGCAAGATCGCAAGACTGTTCCTTCGCGTACATCATTACGCTTTGGAGATACCATGTGCATAGGGGAAGGGGCATGACCACGACAGGCCCAGAATGTGGCTTAACCACATCAGGGGCTCCCAAGTGTGTCATTCATTTTTTTTGTTTTTTCTTTCTTACCCACAGGACTCCGTTCACCAGAGGCCCTGTCCGGCAGTAGACCGGCCGAACTCACGATGCAACAGCCAGGGAAGGAGAAAGGCTACGATGAATATCCAGGTGGTCTCCATTACGAGCACTAAATCTATTTTATACACCATTCTGCGGCCTACCCCTGGAGGGGGACATATTTAATAGTCCCATCCCTTGCTCATCGCACTATTTGTATCGTTCTGCATTCATGGCAGTATTTCTTGAATAAACAATGCAGCACCTTTTTGCTTATAATTGCATTCCTTTCTTATACATATGTTCATTTATGACATGTCGCATCCGTACACTTTGGTATGGCTAAATACACCAGGGGCTTAAGTTCCCCACATTATGGTGTGATAAGTCCGAACACTTTCATAAGTGCAGCACCCCGAACTTATAGCATTATATGAATCGGCTCCGAATCATGTCTTGGGTCAATAGTTGGGTTTGCCCGGCTCCCATGTTTTGGTACCTTACGTTCCGTTCTATCGGCTAAGGTAGCACTGGGAGAACCACTGCTATTGCGCCCCACTTGAGCTGGGCGACCCCCTCAGTGGAGAAAGCTAAAACTAACCGTCATGATGAGGCGAGAGACGGTCGCTGTTCGAGAGGTTTTTTCGAGTCCCTAAAGACTTATGTCGCTTAGAGCGAGGAACCGGCTTTGTCCGGCCCAGGCGTGGATAGCGCCCCAAATTCGGCCTTCCGAGCACTAGGGGCTTCGTCGAAATTTAAAATTATAGAATTCTATGGCTAAGTGAGAGTGTTCAAGCATTATATGTCAGGTTGCCTAGTTCGTTGTGTTGAGCGCCTCCCTAGATGGACCCATATATGGGAACAAGAGTGCTCAAATTTATCCCGAATACCCCAGCACTCGTGGCATGGGGGCTGAAGCCGACGACTTGCCATCTCTCAGATTTGATAAACAGCCGCACAGAAGGTAATATTTTAAATCAACAAGTGTTGCTTAGCGCATATGAACAAAGTTTTCAGCGCACAGGATAACAAAATGCGAGTCTACTCAAATATTACATTACTGGAGCACTAACCCGCAATAGTGCGGGCACCCTTCAGGATACTCTTCTAATACATCTCGGGCATGCGATACTCTTTGCCCGGCGGAGGCGCATCCGTCACAAGCTTCTCAGCATCCATCTTGCCCCAGTGCACCTTAGCACGGGCAAGGGCCCGACGGGCACCTTCAATACAGGCGGATCGCTTGATGACCTCAACCCATGGACAATCATCCACCAGCTGCCGCACCAGGCCGAAGTAGCTCCCAGGCATGGCCTCATTGGGCCACAGCCGAACTATGAGGCCCTTCATTGCCTGTTCGGCCACCTTGTGGAGCTCGACCAGCTGCTTCAGCTGGTCGCTAAGGGGCACCGGATGTCCGGCCTCAGCATACTGAGACCAGAAGACCTTCTCCATCGAGCTCCCCTTCTCGGCCCTGTAGAAAGCGGCAGCATCGGACACACTGCGGGGCAGATCTGCAAACGCTCCTGGAGAGCTCCGAATTCGAGTAAGTAACAGGTAATTCACATTCACATGCTTGCTTTGCATGAAAAATGCCTTACCCGCCGCTATTTTCTTCAACGCCTCGATTTCCTGAAGGGCTTTGTGGGCTTCGGCCTTAGCGGCTTTGGCGCTCTCAAGAGCCGATGCAAGCTCGGACTCTCGAGTCTTCGAGTCGCGCTCCAAACTCTCATGCTTTTCCATGAGAGCCTGGAGATCTTGCTGTACATTCGCCACCCGCCCCTCCTGCTTCTCTCGTCCGACGCGCTCCACGGCAGCATTACGTTCGGCCGAGGACACCGCCTCCTTCAGGGTCGCCACCTCGTTCGTGGCCCCTGAAGTACCCAAGTTATCCTTGTCATTTCTCTTGCAACCAAATCCTTTTCTGTAAGGTACAACTTAATAAGGTGTTACTCACCTTCCTTGTCCTCGAGCTGCTTCTTGGCACAGCCGAGCTCGTTCTCGGACCGCTCGAGGCTTTGCATCAAAGCATTGACCTCCGCAGTCAGTGTGGCAGAGGTCAGCAGCGCAGCCTGCAATCCCATATTGACATATTTATTAAGACTCCTGCGTATATCTTTTTAGATCCTCAGTCCGGCTTTTCTTTTCGAACACCGAACCAAGCATCAGGGGCTACTGTCTATGCGGTACTATTTTACATATATTAATATTCTTACCTCAAAGCCCGATAGAAGGCTGCTGCAGGCTTCGGTCAGCCCGCTTTTGGCAAGCTGAACCTTCTGAATCACCGCACTCATGACAGTGCGGTGTTCCTCCTTGATGGAAGTGCCGTTGAGCGCCTCCAGCAAGTTATCCGGCGCCTCCGGTTGGACGGAGGCCGCCGGCGTCACGGTCTTGCCCTTCTTACGAAGGGGCCGCTCGCCGGACTCCGGAACCACTGCAGGTCCCTCTGCCACCTCCAGGTCCTCCTCCTCCGGGTGGGTCCTTCTGTGGGATCCCACCTCGGCGTCGTCAGCATCACGGGGGGAGGAGGCGGTTGGAAGTGAAGTACTGTTCACATCCGACGTGCCCAAGGACCCGCTCGACGAAGCGGGAAGATCGTTCTTGGGCGGACTGCAGGGTTGTATGCGGCGTTTGAAAGACACCATGTGGCAGAAAGAAAAATCATGAAGTCATTTGGGAGTCCGGATACTTACCATCTCGCCAGGGGCTTGGCCCTTGGAGGCCAATCCTCGTCGTCGTCATCAGCATGGGCGGAACAGTCTGGGGGAAGAGTCCTTCCCTTCTTGGACCCTTCGGCCTCCCTCGTTGGGGAAGCCTTCCTGTTCTTCCCTCCCCCTGCTGGGGGAGAGGCCTTTTTCTTATCCTCCTTGTCCTCGTGGGAGGAGTCCGCCTCGGAGTCATTGGACACCTGAAAACGGAAACTCTTTCGAGTTCCCGGGGCCTCCTTCTTAGCCTTCTTCTCTGGCACCACGTGGGGTGCCGAAACCAGCAGCCCCGCTAAACGGGCGTCCGCTGGGTCTTCTGGAAAAGGGGCCGGACAGTTGGTCTGCTCGGCCTTCTTCAGCCAGTCCTGTCAAAGGAGAGGGAGTTTAGATTCCGCATGGAGTCAAACTATGGAGAACAAGTGTCCCATAAAGGGTAAAATCGCTTACCTCGCTAGCCTGGCGCTGCGAGCTGAATCTGCTATCTTCGGTAGCGGATGCGGGAGCCTCGGCGCCCTTAAACAGCACCTTCCAGGCATCTTCGTACCTAGTGTCGAAGAGCCCGCTCAAGGTTCGGTGCTGGGCCGGATCAAACTCCCACAATTTGAAGGCCCGTTGTTGGCACGGGAGAATCCGGCGGATGAGCATGACCTGGACTACGTTGACAAGCTTGAGCTTCTTGTTCACTAGCTTTTGGATGCAGGCTTGAAGTCCGGTCAGCTCCTCCGAATCGCCCCAAGTCAGGCCACTCTCCTTCCAAGAGGTGAGGCATGTGGGGATGCCAGATCTGAATTCGGGGGCCGCTACCCATTTAGGGTCACGCGGCTCGGTGATGTAGAACCACCCCAATTGCCACCCCTTGATGGTTTCCACGAAGGCGCCCTCGAGCCAAGTAACATTGGGTATCTTGCCCACCATGGCGCCTCCACACTCTGCTTGACTGCCCTTCACAACCTTCGGCTTGACATTAAAGGTCTTGAGTGACAAGCCATATCATGAGTGACAACCCCTCCACACTCTGGATGCAGAGGAAAGCCTCGCACACGACGATAAACGCCGAGATGTTGAGGATGAAATTCGGGGCCAGATCATGGAAATCCAGGCCATAGTAGAACATGAGCCCCCGGACAAAGGGGTGCAGTGGGAAGCCCAGTCCGCGAAGGAAATGGGGAAGGAATACCACCCTCTCATGGGGCCTGGGGGTAGGGATGGGCTGCCCCTCGTCGGGGAGTCGGTGCGCGATGTCGCTGGACAGATATCCGGCGTTGCGCAGCTTCTTGATGTGCCCCTCCGTAATGGAGGAGGCCATCCACTTGCCTCCCGCTCCGGACATAGTTGGAGAAGGTTCAGGTGAGATGTGCGAACTTGGGCGCTGGAGCTCGAGTGCACGGAGATGGATAAGCAAAGGAGGAAGAAGGCGTAGGTAAAAAGGTGGATCCTTATCCCCTTATATATGGGCGGACGAAACTATGGGTCCCCACCGGCCTGATAAAACTCGCTTTTCTCCCAAGCGCCGCAATCAATGGCGCGGTTGGGTTACCCACGTCCGTATTGATGGGAATCCCGAAATAAGGGGAACACGATCTCTGCTGCGACAAGACGTGCCAAGGAAACCGCTTCGCTAAACGTGCTGAGGTGGTATAATAAAAATGATTCAAGTAAAGGCTTGGTTGTGGTGTGACGTCACGCCACGGAATACATCAGCAGATTGAACTTGTGTAAATATTATTCTCTCTACGGTGGAATGTGGAATTTATTTTGCAGAGCCGGACACTATCCTGGAGTTCACAATCTTCTATAAATTATTCGGATGAGGAACCCGCCTTGCAATGCCAAAGACAATATGCGCGCCAGACTCGTCGTCATTGAAGCCTGGTTCAGGGGCTACTGAGGGAGTCCTGGACTAGGGGGTGTCCGGATAGCCGAACTATCATCATCGGCCGGACTCCAAGACTATGAAGATACAAGATTGAAGACTTCGTCCCGTGTCCGGATGGGACTTTCCTTGGCGTGGAAGGCAAGCTTGGCGATACGGATATGTAGATCTCCTACCATTGTAACCGACTCTGTGTAACCCTAGCCCTCTCCGGTGTTTATATAAACCAGATGGTTTTAGTCCGTAGGACATAACAACAATCATACGATAGGCTAGCTTCTAGGGTTTAGCCTCCTTGATCTCGTGGTAGATCTACTCTTGTAATACCCACATCATCAATATCAATCAAGCAGGACGTAGGGTTTTACCTCCATCAAGAGGGCCCGAACCTGGGTAAAACATCGTGTCCCTTGTCTCCTGTTACCATCCGCCTAGACGCACAGTTCGGGACCCCCTACCCGAGATCCGCCGGTTTTGACACCGACAGGGAGGAAGAGGGCTGCGCCAGGGGAAGGGGGCAGCAGCCCTCCCACCTCCCCACTATTTATAGGCGCAATGGAGAGGGGGGACGGCCCCCTCCAGATGTATCTAGAGGGGGGAGGGGCGGCCAAGGGGGGAGACTTACCCCGCAAGCCAAGGGGGGTGCCCCCTTTAGGGTTCCCCCCAACCCTAGGCGCATGGGCCCTAGGAGGGTTGGCGCCCAGCCCACTTAGGGGCTGGTTCCCCTCTATATTCAGCCCATGGGGCCCTCTGTCACGACCGGTTTTCCAATAAAAATATTTATTGATAAACCAGTCTTTTGAGTCCAGTATGAGAGAAATCCTCCTCACTGGTAGACAATTTCTTGATACAATAAGCCAGTAGCATAAAATATATTACAGGGTTGAACTGCGGTCACTCAACCAAATTATTACAAGCACGCCAATAATCATACATAATGGCGGACAGGACACAGTGGTGTGGAGACATACTACTGACTCATGGATAGGTTGGTGGTGGAAAAGCACAGCGGGAAGGGAAATACAAGACTCTAATGATATCATTTCATCGAACGTCGAGGTGAGGCTCGATAAATTTATTTGGTAGCGGAAGCGGTTATAAAACAGTGGCCAAATCCAGGGTCGCACGAGACTGACTGGGACTCCTCTAAGTGTCGGACTCGCTATTGAACTCTTCATCCATGAGATCGCCTTCGTCAGCATCTGGCCAAATCAACAAGCCAGTGAGTACTTTGAAAGTACTCGCAAGACAGTTCGGACGTAAGATATAACAAATGCATGCATGGATGCAACATGATTAATTCCTTAATGCACCATAAATAAAAATTGGCATAACGGGTAAGTGAAAAGGGAAAACGGCGGTAGTCCGCCTGAAATTCCACAGACATAAATAAGGACCGATCGAGTGTCTGAAGTGACGCCTCGAAAGGTGAACAAATGCAAATAAGGAAATGATGCCACAGTCGGGCATCTTAGCGACACCACATAAAGGGCTTTAAAAGAAATGCCACAGTCGGACATCTGAGCGACATCGCGTAAAGGGCTTTTAAAAGAAATGCCACAGTCGGACGTCTGAGCGACATCGCAGAAAGGGCTTTAAAAGAAATGCCACAGTCGGACGTCTGAGCGACATCACATAAAGGGCTTTAAAAGAAATGCCACAGTCGGACGTCTGAGCGACATCACATAAAGGGCTTTTAAAAGAATTGCCACAGTCGGACGTCTGAGCGACATCGCAGAAAGGGCTTTAAAAGAAATGCCACAGTTGGACGTCTGAGCGACATCACATAAAGGGCTTTTAAAAGAATTGCCACAGTCGGACGTCTGAGCGACATCGCAGAAAGGGCTTTAAAAGAAATGCCACAGTCGGACGTCTGAGCGACGTCACATAAAGGGTTTTTAAATTCACCAGTAAACAATACTCATAATAAACATTCACACCATGAGAATAAACGGGTTAGTCCATCCACAGGGATAATCATTCAATCGGACTTAGCACTCATGCGATTCACCGGATTCTCTGTCATCAAAGCTGACAATTGATTAGGATCAGATGGAACGAACTTGACATGGAAGAGATGATTTGGAGGAATATATGACTCTGTAGAGTTTGTACAAAATTTTTCCCACAGTCAGCGGATTTCCGTAGTCCTGAAGGACTAGTTCCGTTTATGGTATTTCGGGAGAAAACACAACTAACCGGTACACACCCATCCTACCTCTCGATGCTAGGAATCACCCTAGTCATCGTCCAAGAAAAACTTTTGAGACGGGGAGATCACAATCTCGAATAGCATGGGATCAAATTTATATACGTGCGCTCTAAGGGGTGCCCCCCTCTCGGTCCCAACCGGAAACACCCATGCCCCCTGACCGGATGACTGGCTTTAATCCAGGGCCATGGAACCATCATCACGGCCTCTCCTCTTTGGTGTGTACCATGAAAGTGGTTTGCAACTTACTAAACCATATTCCTTGCGGAAAACATGTGGTAGTACAAGGAAGGAAATGATAGGTACTGGACCGAAATGGTTTGACACTGAAGTCACATAGTCTGGCGTAAGACTGGCATGCTACAACACTGCCATCGTACCCATCCTCATACCAACACATGGCCATTCATATTCACATTCATCCACGTATGGATCATTGAACTCACTCACCTCGTTATCACATAAAATAACGTTCATCGGTATGCTTACCAACATGCCATGAAACTAACTAAATGCAAAACATGCCGAGACACTCATCATATCAAAAGTTCAAACATGCTTGCCTGGTTCAGAGTAGTCGGAGCCTAGCTCGGTGAAGTTCGCGGCTCCGTCACCTCCTTCGGTATCTACGGTTTAAAGAAAATACATGCGCTAACCTAAATACCAAGGAGAGCACAGAAGGTAAACCAAATATTTTTCAAATAAATGTGATAAAAAACTAGACAAAATTTGAAAGAGAACAGAAAAAGAATCAATCAAAAATACTTTTCTGATTAAAAGTTATAAGGGTTTTTGTCCAGGGACTTATCTGTAATGAAACAGAAGATTTCCAGGGGCTAGTTTATAAAAGCAGAAAACGCTTCGGTAGCGATTACGCCAGCCCGAAGAGAAAACGTATTTGGCAGAAGGCGTTTTCAGATAACGCTTCATTTAGAAAGGACAGAGAGGCTGACAGCGGGTCCCACTTGTCATGTTTAAATATTCAAATGGGAGGGACGAGGCTCGTCGGCGCCCGAGAGCTGCTGAGGTCGCCGGCGGCGATCCACGGCGAGGCATGGGGATCAGAGGTTACCAATGTGCTCACCGTGTCCTTCCGCAGCGGTGGGGGGTGGTGTTGGTCGCCGGTGAGCACCACGTCGACGGCGGTCTCAACTCCGGCGGATGGTGGTTCGGGCGTGGATGGAGCTCGTCGGAGAGGGCTGCAAGGATTAAATTGAGGTGGGGGTTAGACTACTGGGTGCAAGAGAGGGCTACGGACGAGGTTTGGGCGCCGGAGGTGGCCTCACCGAAGTGAATCGAGCTGGAGGCCGAGGCGGATCGGGGTGGCCGGAGCCGGGGAAGGAGACCTCCTCGAGGTCCTCCCAGTGGCCTGGCGGGGTGCTGGTGAGTAGTGGGGGTGCTGCGTGCACGAGAGTGGGCTCGGGACCCCTTTATATAGGCGGTCCGAGGCGGTTGCCGTGAACGGAGATTTCCGGCGAGCGATTACGGTGGCGCAGTGCTCGGTCGGGGTGGTTAGGGAGTCGAGCGTCATCACGGAGGTTCAAAGGGTCCATTTTTGTGCTAAGCTGGCGCGGGCCCATCGGCGGCAGAGAGCGCGCTCCGTGCGTGCTGCGCCACGGCGACGGTGCCGCATGCGTGCGCTGGCACGGAGAAGGCCACGCGGAGCCACCAGAAGATTTGGGCGGTGCCGAACGGCGTTGCGCCGCCGTTCTCCTCCCTGTCGGCCGTTACGGGGAGCCGGCCGCCGCAAGACACGCCGGCGAAGGCGGGCCAGGGCGCCACCGACGCCAGGGTCGCGCCAAGTGCGCGTGTGAAGCTTCGGACAAGCAAGCGAGGCCGCGAGCAACGTGCCAAGTGCACTGTGGCCGCGTGACTGAAACTGTCGAAACTGAAGATGACACTGAAACTGAATTTCTGAACTTTGAACAGTAACAGTGCCACAAGGTGTTCGACCAAATGAAAATGGCCTCTGGTGATTTTTCCTTGAGCTGATTTTTGGTGGAGTGGCTTCTCCTTGCTCAAGTTGGCTGTATGATTTTTGGTGGAATTTTTGGAGGAGTGTAGATATGAATTTCACCAAATTTGGCAAATCTGGTCCAAACTTGCAGAGACTAAATTTTGAAAATTTTGAAAAGAGGAGGAGTGGATCAAGATGGTTCTGGGTTATGGATGCTAAGGACAATCCAGGAGAATTGGTTTGAGGTCAAAACTCAAATGCAATAGGGCACTTGCTTTGAAAATCTCTCAGGCTCCAAATAATTTCAGAATTGAATTTGGGGAAAAATAATTAGAATAAAAATCCAAAACCAGTTTGGATTAGTTGGGACAGATAATTTAGGTTGATCACAAGGGGGAGGGGAGGTTTTGGAGGGGTTTTATCTCATGGGCAAAAATACAAAGCCAAGGGTGGCTTCAAAGATATGAAAATCCCAAATTTTCATGGGGTTTCTTTTTTAAAAGAAAAAGATTAAACTCCAAAATAATTTTGAGAGAGAACCAACAGAGAAGAAGTTTGCAAAAGATCAACCACCAAAGTTTGAAAGAAATAAAATCCCTGCCAAGGCAAAAAGAGGTTTTTAAGAAGAAGTTTTTTCTGAGAAAGAAGAAAAAAATTAAAAGAACAAAAGTCTCTCCTCAAAACCACAAAGCTTTTTGATAAAAACCAAAATAAGAATTTTGGAGTGTCACACCCTCCGGGGCCGGTGGACCCTCGGAACCCTTTTGGTGGTCCCGGTACAATACAGATATACCCCCGAACATTTCCGATGACCGAATAAGGACTTCCCATATATAAATCTTTGTCTTCGGACCATTCCAGAACTCCTCATGACGTCCAGGATCTCATCTGAGACTCTAAACAACATTCGGTAACCACATACTAATTCCCATAACAACTCTAGCATCACCGAACCTTAAGTGTGTAAACCCTACGGGTTCGGGAATCATGCACACATGACCGAGACAGCTCTCCGGCCAATAACCAATAGCGGGATCTGGATACCCATGTTGGCTCCCACATGTTCCATGATGATCTCATCGGATGAACCATGATGTCGGAGATTCAATCAATCCCGTATACAATTCCCTTTGTCAATCGGTATGTTACTTGCCCGAGATTCGATCGTCGGTATCCCAATACCTCATTCAATCTCGTTATCGGCAAGTCACTTTACTTGTTCCGTAATGCATGATCCCGTGACTAACTGCTTAGTCACATTGATATCATTATGATGATGCATTACCGAGTGGGCCCAGAGATACCTCTCCGTCATACGGAGTGACAAATGCCAGTCTCGATTCGTGCCAACCTAACAGACACTTTTGGAGATACCTGTAGTGTACCTTTATCGCCACCCAGTTACGTTGTGATGTTTGGTACACCCAAAGCATTCCTACGGTATCCGGGAGTTTCACAATCTCATGGTCTAAGGAAATGATACTTGACATTAGAAAAGCTTTTAGCTAACGAACTACACGATCTTGTGCTATGCTTAGGATTGGGTCTTGTCCATCACATCATTCTCCTAATGATGTGATCCTGTTATAAATGACATCTAATGTCCATGGTTAGGAAACCATAACCATCTATTGATCAATGAGATAGTCAACTAGAGGCTCACTAGGGACATGTTGTGGTCTATGTATTCACACATGTATTACAGTTTCCGGTCAATACAATTATAGCATGAGCAATAGACAATTATCATGAACAAGGACATATAATAATAACCATTTTATTATTGCCACTAGGGCAGATTTCCAACACCGACTGCATATTTTGGTGAGACCGATATAGTTGCAAGTTGCAACAGGCAACAAAGAGTTTGCAAGCCCATCACGGTGAGACCAAGATCCCATTGGTGCGACAGAACTGATTAGGGTTTCTGGCAGTGGCTATGTCAAGTGAACTCAGTGGCGCCGGATGAATCAAATCGGTGGGGCCGAGTTTGACTTTAGGTTTTGACATATTTGGAATTGACAAAGTGGTAGAGGGCTTTGGAGCATATCACTAAGAGCTTTGAGAAAGTAGACCATTAAGCAACACCTCATCCCCTCTTAATAGTATTGGCTTTCCTATGGACTCAATGTGATCTTGGATCACTAAAATAGAAATGAAGAGTCTTAAGCTTTTGCCAATCTTCTGTCCTTAGCATATTGAAGGGGTTCCTCATCCTCTGTCCATGCCGCGCCTTTGCTGAACTTTCTTAAAAATACTAGATGAAAATATTAATCCAACAAGGGATATGTTGACATTAATTACCAAAATCACCCAGGGAGCACTTGTGCTTTCAATCTCCCCTTTTTGGTAATTGAGACAACATACATCAAACCTTTAGATAAAGATATGAAGAATAATAAGTAAAGCTTTGGAAAGACATGTAACATGCATAGACTCCCCCTACATGTATGCAATCATGTAAAGATAGTATGTAAGAACATCTGAATGCATAAGCATGTCAGAGCAAGCAATGAGTTACATGTATCTTGGCTATATGCATCAGAGCAAAAGATGTAAATGCAGGAAATGTACCTTCATGTTTATGAGTCCTTCTTGCAAACAATACGTACATCAGCAAGAGATCGTCATGCACATGAGTGTGATGCATATACTTAGCTTGTGGTCTTGAGTTAGCCTTGGAGGAGGTGAATCTTGAGAAAAAATAGGGTTAGATAACACAAAAACACCCACTAATCAGAGCAAGTTGAGAAAACCACTAAGGTACCAAGATTGGGATGACATGTGGTGAGTGAGCACTTAGTACTCTATTTGGATATAGACATGTCCCCAAAGAATAAAGAAATGCAATGAATTCCAAAGATTTTCTTCCCTTACATACGAACTCTTTCTGCCCCTGAAACTGATATTGGATAATGGGAGAAGGTAGGATAGAAGAAAATCAGGACAAAGCAAAGCAAACATAACAGTTACATAACATGTCTTTCCCTTCTTAAAGACATGTGAGTTCTCTCCTCTATGGTTAATAAGCATCTGGAGAAGCTAAGATGTGCTTTCTCTCTTTTGTGATAAGCTTTGATGTGCTCTCTCTCCCCCTTTGACATCAATTTCCAAGAAGGGATCTTCTAGAGGATGAGACATATAGGTTTGGTCCTTGAGTCACATTACAAAGCGGCATGTAATTTAAGATGCTAGTAGAGGATAAGAATCATCGAGTGGAGCTGGAAGGAAATGATAATATCAAAGACAAAGAGTTTTCTCAGTAGTGACATCGGTAACTCTAATTCTTTCTCATCGGTGATACCGAGTTGGCAGTGTCATAGATGACGCATATTGGTCAGACCGGGTTTGTCCTTGTTGGTTGTACCAATGAACAATCTACAATGTATCTTTGCAGTTTGGTCTAGTCGAGAGGTAGGAATCGGTGAGACCGAGTTCACTACAGAGGAAGACATTTGTCATCTCAGCTCACTAGGCAAATAAGATCTCACAAGGATTTGCAAGGAATTAGCTGAAAGATTTGCAAAGAATTAGATGCAAGGAATGCAGAAAATAACAGACAAAAGAAATGAAATCTAGATGAAGTTTTTTTGAAAGGGGAACAAACAAGCAAGAAACAAAACGCAGGAACACAAAGAAATACTAGAGAACTTCATCTAGAAAGGGTCGGCGACAAAGTCACCTCTGTTAGAGTATATTAACTGGGAGTAAAGTGAGAGCACTTGATCGTAGGTCATACTCATCGTTTAAGCTCAAAATGGGATTACCATTTTTTCTTTAAGCATTTTGATGTATTCACATCTTGTTGACTTACTTTGACCCACGACTTGGGGTAAATCTCCTCTAAGATGGAATAACATACCTTGGGTGGTGGTGTTGATCTTGATCATGTAGTTGAACTTGTGTAGGATGCTCAAAGTTGATGTAGTTTATCAAGAGTTGGGAGCAGCACTTGTAGTTTGAGTTCATCTACCTAAATGGGTTAGCTTTGCAAGGAAGAGCACTTGTGTACCCAAAATGACAATCATGAAATTTGATATCAAAGGATATGTTGAAAGGATTCATGCTTCCTTGTCTTCAACCACCATATGGTAGAGAATTGGTAATGTAGAGATTGCTCAAGATTTGATCGAGTTGCAATCTCATAGATTTGGATTCATCCAAGTACCTACAAGGGTTAGATGACATGCAAGGGTACAAGTATAGGTCCAAGACATATGATCATCATCATAAGAGAAATATCAAGGATTAGTCAAAGGCTCATGCCTTACATGTATCCAAATGGAGTTTCTACTCCAAGTTTGAGGCATCAATGATGTTCAATTCACCTCCCAAATGGCAAAATACTTTTTCATCAAGCAGTTTGATGAATATATCCAACAATTGCTTATTAGTACAAACATGCTTAACATCGATGTCTCCTTTAGCAACACGATCTCCAATGAAATGATGACGAACTTCAATATGCTTAGTTAGGGAATGTTGCATGGGATTGTGAGCAATCTTAATAGCACTTGCGTTATCACAAAGCAATGGAACATGTATGTCGGATGTCGGGTTCCGGCAGGCCCTTAAGGTTCGAACTCTAGGGTGCGCACGAAGATCTTCTCCCTATCGATCCACGCCCCAAAACCTCGCCCGTGAATCTAAGCTACACGATGAACAACACAAGGGACACGAGGTTTATACTGGTTCGGGCCGCCGTTGTGGTGTAATACCCTAATCCAGTGTGTGGTGTGGTGGATTGCCTCTGGGGCCGATGATGGACAGTACAGACGAAGAACAGCCTCGCGAGGGGTGTTCTTGAGCTGGTGCAGTGTTCTACTTGGGAGGGATTCAATCCCCTTCTACTGTGGTGGCTATCTCTATTTATAGAGGCCTTGGTCCTCTTCCCAAATATTGAGTGGGAAGGGAGCCAACAATGGCCATTTTGAAGGGGACAGCTAGTACATGCTATCCTGACTAAAGTTGGTCTTCGACTGCCAAAGGCACTGGCGATGACGCCGTCCTGTGCTCCACGGTGACCTCCGTCCTGCCGTCCTGCTGGTCTTGGTCTCGTTGCACCGATAGGGAAACCTTTGCCTGATGCCTCGGTAATCCAGGCCTGCGCTTTCCCCCTTTGCACCAAAGAGGAAACAAGGAGACTGCGCTGGCTGGCGCCCGCCTGGTCTCGTTCATCATGGCTTGCGTCACGAGCACCTCGCGAGGTACTCCTTGCCTTGATCTCTCTGCCTTCTCGCAAGCCTACCTGGCGAGGCCGCCCCTGAGGAAGCCTTGCATCGCCCGCCCCGAGAAGCTTGGCCCCTCGCGAGGGTCTTGAGCTTGGGTTGATGAAGTCTGGGGACCATCATTTCGAGAACGCCTATAGTAGCCCTCGGGCCCAAGGCGCGCTTGGACTTGGCTTAGCAGCGAAGCCAAAGGGCAAGTGCGGAGCGCCTCGGGCCCCAACAGCCCGCGGCCTTGGTCGCCGTGTGGTGGTTGATTGGACGTGGGCGCCTCCGCTTCCCCACGCTCCCTCAATATCCGCCTGGCTAGGCGGACACGAAGCTTTACACAGTTATTCCCTCCCTGCTGCCCGCGTGCTTCCTGTTCCCCTTTCTTCCTTGAACCTCTACCCCCGCTTACAATCCGACTTGAGCTCTGCCCCCTCAATCTCTATTGCACCAACTAGCAGAGAAAACGGGAAGAAGCCCATGTCCTCATCCAGCTCGTCTCCGGCGATCAAGTCCGCCGTTGGCCGGTCGCTGGTGCTCAATCTGGAGGCCTTGGAGAAGATCCGCCCCGCACTCGCTTCCAGCTTCAACGAGTGTGGAAGGACAATGATTTGGCCTGCATCCCATGCCTCCAATGACACGATCGTCATAGAGGTTCGATTCTCCGTCAACGCCCTGTGGGATAGCCTGGTTACCCCTTTCTCTGCTTTCTTAACGCGGTGCTTTCCCACTACCAGGTCCATATGATGCATCTTGATCCTCAATCCGTCACCCTTCTTGTTGTCTTCGCCTTCGTCTGCGAAGCAATGGTGGGCATTACCCCTTCCGTTCCCCTCTTGCATCACTTCTTTTGCTTGCGCCTGATTGACCCATTGCAGTGCTCGGGGTGCGTGAGCTTCTAGGCCGTGGCAGAGACGGCTGCCTCGGGAATTGATTTTAGCCTCTCACCTTCTATGAATGGGTTCCGGACGCGGTGGCTGTATGTGGATGTCAGAGTTCCCAGCCCCCTGCTCTCGCAGCCGACATTGCCTGATGTCCCCAATTCGGGCTAGGGCCACGAGAGGCTTGTGAGCCCCCGGCTTTCCTTCGTCTGGCGTTGGCTGGGGAGGTTGAGAGCGCTCGGCATGACTGCGCCCAAGGTGGTGAAGGAGTTCCTCCAGCATCGCGTTGCTTCTGTCCAGCGCAATTCTCGACCGATGTGGGCCCTAACTGGGCATCAGGACCGCATGAGCCTCCAGGATAGGGAGCTGGCGCCTGAAATGCTGACGAAGGTGCTAGAGGTCTTGACAGGCGACCCCTTGCCTGGCGACATCCGGCACGGGGGCAGCCTCATGTATCTCTGCTCAGGCAGAGCTGAGTTCGCGAGGCAGATGCCTCACTTCGAGGAATGGGGGTTGCGCCCGGCTGGCCACGTGGGGCCCTGCGAGAATCCTGTTGTGTGGCTCCCTTCCCCATTGCCAACACCGATATTGCCTCAGGGGGGGCTGCAGGGAGGCAAGCATCGCTGGAGGCTAGGGGATCTAGTGTCGAGATGCTGATGCCGCGCGGAGCTCCTGAGGCGTCGTCTTCCGAAGCTTGCGAAGCCCACCCTGAGGCGGTCGTTGATGAGGGGGCGCAACCTGTGGCTCCCGAGGCCGAAGCCCCTGAGGCCTCGGCAGGCCACCAAGAAGAGGAGCCCGATCGCTCCCCTCAGCTTGGCGTCCCTAAGGCAGGCTGCTCAGGCGCTTCTTCATCTACACCACGCGCCGGCCCTCACATTGAGAGCCTGGGTCGGTTCTGCATAGACTTCGACAGCCTCCGCAAGAGGAATGAGTCTTCGAGTGGCAGTGAGCGCCCCTGCCGACCGCTGAAGCACAGGAAGTACTTCGTCATGGACGAGTATGTACCTCATTCTAGTAATTCCTTGTTCGCTGGTCCCTTTCCTGACTGTGGCACTTCAGGACCCCTCCTGCGAAGCTCGCGGAGTGTGCCGAGAAGGTGATTCCTCTGGCCTCGCCTCCATCGCTGGCCTTGGGTGTGCCGAGTTTGCGTGCTGCCCCTAACGCGAGTTCGGCCAGAGAGGCGAGCCGCCCCGCATGGTGCCTCGAGCCCGTGCTCTTGCCGCGTTTCCTTTATGACCTCGCCCGGGGCATGACCAGCCTCCCCGGGGCTTGTAGCAACCAGACCTCAAATAGTCTGATCTCTGTGCATTAGTGTCATCCCTGGATCAGTAATGCTGACACACACAGTACTTGAAGGATTTATAACAGAGTAGAAATCACACACTTATTATATCGAATGTCTCAAAAGAGAACTTATTACAATAAATATGGCTTAAGGCCATCTAATAACGATAACAACGGAAGGCTTGGAAGATAAGCAAGTCCATCAACTCCAACGGCATCACTGAGTATAAGACCACGACCTAAGGCACCTTAATCGTCGTCTGAAAAGTCTGCAACATGAACGTTGCAGCCCGAAAAATGGGTCAGCACATGGAATATGCTGGCATGTAACACATAGAGGGTAATGAAAAAATATAATGTTATACTACATGCATATATGGTTGTTGGAAAGTGCTATGGTTACAGTTTTGCATAAACCCAATTTTTTCCTACAACAAAGGAATAACTTTTATTTAACTATCATGGTGGTTGTTAAACATTGAGAAGGTTCACCCAACTCAATCCCAATTAAGCATCAACATTAAACCCAACAAAATTAATTAAAGTAACATGATGAGATTTACACGATAGTCCAAGTACTAGATACTCAAAATGTCCATAACCGGGGACACGGCTAACCATGATTAGTTTATACACTCTACAGAGGTTTGCACACTTTTCCCCACAAGAATCGATCTCCTCTGTTGGATTTCCCGCACTACATGGTGTTTGAGAAACGGATGACCGAGACATAGTCTTTCAGAAGCGTTTGCACCTTACGATGGGTAGACAGTTACACCTACTTTCCCCTACATCTGCTAATCTACCATTGTAAGAGTTCACACGACTTAATCAACTATGCTAGAGCCCATAGTAGCTTGCGGCTACACACTGAAGTGTCGGTGCGAAACGACACCTATGGGATCACTGGAATCCCTTCTAAGGTTGCGGGGCACAAGGATCGTGAGAAGAGCGGGACTAGCAGTCAACACAAAGGGATTTACCGAGGTTCGGGCCGCAAAGATGCGTAAAACCCTAAGATCCTCCGTTGGTGGATGTATTGAGTGTTCTTGAGCTCTTGAACTAGCTCTAGATGCTGTGCGGTTCCAAAAGGCCGAATCCTTTCTCCGTGTTCCATGGGCCTCCTTTTATAGGCGAAAGGGACTGCTACAGTGGCACACAGGAGGTGGAAAGTGCTACAGCGTTGCGAGCTTATCGCTCGTATTACAGGACAAGACGTATTTAATGCACGGTTTAGGTGTCCTCTCGCTTTATTTGGGACGGGAGCGAGGCTCGCCCCGTCCGTCGCTGCTCCCCCTTGCTTCGACACGCACCCTGGCCAGTGACGCATGCGGTGCCATGTAGGCAGGCAGGCAGCTGAGGTGGCGTGGTGGTGGAGCCTCCACGAAGGGTTGCATGTTGCCACACAGGTGCCTACCCAGTTGGCTGGGTCGGCAGCTACATGCGCACGGCGGCGAAGACTTGGCTGGTGCGGGCCTGGCAGTGGCCCTGCTGGGTGGCCCGGCAAGGGTCTTGCCGGGGTGCACTAGCTTCCCCGGCAAGGAACTTGCCGGGTCTTGTGGGTTTCTTCGGTGAGGATGGTTGCCTTCCTATCCTCATTTGATCTTGAGTATTCTATGTCTTCAAAAAGATCTGCATGCCACCACGGAGGCGCCTCCCGAGCCTTGTCCTAACGCGTTTGTCTAGCGTTGGTGGGCTCAAAGGTGGCTCGCTTCGGCTGGCGGGGGCGAGCTGTCCCGGCAAGGTATTGTCGGGGCTGCAGAGGCTGCCCTGACAAGGGTCCTTGCGGGGAAAACTGCTTCGCCCATCTGATCTTTGTGGCCTTGGTCCTTGTCGTTGCTCTGTTTGCCTTGTGGCTTTTGCTTCCCCTCGACTTCCCTTTCCCGCCCTGTTATGTGTGGCCATGGCGAGAGGCTCCGACTGTCCGTGCACAAGTAAAGGGGTCAAAAGCAGAGCCCCTACTTTTGTACACCGACAGGAGCCCCGGGCCTGGGCCACACATAGGCGCAACACGTTGTTGGGCCAGGCCCTGAATGGTGCGCGGGCAGTTGGGGCGGGTTTTTACCGCGGCCACTATTCCGTCCGCTGCGCTTCCCCACGACCCGCGTTGAACGCACGATATGGGGGTCCTGCGCGCATGACGTGGTCATGCTAGCATCACCTTGTGGTGGACAGTAAAGAGGCGGCTTGCGTGTCTCTTGAGAGCGCAGGGCCGCCTCCCATTTACTGCCCTCGCTTGGGAACCGTCGTTCCACGGGTCCTACTATGGCCGCCCCTTGCGCACGTTCGCTGCATGCATAACACAGATAGAATGGCAGGAGCGCGCGACGTGGGAAGTCACGCGCGTCCGGGTCGATTCCCACGCGCCTTCAATGGAGCGGGGAGGGTCGTCGACGGCCCTGCTTGCTGTCACTTCAACGAGCCGGATTGGGTGAGAGTCGGCGGCCGAGCCTCGCCCCCGCCCCTTTATAAAGAGCGCAGCGGGAGGAATGGTGCCTCTCAACTCTTCGCCATTTTCCTCTCCCCATTCCTGCTTCCCTTCTTCTTATGCTATGGCGAGGGGGCGTGGCGATGCATCATCGGTGGTGGTGAGGGTCTCGGCCAGACAGCATCGCTCCTCCCCAAGAGCTCATAGTGGCGGTGCCGGCCGCTAGAGGAAGGGGGAGGGGGCGAGGTCGAGGCCGTTGTGGTGGTCGAGGGAGAGGAGGACGGGGCGGCAGATCAGCCTCGCCTCCGCCGGCAGCCCTTCCTCCGATGGAGGGCCACGCCGGGGACAATACCTGCGAGTTCTTTGTCAGGCTGCGCCAGCCCCCGCGCTGTCGCCTTCGCCTCCGACTCCATTCGTGTGGGAAATGGAGTTGGATCCGCCGCAGGCGTTGCGGCTGGATATGAGGGGTTGGGGGAACAACGACACATGGGCCGACGTCGAGTTCCCCGCCCCTCACATCATGTATCTTCACTGAGGGTGGAAGACCTTCACTCGTCTCCACAGCTAGACGGATGGGCTCACTCTCCATTTCAAACTAATGGAGGGTGGCCTCTTCTCCGTCAAGATCTTCGGGCACTTCGGGACTCACATGAGGTGCTGCGTGGAGAGCTCCTCCGACGATGAATATTCCTCCTCAAGTGAGAGTGGCAAGGAAGATAACAACATCGACGACGAGGGCAGCCTGCGGCAGGATGACGGGTCCCAGTAGGTGTCAGACGCTGTTTCGAGCGGCACCGGCAACCCCATCATCTGTGTTGCCGGCTCCTTGAACTTCTCGGGGTCATCTCCTTGGTCGGCTGGCATTGGGAGGCTGCAAAAGAGGAAGAGGGCGGGCGGCAAGGCCGTCAAGTCAAAGTACGCGGGCACCGAGGCCTTCGTCGCATATTGACGTCTTGCCGCCTCGTCTTCGAGCTCTGCCTCCAGTACCGCCATCACCATCCAGCCCTTGGACGGCCACCGAGATGCTTTCTTCGTGTCTTCTGCCACTCGTAGCTCGCCTAGGTGCCCCTTTTGCCCTTCTGCTTTCTTGTTCCATTTCCTGAGGAGAGGGACAAGAAAGAGATTACGGGCACCTTAAATCTTTTTAGTTTTGTAAGCCCTCAGGCCTTTGTTAACTTTAGAACTTGTAATGCCCTTGTTCATGTTTTTCATTTCGTATGGACTGTACCCATACGGGATGTTTTTTATGAAAAAGGGATGTTTAAATTTGCCAGGTTTTTCGTTCGTGGGTGAAACCCACGACAAGGAGTGAATCCTTGTCAGCTTCAAGATAAACGTTTTTTCCGCCTGGAAACAAGCCTTGCCGTCCCCCCAGTTCACTTGACCTTTCTCACGCTCTTGGCGGAGGCAGGGATGAGGCGGGCTTAGGCGCCTCGTTCCTCTTCTTTGCTGCCGCGGCTACGACCAAATTCGGACCCAGGGGATAACCCTTGGGTGTCGAGAAAGGGGAGCATGGTAGCTCAGAGATAGAACGGGGTTTCGCGTATCCCAGTCCATAACGAAATGCACGATAGAGGATGGAGAACTTATCTAGATCTGCAGCCCTCGGCAACGTCGGCTTGCCGCGGATGGATCCTTGTTCCTGCAGCCCCCCGGCAACTTTGGCTTGCCGGGGTCCAGACGTCGGTCCGTTCCCTTTCTTCCAAAATAGCTCGGCAAGGACACTTTCGTGCCCTGCAAACCAAAGAAGAGAAAGAAGAATAGAGAGACGCGCACACGACCTCTAAGCTAGGGGTTAGCCGCCGCTAAGCACTATCAACCCTAAGCAATGAAGAAACTCAACCTAGCATGCATTCTATAACTTAGGGCGCCAGTGCTTTGTTTATTTATGCTTAGGGTCTGTGCCTAGCTTTGTACAAAGGGTTACATGCCTTGCCGGCAAGGCTTGTACAAAAGGGTGGCTTGCCGGGAGGCCCGGAAGCCGCTTCTTATGGGTAAAACTTGCGTAGATGCTCAATGTTCTAGGAGTTGCTCACTGGAACGGCATCCTCGGTCTCCAGCCGGACTGCTCCCGGCCTGGTAACTCACGTTACCCGATAAGGTCCTTCCCACTTCGGCGTCAACTTGTTGGAATTCTTGGCTGACTGAACGTGCCGAAGAACAAGGTCGCCTTCCTCAAAGCTCCGGGCATGAACCTTGCGGCTATGGTAGCGTCGCAAACCTTGCTGGTAGCATGCTGCTCTCACAACCGCTCGGAGACAATCTTCCTCATGGAGCGTCACGTCATCTTCCCGCAATCGCTCTTGCTCAAGCTCATCATAAGTGAGCACTCGAGGTGACCCGTATATGAGTTCTATGGGGAGAACTGCTTCTGCCCCGTAAACTAGGGCAAAGGGTGTCTGGCCGATGGCTCGATATGGCGTTGTTCTGATCGACCAAATAATTGCCGGCAAATCATCAATCCAGCGCCTTCCACTTTTGCGCGGCCTGTCAAAAGTCTTTGTTCTTCCGCCTCGTAGGACTTCAGCATTTGCTCTCTCTACTTGGCCGTTGCTCCATGGATGTGCCACGGAAGCAAAACAGACCCTGCTGCCGAGATCCTCAATGTATTGCATGAAGGCATGGCTTGTGAACTGTGTGCCGTTGTCGGTGATGATCCTGCTGGGCACCCCAAAACAACACACTAGTCCCTTGAAGAATTTGATGGCTGACTGCGTTGTCACCTTCCTCACTGCCTCCACCTCTGGCCACTTTGTGAACTTGTCGATTGCGACGTACAAGTACTCAAAGCCCCCGACAGCACGGGTGAAAGGGCCCAATATGTTGAGCCCCCAGACAAAGAAGGGCCAGGAGAGAGGAATAGTTTGAAGGGCTTGAGCTGGTTGATGGAGCTTCTTCGAATGGAACTGGAACGCTTCACACTTGGTTATAGTGCCTTCGCATCCTGGAGGGCGGTGGGCCAGAAGAAACCTTGCCGGAAAGCCTTGTCGGCAAGGGCCCTCGACCCTATGTGGGAGCCACATATGCCCCCATGAATCTCTGCCAACAGCTTTAGTCCTTCCTCCCAGGGGATGCACATCAATTTCACCCCATTCGGTCTTCTTCTGTACAATACGTTATCAACGAATTGGTACAGAGCGGACTAGCAGGCTACACTTTCTGCCTCTTCCTGCTCCTCAGGGAGTTCTCCTCTTTGAAGGAACCGGACGGTGTGTTGTGCCCATGCTGGAGCCTGTGGCTCGACGACAAGGACCAAAGGCATCTCTTCTGCTACAGGAGCGGCCGCCTCCACGGCCATGACCTAAGGTCCTGCCAGAGTCGGTCGCCCCTTGGCAGGATCGGCTTCCACGGGAACATCTTCACCGGCGGCTCCGAGGAGCTCGGTGGGGAAGTAGATGTCGGGGCCGAGCTTGCTCCGCTTGTTCTGCCCGGTCAACGGCTCAACGGATGGTTGGGTTAACTGAAGCACAAAGGTACCTGGTTCTATAGTTAGCTTGAGGGCAGTGTGCTTTGACAGGTAGTCGGCGATGTCGTTCTCCGCCCGAGGGACATGCTCCGCTTGTATACCATCAAAGCGCTCCTCCAGTTTCCTCACATCATCTACATAAGCTTCCATCAATGGGCTTTGATAATCTTTGTTGATCTGCCTGACAACAAGCTGTGAGTCGCCCCTGACTACGAGCTTCTTAACTCCGAGGTCTTCCGTGATCCTGAGACCGGAATGCAAACCCTCGTACTCGGCGGTATTGTTGGCTGACATCTCCCAGGGGAAGTGCATCTGGATGACATACTTGAGGTGCTCTCCGGTGGCGAGAAGGCACCACCAAAGTACATGATCCAGTTGCGGCTCGTTTCCTTTCCGGGGAGAGTGGTCCCCTGTACCTCTTCGTCGGGCGTCAAGATCCATTCTGCAACAAACTCCACCAAGACTTTGCTCTGAATCGTCGAGGTACTTTCAAACTTCAAACTTAAACTTGACAGCTCCAGGGCCCATTCCACGATCCTCCGTGTTGCATCTGGGTTGTGCAGTATCCGTTGCAATGGAAGGCGGGTGACCACTGTGATCTCGTGCGCTTGGAAGTAATGGTGCAGCTTCCTCGAAGCCATAAGGAGGCCGAAGAGAAGCTTTTGCACAGCTGAGTACCTCGACCAGGGCCCTTGCAAGATGGAGCTGACGAAGTACACTAGGTGATGCACCATTTTCTTCTTCAGCGCCTCTTCACCCGGTCGTGTGGGTCCTGTCGCGCTGGCATCAGCCCTTGCCGGGGACTCAATCTTGCCGGGATCAAGCCCTGCCGGAGAGGGTTTCGGCTTGCCATCTGTTGGCTCTGCCGCTGCCGCTGCCTTCTCGTCGTCCTCTCTCTGCGCCACCAGTGCGGCGCTAACCACCTGATTGGTTGCCGCTAGACAAAGCAGCAACGGTTCTTGTGGTTTGGGTGCGACTAACACTAGGCGAGAGGAGAGGTATCTCTTCAAATCCTGCAGCGCTGCCTCGGCCTCTGGGGTCCACTCCACTAGCCCAGCCTTCTTCAAGATATTTAAAAAAGGAAGGGCATGCTCCACAGACTTGGAGATGAATCGGCTCATGGCAGCAACGCAACCAGTGAGCCGACACACGTCCTTGATCCGTTTGGGTGCCTCAATCTGCTTGATGGCCTTAATCATATCTGGGTTTGCTTCAATCCCGTGCTGGGACGCAAAGAACCCGAGAAGCTTGCCGGACGGGACACCGAAGACACACTTCTCAGGGTTCAATTCGAGGTTGATCTTGCGCAGGTTCCTGAATGTTTCCTCCAGATCTTGCACAAGGGTCGCTTTGTCCTTGGTTTTGACCACTATGTCATCCATGTAGGCTTCCATATTTCTATGTAGCTGGGGCTCAAAACCAATTTGGACTGCTCTGGCAAAGGTTGAGCCAGCACTCTTCAACCTGAAAGGCATCCAGAAAAAGCAATATGTACCACATGGGGTGATGAATGTTGTCTACTCCTCATCCTCTTTCATCATGAAGATCTGGTGGTATCCCGAGTAGGCGTCAAGGAATGATAACAGGTCGCATCCAGCCGTGGAGTCAACAATCTGGTCGATGCGCGGTAACGGGAAGGGATCCTTTGGACAGGCCTTATTGATGTCTGTGTAGTCAATACATACCTCCACTTCCCATTTGCCTTGCGCACCACTACCGGATTGGCCAACCACGTCGGATGGAGTGCACCTCTGACCAAGCCTCCCGCCCCTCTAGCTTTCTGATTTCCTCCGTGATGAACTCCTGTCTCTCCAGAGCTTGCTTTTTGACCTTCTGCTTGATGGGCCGCGCATGAGGACAGACAGTAAGGTGGTGCTCAATCACCTCCCTGGGAACACTGGGGATGTCGGTGGCTTGCCATGCAAACACATTGACATTCGCCCGCAGGAAGGTGACGAGGTCGCTTTCGTATTTGCCATTGAGGGTGGAGCTTATGGTAAAACCTCCCCCGTGCCGTCCTCCTTGGCGGGCACCCTCTTGGTCTTTGGTGGTGTAGCTCGAGACTTTTTGCTCTTGGCGGTGGAGCTTTCTGGCATGTTCTCAACAGAAGCACAACACGCCGAAGAGGTGCGCTTGTCGGAGTGGGTGCGAGGGGCCTCGCTGGTCTTGTTCTCCCTCCGGGCTCCGTCGGCAGGAGCAGGTGCCTTAGCGGCAGCTACTGCAATTGCTTCCCGGTAGAGTTGGTAGGCGAAGATCAGTGCATCTTTCTTCTCGGAGGGGACGGTGATGATGTTCATCGGCCCGGGCATCTTCACCATGTTGTAGGCGTAGTGCGAGGCTGCCATGAACATGGCTAGTGCCGGGCGGCCGAGGATCCCGTTGTAAGGCAAGGGGATCTCGGCTACATCGAAAACAATCCTTTCCGTCCTGTGGTTCAGCTCGCCCCTGAATGTTACGGGTAGTGTGACCTTTCCATTTGGCTGGCTCCTCCCCGGGTTAACCCCTTGGAACGTGCCCACAATAGGCGAGATCAAGTTCAGGCCGGCCCCGCCGTCAACCAACATCTTCGTCACCTTGAGGTTGCGGATTGTTGGTGAAACCAACAACGGCAAGCACCGGACCGCAGTAGTGTGGTCAGGGTGGTCCTCGGTGTCGAAGGTGATGGGTGTGCTGGACCATTGCAGCGGCTTCCGTGCGTCGAGTGAGGGCTCCACCGCTGTGACCTCACGCGCCCACTGCTTGAGTTGGCGGTGGGATGTATGCAGTGAAGCGCCACCATCGACGCACATGGCCTCTGTGGCTTTCTGAAA
Organism: Triticum dicoccoides; assembly: GCF_002162155.2. Lineage (NCBI taxonomy): Eukaryota > Viridiplantae > Streptophyta > Magnoliopsida > Poales > Poaceae > Triticum > Triticum dicoccoides. The sequence continues at coordinate 631,888,899 of NC_041391.1, forward strand.
CTCATGGTTGCCGGACTCATTGTCCTCGTCATGATCATCGTCTTCCTACTTCTTGTCACGGCCCCGAGCGGGTCTCTCTTGCTGATTATCCTTGCCGCGGCGGCCTCCTTGGCCGCCAGGTTTCTTGTCGGATCCCTCGGCACCATCTGGGCTTTTCTCCTTGTCCCGCTGCTCATACTCGGCTTTCTGCTTCTCAGCGAGCAGCTCTACCTGCCGGCAGTTCTAGAGATCATGGTCGTTGGTGCGGTGGATCTTGCAATACTGCTTGTCGGCAGCCGCCCATGCCTGGCAAGCATCGCACCCAGCAACCTCCTTGCCTGTGTGGCTTGCCTTGGTCTTCCTGGTGGCGCCGGTGTCGTCGAATCCGTCGACGGCAAGCATGGTCTTGCCCTTGCGCTTCTTGTTGCAGCATCGGCCCTTCTTCGCTAGGGTGACGGTGTCATCCTTGGAGTCGGTTTCCGCACCGGCCGGTATCCTTGCTGGGGTACTTCCTTCCCTCTTCAGCGCAAGCGCACTGATCGGCCAGAACATAGAGCTCGGCCACATCCTTAACCTTGTTCATCGCCAGTTCTTCACGCATCTTGCGATTGCGCATGTTTTGATGGAACGCAGTGATCACGGCGGCGGGATGAACATCGAGGATGTTGTATTGCACCCGGCTGAACCTTTGGATGTACTTGGCAGGTTTTCTCCCTCCTTCTGGGGGATGATGTGCAATTCACTCACCTGGCCATGAGCTTGGTGAACTCCGGTAAAGGCGCCAACAAACTCATGGCATAGATCCGCCCAAGAAGAGATGGAATCCACCGTCAAGTGCATTAACCATGACATAACATTAGGCTTGAGTGCCAACGGGAAGTAGTTGGCAATCAACTTATCATCACGGGCCCCAGCAGCTTGCATCGCGATGGTGTAGATGCTGAGGAACTCTGACGGGTGAGTCTTGCCGTTGTACTTCTCACCAACGTCGTTCTTGAACGTACGGTGGGAGGGCCACTAGAACTGCCGCAGCTCACGGGTGAAAGATGGACAACCCACCTCGTAAGGTAGGCCACCGTAGCCTCCCGACGTTGGGTGGTCCGTAGCAGGCCCTGCCGACTGTCCGATTAGTGGTGCGCTTCACGTCGGCGCTCGATCGTAGTTCGAGCGTCCTCATGAGCCCGCCCCCGAAGGACTTGACGCTGATCGTGGTTGGTTCGTGGGTCGGACGACGCGATGGAAATATTATCACGAGCGTCGCCGCGATGGACTAACGCCCGAGGCGGTCGGGATGGAGGTGGGGAGTACGCCGTGGCCATGTCGCCACCGGCATGGCCTCCGCTGGGACGCGGTACCCCGACGGAGCGATGGCCTACGGGTCCCACCGGCTGCACCCCCTCATTGTTGGCGATGCCGACGAGGCTCCGAACGGTGGCCCTCCATTCGTCTAGCTTCTCCGTGGCAGGAGAAAAATCGAGGAGCATCTGCGTGCATGCTAGGGCCTCCGCTGGCGTGGGTGGCGGTGAGAGCTGGGTGGACCACGATGCACCTCGACTTCTAACCATGTTCGAAGGAGCTGCATCACGGCCCCATAGCCATTCGCCACCTCCATCAGCACCTCGGTGCGCATGCTGGCCCTCCTCATCATGTGACGGGCGCACGAGGCTCTTCCTGGGGCGGCGCGCAGGGTCCCCAATAGTGTGACGGTGCTTATCACGCACAACCTAGGGAGACCACGCCATGGGCGCCGGTGTTGGTGTCTTGGAGGCCAGCGTGCCGCCGTCCGTCTCTGGAGCCCTCGACTGGTAGCTCGTCGCCCGGAGCGCGAACGATGCCGCTCGCCATGCCTGGACCATCAGGGCGATGTAGATGTTCGTGGGCTGCGCCACGGGTTCTCCCCGCGACTGGCCCGCTGCCGGTTCGCGCGGGTACCAACCCGGTTCCGGACGAACCGATCGCCGAGGTCGTCTTCTTCTTAGGAGCCATGGCGATGAAGAACAACTAGGTCAACCACTGGACCAGATTCTCACAATTGCGCCCCCTACCTGGCGCGCCAAAGATGTCAGTGGGAAACGACACCTATGGGATCACTGGAATCCCTTCTACGGTTGCGGGGCGCGGGGATCGTGAGAAGAGCGGGACTAGCAGTCAACACAAAGGGATTTACCCAGGTTCGGGCCGCAAAGATGCGTAAAACCCTATGATCCTGGTTTGGTGGATGTATTGAGTATTCTTGAGCTCTTGAACTAGCTCTAGGTGTTGTGTGGTTCCAAAAAGCCGAATCCTTTCTCCGTGTGCCATGGGCCTCTTTTATAGGCAAAAGGGGCCGCCACAGTGGCACACAGGAGGTGGAAAGTGCTACACCATTGCGAGCCTATCGCTCGTATTACAGGACAAGACGCATTTAATGCGCGGCTTAGGTGTCCTCTCGCTTTATTTGGGACGGGAGCGAGGCTCGTCCCGTCCGTTGCCGCTCCCCCTCGCTTCGATACGCGCCCTGACCAGCGATGCATGCGGTGCCATGTAGGTAGGCAGGCAACTGAGGTGGCGTGGTGGTGGGGCCTCCATGAAGGGTTGCATGTTGCCACACAGGTGCCTGCCCAGCTGGCTGGGTCGGCAGCTGTATGCGAACGGCGGCGAAGACTTGGCTGGTGCGGGCCTGGCAGTGGCCCTACTGGGTGGCCCGGCAAGGGTCTTGCCGGGGTGCGTTGGCTTCACCGCCAAGGATCTTGCCGGGGATCTTGTGGGTTTCTTTGCTGAGGATGGTCCCCTTCCTATCCTCATTTGATCTTGAGTATTATATGTCTTCAAAAAGATCTGCATGCCACCACGGAGGCGCCTCACGAGCCTTGTCCTGACGCGTTTGTCTAGCGTTGTTGGGCTCAAAGGTGGCTCGCTTCGGCTGGCGGGGGCGAGCTGCCGGGGAAAACTACTTCGCCCATATGATCTTTGTGGCCTTGGTCCTTGTCTTGGTCTATTTGCCTTGTGGCCTTGGATTCCCTTTCCCGCCCAGTTATGCGTGGCCGTGGCGGGAGGCTCCGACTGCCCATGCACAAATAAAGGGGTCAAAAGCAGAGCCCCTACTTTTGTACACCGACAGGAAGTTTGTAGCGTGAATAATCTCATGATCCCTTTGAGCCTGGGTGGCGGTCCATAAAAAAAACAATAGGCAATCACTGGAATCCCAGGTGCCTCAATCCTCCCAGATGTGTATTGAAGTTGCCACTTTAAGTCAACCATTAATTAACAATCTCATATCTGTCATGGATACACTCACCCAATCCACGTCTACTAGCATAGCATAGCAATATAAGCAACGTAGAAGTAATTCCCAAAGGTTTGATAATAAAACAGGTAATAGGTTCTGCCTCATCTACTTCCCAAAACCCACATATTAATCAAATCCTAATCATGCAATTTTTTGAGGATTGATCTAAGGCAATAAAACTAGGTAGTAAAGAGGTATGATCAAAGTGTTACTTGCCTAGCTGATGATCCGTGAAACCTAGAGATTCAAAATAGCAAGCGGCGCACTCCGAGTACTCTATCGCAAACAAACAAGCATACAATAAGCACTCATCTAATGCATAGGTAAAACTCAAATACGAGATCTAACCAGAAAGTTCAACTTAAGAACTCTGGTTTGCAAAAAAAAAATCAAATCAAACAAAGCAATGAAAGTCAAACGGCGAAAGAAACAAGCTTCGTTTTACTAATCTGGACCTAAGTCAAATTTTATAGTAGCAAAAACTTGTTTGAGTTTATTAAACAAAAAGAGGGTTTGGAGACGAAACTCCACGCGCTTGAATCGCCTGGTTCCGATAAACGAGCGAAAAGTTATATTAAAACGAAAATCGGATCAGAAATCGCGATCAGAAATAATCACGGAAAATCTGGGAAAAAGAAAAACGGACGAACATGCTAACGAACGAAAGTTCGCTGTCTGCGGCTAAAGGACGAAAACTGTTCGTTAAAACGAACGTACATATGAATAACCGCTAAATAGACTAAACCGAAAAAATAAAACGGATAAATAAATAAAAACACAACTCGTTTTTTTTTTGAAAAAAAACTGACCAACATTTTTTTCCAAAAGCCGGCGGCTACATCGGAACACATGTTGGCGGCGGGGCGGGCTACTCCGGCGAGGGGGTCCGGCGGGGCGGCGGTCGGCGGCGGGGTCCGGCAGCGGCAGTAGCGGGGTTTGGCGGCGGCGGCAGCAACGGCGGCGTTGCGGTTAGGGTTAGGGTTCGGGTGGTGGCGACGGGTTGGCTGGGGTGGTGGGCTGCGGTGGGTGGAGGACAATGTGGATGCACTTGTGAGGGCCTTCGCTTCTGATTATGACGGGGTGGTAGTTGCTGCGGACGAAGGTGATGTGGTGAACGGCAGTGAAGATGGCGTTGATGACGGTGATGGTGATGCCAGCGACAGCGACGGCGGTGCCAGTGATGCCTCTGGAGGTGACCAAGAGGATGCGATGAGCGACATGTCCGATTGATCGTGTAGCCCCCTGCTGTTTATCCTGCGTAGAGAAACTCGGGCGCGACCCTAGAGGTCGTAAGAGCATTTTGGGAGGGGAAGCCCCTCATGTAAAAACGATTATCGTCCACATGTTCTAGGAATGACACCGAATGCGCGCCCGCGTGGTGTTGTGGGCCCTGTGATGGGTTAATTGTTGTGGTTTACCTTTAGCCCGAGCATACCGTGGGTAGGCTTGCGGGGCTGCGATTCCCCGTGGGTCCTCTAGGTGACCTGTTGACCATGTGGTGAGAGCCTCGCGAGAGCGGGTGCCGGCCGCGGGATGGCTTGCACGCGCATGCTGTGCCCAACCCCGCCCGCGAGAGGCTCGCGAGGGGGAGGCAGCTGGTGCGAACTCCTAATCAGGGTAGAAACCAGAACGCAAAAAAAATACACGAATCAAGACAAAACACCCCTCCCCACACATACGCAAATGCAAATTCAACTTCAACTTAAATCCGAAGAAAGGAAGCTCAACCATAGAAAGGGAGGTAAAAAGCAAAAGGCTGCATCCGGCACCTAGTCTAGTCTTCGGCGTCTTCTCACCAGCGCGGAGATAAGTGCTACAATGGGGACTGGGAGGGAGCCCCCGAGGCCCGAGGGTGGCTCTCCGGAGACTCCGGGGCATGTACAGCCCCAACTCATTATTACGTGACAGTGTCACGGGCGACGAGCTTCACAGGCACTGGGTCTTCTTCACAGGTACCGGCCTTGCTTCATATTGCCAGACGAGGGCCCCGCCTTGCGCCACCCTCGACCGCCATTGATGGCGACCGAAAACCAAGGACGACGCAAATGGGGTAAAGGGGACGCTAGCGGTTCCCCCGACGACCACGGGTCCTCTGCCAAGGGCAGGCCTTGCGGCACCTCCCCAGCACAGGGCCTACCTCCGAGAAAGCCTTGCTCCGCCTGTCGCGTGGTGGGGCCTGGCTCCCGACCCCTCTCCTGCAGCCCCCAGTGCGCCCCTCCTGGTGGAAGGGAGCCTGCCGAGCTGGAGCAGCCTTCTGCTGCAGCAACATGAACCCCCTTCAACCCATGGTTAGCATAAGCTTGCTCCTGACGAATTAGTGGTACCCGGTAGCCGCTGCCGCCAACACGGCCGGTGAGGCTTCCTTGAGGCTCCTGGAGAGGCTCGGCTTCTAGTGTCTCTTCCTCCCAGCCTGGCCCGAAGAACGAGCCAGGGTCGTCTTCCAGCGCGTATTCCCAACCCACCATAAGGGGAACGTAAGCCTCCGAGGGTGACACCCGAAGGCTTCACTGTAGTTCCCCATGCTCCATGCGGCTTGGCTCGAAGCGCCGTCTTGGGGGTGATAGGGCGGCTGCCCGCGCGGGCCGTAGGCGGCGATGCGCATCCCTCTCTCACCGGGGGTGGTGCTGGTGCAACTTGACGCCCTACGCCGATGGCTGAGCTCGTGTTGATGTAGCATTGGGGTACGCCTGAGGGTGCGCGGGCGCGGATGGGCCCGCCATATAGTCTGCCCGGGGCCTGGGGTGGAAGCTGGACGCAAAAAGGAGGCGCCCCTAAAGCTGCGGCATCCAGGAGCTCGGCGACTCGCTCCAGCAGCATGTCATGTCCGCTCTACTTCAGCTGGCACCGTAGCAGTTCCCGAGCCACCGTGAGCGCAGCCTTCATGTTCGCCTGTTCGCGCCGGGTGTGCGACGCTGTGGCCGCGACATGGTTTGAGGCCCTTGCTCCCGATCGCACCTGCCACAGAGTGAGGGCAGGTGATGCTTGACCGCGTCGCCCGCGCCCCACAGCATTCTGCGAAGCGTGGGCTGCCTGAGGTGCGGGGTTGAGGTCGCCTTGGGAAGGCGGCGCGGCATGGGCAGGCCATGCCACCCAGCGGTCGGCGTTGGCCGTCGGGTCACCGGACATGATGAGACGAAGAAGTGGAACGCAGAACCATGGAAAGAAGATTCCGATGCACCCCTACCTGGCGCGCCAAATGTCGGATGTTGGGTTCCGGCAGACCCTTAAGGTTCAAACTCTGGGGTGTGCACGAAGATCTTCTCCCTACCGATCCATGCCCCCAAAACATTGTCGTGAATCTAAGCTACACGATGAACAACACAAGGGACACGAGGTTTATACTGGTTCGGGCCACCGTTGTGGTGTAATACCCTAATTAAGTGTGTGGTGTGGTGGATTGACTCTGGGGATGATGATGGACAGTACAAAGGAAGAACAGCCTCGCGAGGGGTGTTCTTGAGCTGGTGCGGTGTTCTACTTGGGAGGGATTTGATACCCTTCTATTGTGGTGGCTATCTCTATTTATAGAGGCCTTGGTCATCTTCCCAAATATTGAGCGGGAAGGGAGCCAACAACGGCCATTTTGAAGGGGGACAGCTAGTACAAGCTATCCTGACTAAAGTTGGTCTTGTTGTCGTTGCACCGATAGTGAAACCTTTGCTTGATGCCTCGGTAATCCGCACCTGTGCTTGCCTCCTTTGCACCAAAGAGGAAACAAGGACACTGTGCTGGTTGGCGCCTGCCTGATCTCGTTCGTCATGGCTTGCGTCATGAGCACCTCGCGAGGTACTCCTTGCCTTGATCTCTCCGCCTCCTCGCGAGCCTGCCTGGCGAGGCCGCCCCTGTGGGTCTTGAGCTTGGGTTGATGAAGAAGGGCCGTACTGGGCCACTGCTTGAGCCACGCTGCAGGCCGTAGGCAGGCAAGTCCGGGGACCCCCGTTCCCAAAACACCGACAATGTTTCACATATATCCCATAATCTTTAAGAGTTAGGGTCATCCAAAGTAATTGAGCACAACATGAACTGATGGCAATGTATTCCGCTTCGGCGGTGGATAAGGATACCAATTTTTGTTTCTTGGAGGACCAAGACACAAGAGATCTACCAAGAAATTGACAAGTACTCGAAATGGACTGTCTATCAACCTTGTCACCGGCATAGTCCAAATCGGAGTAGCCAACAAGATCAAAAGAAGATCTCTTAGGATACCAAGAGTCAAAGTTTGGTGTGTGAATTAAGTATTTCACTATCCTTTTCACATCCTCAAGACGACATTCCTTAGGAGCCGCTTGATATCGTGCACCCATGCACAGACTTAGCATAATATCGAGATGGGAGGCACATAGATATAACAATGAACCAATCATAGACTGATAGACCTTTTGGTCAATCAATTTGCCATCCTTCGTCAAGTCAAGATGTCCACTAGTAGGCATGGGTGTTTTCATACCTTTGCTTTCTTGCATGTTGAACTTCTTAAATAAGTCCTTGGTATACTTTGTTTGGGAAACAAAGGTACCCTCCTTAGTTTGCTTTATTTGAAAACCAGGAAAGAACTTGAGTTCACTCATCATAGACATCTCAAAATTCTCCGACATTAGCCTTCCAAACTTTTCACTAAAATGATGGTTAGTCGAACCAAATATGATATCATCCACATAAATTTGGCACACAAATAATTCACCATTAACCCTTTAGTAAAAAGTGCAGAATCAAATTTTCCAATCTCAGAACCTTTTTCACTAACGAACTTGCTCAGGCATTTATACCACGCTCCAGGAGCTTGTTTAAGACCATAAAGAGCTTTGTGAAGTTTGTGAACATGATCGAGTTTCTTGGGATTAACAAAGCCGGGAGGTTGTTCAACATAAACTTCCTACTCAATTTCACCATTTAGAAAAGCACTTTTAATGTCCATATGATATAATGTAATATCATGGTGATTGGCATAAGCAGAAGTAAGATGCGAATGGACTCAAGTCTAGCAACGGGGGCATATGTCTCACCATAGTCCGTACCTTCGACTTGAGGGTATCCTTGGGCGAAGAGACGAGCCTTGTTGCGTACAACTTGTCCATCTTCATCTTGCTTATTCCGAAACACCCATTTGGTTCCAATGACATTTTGGTTGTTGTCTGGCTTTTCTACCAATGTCCACACTTGGTTCCTCTCGAAGTTGTGTAGCTCTTCATGCATGGCATTCACCCAATCCGGATCATTAGGCGCTTCTTCAACCTTCATATGTTCAATGCTAGAGATGAATGAATAATGTTCACAGAAATTAGCCAAACGAGTTTTAGATCGAGTTATTCTCTCGGGTTGGCTATCATCAAAGATTTGTTCGACGAGATGGTCTCTTGAAACTCTTGCTCTAAATCGTGAGTGCTTTTCTTTGGGTCGCCTCTTCATCATCTTGTTCTTCCCCTTGCCCTTCTTCATGTTGGTGTTGTTGTTGTCTTGTGGACAGGGAGAAGGAGGTTCATGAGGTTCAGCTTGCACTACTATGGAAAGCCCTATACACAGAATCTTTGCAGCAGTGCGACTCAAAAAGGAGCGCTGCTGCTAATTAGCAGTAGCGTGGGTGTGGAAAAACCGCTACTGACAAGTGTTTAGTAGTAGCGCGCTCGGTGTGACCCGCGCTGCCACAAATATCGACCGACAGTGCCCACCAAACTACATTTAGCAGCAGCGCGGTGCCGCGAGCCGCGCTACTGCTAAAGCTGTAGTAGTAGCGCGGTTTTTCGGAGGTCGCTGCTGCTAATTTTAAATTGGGCACACTTTTTGTCCCGGTTAGCAGTAGCGCTTGTGCCAAAAGCGCGCTGCTCCTACTTTCTTATCAGCAGCGCATCTTACGTCCCGCGCTACTGCTAATCCGCCCCAACCCACCACCTTTTCCCACCCGTCCTCCCCCTCCCCCTCCTCTCTTACCTTTCCCCTACCTCCCACATCCTCCCACTCTCACTCTTCTTCTTCCTCAATACTTCTCCCCCATTACTCTCCCTCTTCTACCTACCTTTCTCTCTCTTCATTACTCCTACCTAACTAGACCACCTCCATTAATGCATCTCCTTTCTCGTTTTCCTTCCCCCTCCACTAGTTGAAGTTGTCTCCTCCAAAATTAGGTATCTAGGTAGATGTAGCATTTAGTTAAGTGACCTATTTGCCCCCTAACTAGATCTATCTTTGTCAAGAAGAGCTTTGTGCACTTTTGATCTCTCTACATCATCATCTCCACCGTGTCCTCGATCTTGAGATAGAGGTGATTAAAATTTCATGCTTTTGCAAAATGGAAATATGTTTATGTGTGTGTGATATGTTTATGGAAATTGTGTGTGTGGCATGAGTTGACGCCAAATTGTGCTTTTGAGTTGCCTATATGTTGCCGAAATGTCGATTTATTTCCGTTTTGGCGAATTTCGGGCAAACTCTAGATCTATATATGTCCTATTTTTAAGGAAGGTCATGCCGAATTTTTGTATGACTTTGATGCATGCACGCATTTTTATAATCAATTTGTTTATTACTACCATGCAGAGTTGACGATGGTCAGTGGAATGATGGTGGACAGGTGGTTGCGGTTGGCGGTGGAGGACATGAAAGAAAATAACCGGACAGAGGTTTTATGTCCGTGTCAAAAATGCAAAGGAATAGTTTGGCTCGACCCCCATGATGATGGTCGTGTCGAAGTGCACCTTCCCATGACTGGTGTCATGGATGGCTATACTCGGTGGATAATTGAAGATGAGGATGACGATGTTGAGGATGCTAACGGGGCAGGCAATGATGACACGGGGCAAGATGAAGAGATGATCGATAATGGCAGCGGGGAAGTGGTCGGACATGGCGGCGGAGAAGGGGCCGGGCATGGCGGAGGAGAAGGGCCCGGACATGGCGGCGGAGAGAACGACATGGACTCCACGCAGCAGAGTTCGTTGGTACTAAGTTCAATCATGTGGGACCCTCATGTTCAAGCATTGCTTCGCAAGGAGACGAGTACTGAGAGAGCTTCTTCTAGTGAGGAGGCTAAGCTGGAGCAACTGGTGGTAGACTCGAACACTCCATTGTATGATGGTTGCAATCCTGAGGTGACCCGCTTGAGATTCACGCTCCAACTCTTGAAGACAAAGGCTAAAAACAAATGTACCGACACTAGCCTAGATGAGCATCTCAAGTACCTAAAGGATGTTCTTCCCGCGGGTAATCTATGTCCTACTAGTGTTGATGAGGCCAAGAAAATCGTGTGCCCTCTTGATCTTCCACACGTTAGATACCATGCATGCATCAACGATTGCATAATTTATCGGAGGGAGCACGCGGGAAAAACAAGTTGTCCGGTGTGCAATGCTTCTCCATACAAGAAGGCCGGGAAGAAATGTCCCCAAAAAGTTGTATGGTACTTACTGATCATTCCTCATCTCCAGAGGAATTTTGTAGATCCCAAGGAAGCAAAGCTAATGCGCTGGCACGCAGAGAGGAAGAAGCCCGATGATGGAGATGATCTAAAGCTGAGGCACGTCAAGGATGGAAGCCAGTGGAGAGCGTTGAACAGCTTCTATCGGTATTTTGAATGTGATGCAAGGAACATCGTGCTCGCCGCGTGTACCGATGGCATGAATCCGTTTGGCAACCAGAACACCAACCATAGAACATGGCCCGTGTTTGTATGGATGTACAACCTCCCCTTGGTTGTGCATGAAACCGAAGTACATTCACATGAGCATGCTTATTCAAGGGCCGAAACAACCAGGAAATAATATTAATTTGTATCTGGGGCTACTTCAAGAGGAGTTAGAAACGTTATGGAAAACACCGGCCAAGACATGGGACGCCAGCAAAGGCGAGTATTTCAACATGAGAGCCGCGCTGATCATGGCAGTGCAGGACTATCTCGGTTACGGATATGTGGCAGGCCAGGTGTGCCATGGATAATGCAGATGCACGTGGTGCATGGATGAGACGACGTCTCAGCAGCTAACGTCAAGGAAAGATGGCGTGTCTGGGAAAATCGTGTACATGGGGCATCGAAGATGGCTCAAACAGGACGATCCATGGAGAAACCATGGAGATCTATTCAGTGGTCATGCTGAGCATCGAGGACCTCCACGTAAGCGGAGCGGTGCCAAAATCGATGAGCTGTTGAAAAACTGGAAGGAGTGCCCTGCGCTAGGAAAGACGGTGAGAAAGGCGCCGGAGTCGCTGCTGAAGGTATGGAAGACGAGGTCTGTGTTCTGGGACTTGGAGTACTAGCACAAACTCGATACACCTCATTGCCTTGATCAAATGCATATCTGTAAGACTGTCCTTGAGAGGTTGCTCGCAACACTGATGAACATGCCAGATAAGACAAAGGATGGGCCGAAGGCAAGAAAATACTTGCAAGATTTGAAAAATCAGGGAAGATCTGCACATGCCGCCCCGTAAAATGTCAGACGGGACAGAGACGGAGACAGAGGCATGGGAGAAGAAGGGCAAGAAAATAAAGAAATAGGATTATTACCCCCCTTCTTGCTTCACCTTAAGTCAGGCTGAGATTGATCAATTCTTTAAGTGCCTTACTGGAGTCAAGGTTAGTTCTGATTACTATGGCAAGATAAGCAGATATCTAGACACGGACAAGAAAAGGTTCAGCAGGATGAAGTCCCATGACTGTCATGTGATGATGACGCAGATACTACCTGTTGCCCTTAGAGGGACAATGGACAAGTACGTCTGTGACATGCTTATTGGTCTCTACAACTTTTTCAACGTCATCTCTCGAAAGTCGATCAGTGTGAAGCTGCTCCGAAGGCTACAGGAAGAGATCATTGTGATACTGAATGAGCTTGAGATGTAGTTCCCACCCACGTTCTTTGACGTGATGGTGCATCTGTGTGTCCATATTGTGGATTACATAATAGACCTGGGGACGTCATTCCTGCACAACATGATGCCGTTTGAGAGGATGAATTGGATCATCAAAGGATTCGTTCGTAACATGTCCCGTCCGGATGGAAGCATCGTCCAGGGCTATGTGACACAAGAGTGCATCTCTTTCTGTGAGAATTTTCTATATGGCGCAGACCAGCCGCCTAGTGTGTTAGTGTTGGTTTGCCCGTTAACAAGCACGATGGGAGGCTTGAAGGAGAAGGTCACTGCAATGGTCGTAGGGAACAGCACGTGGCATACTCAGATCGACGCAGCGACTTTGAGAGAGCAAAGTTGGTAGTGCTACAACACCTAGACGAGGTAGATCCTTTCGTGGCACTGCACAAAGAAATTATAGCAAAGAAGTATTGTGACCGGGGGGTATGCAGGACGGACGCCGAAGTTACTAGAGAGCACAACTCCACTTTCTTGCATTGGTTCAAGGAGCATATTATTGCTAATCCCCCGAAGGAGGGCTCTAAGGACGGATCGCTCATATACGCCTTAGCATATGGCCCCTCGCCCAACCTCGTGACCTATCAGGCATATGATATCAACGGATACACGTTCTACACGGAGGCCAAAGATATGGAAAGTGATGATCAGAACTCAGGGGTGACGATGGAATGCATGACCGGAAGCGACAACAGCGCAACTGAACGATTTTATGGAAGGGTCGAGGAGATCTGGGAGGTTGACTACTCGGGACTGCACAACATGACGATGTTCCATGTCAGATGGGCTAAGAATGTCGAAAGAGAAAACTAGATTTTCACTACCATGACTATACCCGACGCCAAGAGCGCTACCGTGAACGCTATCACGAAAAACGAGCCATGGGTACACGCTAAGCATGTGACACAATGCTTCTTCATAACTGACCCATGCAATCCCTGCTGTGTTGTCGTGAGGAGAGGCGAAAGGAACATCATTAGAATGGATGGAGTCGCCAACGAGGAAGACTATGATCAGTACGGCAACCCAATGAGGGAAGATGACGATGATGATGAAGTATACGTCAAAAGAACAATCAATACTTGTCAGGACCCCGACTCAATGCCACATCGATCTAGCATGTAACACCTCATATCACTTTGCGGTCTCACGCACGGTATTCCCATGGGTGTCGCTAGCATCCATATGATAAGGAGCCCGGGCTGACATGGCTAGTCGTAAAGTCAAAGTGGCACAAACTTACAGGGACAGGCATCCATGACCCAGCATCAAACGTGTCAGTCATCAGCGAGTGAATCCAGGCTGTAGCACTGGGCTAGCAAGACTCTAGTGAACCGGGCTGTAGCGGGCTAACAGGACTCCGATATTCATCGTGTGACATTTCCCCGAAGGGACAGACACAAGAACGAAGAAGGACACATGCCGGCCAGCCTAAGTGTTCCGGAGCAGTAGCAAACTACCATGGCTCAGTGGAAGCACTAGGAGACATTTCCCGGTAAGAGAGGCCACTAAGGATAAACAACTAGATAGTCAGATCCCACACATACCAAGCATTTCAATAACATACACACAATATGCTCAATATGTGCAAATACAACATGGCATCACAACATGACTCTACAACTCAAGTATTTTATTCAATAGGCTCCGAGGAGCGAGATATTACAAACATGGGTCTCATGACCCAACATTCAGAGCATACAAGTCAAAGCACATGCGGAAGATTAACATGTCTGAGTACAGACAACCACAAATGAAAAAGGCTGAGAAGCCTGACTATCTACTAGATCCTGCCGAGGGCACAAGATCGTAGCTGAGGTAACAAGCTAAACGTCGAAGTCCACGCGGAACTACTAGCGAGACTGAAGTCTCTCTGCAAAAACGTAAAGTAGGAAAATGTGAGTACAAATGTACCCAGCAAGACTTACATCAGAACTATCTACATATGCATCATTATCAACAAAGGGATGGTGGGGTTTAACTGCAGCAAGCCAGCTTTGACTCCGTGGCTATCCTGAACTACGACTGAAATGTAACTCTTTGAGGTGGCGCACACGAGTCCACATATTCACCATGTCAATACACCACTATGGATTCGCTCCCATCTCCCTACGAGAACGCCATCCATAGCACTCACGCTTATCTTGCGCATTTTAGAGTATCCACTTTCACTTGTCTATGAACTGTACAGGGAACCCAGAAGTCCTTTACCGTGGACACGGCTATTCGAATAGATAATGTTAACCCTGCAGGGGTGTACTTCTTGACACACGCTCTCGCCACTTACTGCCATGTACACGTCATGTATCTTGGCAACCTTCAAGCGGAAGCCTAGCGAGGGTGTCGGCCACAACCTTCAAGCGGAAGCCTGGCGAGGGTTTATCGCCTATTCGGGTTCCATCCGCAAGGAGATCCGGTCGGGGTGTCGCTCACGGCCCCAAATGATGTGAGCAGGATTCCCAAGCCCGCCATCCGGGTGCCACTTGGTACACCATGCCACTGTGCCTAGTCTGTCCCAAGCCCACCTGTACCAGGTGCCACTTGGTAGACTACTAACACTACCTACAAACACCAGAAACTAGTTGCAACTCCTGGACAGAGATCATGTTGATTAATAAGCCGAGAGGGGCACTTAAGCATTCCAATGCGTGGTAGTAACTGTTCATGGATCACAAACACAGAACTCAGTTCCTGAGGACGGCTGCAATGAGACAACCCACCATGTACTCCTACATGGCCTCTCACTGCTACCTTTACCAAATCGTGTTCACACACTTAGCTCTCAATAGTAGGACATGTTCACCACATTCCAATTCATTCCCGATGAATCAGACCTTACACAACTCTAAGCAATAGCAGGCATGACAAACAAGCATGAATGAGTAGGCACATCAGGGCTCAAACAACTCCTACTCATGCTAGTGGGTTTCATCTATTTACTATGGCAATGACAGGTCATGCAGAGGAAAGGGGTTCAACTACCGCAACATGTAACAGTTGAATCGTTGTTGTCCTAATGTAGTAAAAGAGAGCATGAGCGAGAGAGTGGGATTGTATCGGAATGAACAAGGCGGTTTTTCTTGCCTGGCACTTCTGAAGATAGTATAGATCTTCATCAGTGTCATCGATCACATCATCGGCACCACGTCTATCGAGAGGGGACAAACACCGGCAAACAAGGAAGAACACAATAAATGCAATCGGACGATATGATGCATGAATGTGACATGGCAATATGATGTGATTTGAGCTAATGCAACTAGCAACCAGATTAAAATGAAGTTGGTTTGAACCAAAGATTCAAATTCAACTCCATATGTGATTATTCAAATGCCATTCAAATGATTTGTCCTAAACACTAGTCATAAGTTGTTTTAACATGCATGAAAATGGTACAGATGGATAGATTGGATTTTTTTGATATTTTTTCATATATAAATTATTTCATTATGAGCTACGGTTATTTTTCTATGATTTTTCGAAGGTTGGGGTATTTTCTGAAATTCCTGAAATAAAAATAAATCTAGAAAAGGTTATCTACGTCAGCATGACGTCGGGGTGACGTCAGCAGGTCAAAGGCGCCAGCCGAGGTCAAACCTGACGGCTGGGACCCACATGTCAGTGTCTACCTAATTAACCTGAGTTAATTAGCTCTAAACTAATACTAAACTAAAGCAGTTAAGGCCCTGGTCCCACATGTCAGTATTAACAGGGCTAATTATGTTTAGTTAGCACTTAACCTAATTAGCAGGGGCACGGGCCGACCTGTCAGTGACCCTGGGGAAGTCAAACAGGGTCAAATCCCGGGTGAGTGGGGTCAAACCCACCGGCGACATGACGCTTGCGAGGCCAGCAACGGTGGCGAGCCTAGGATTTGCGTCTCCGGCGACCAAACGGCCGGCGGAGGGCATCTACATGATGCGGACACACGTCCGCATCAAGTGGTGGTGGCGGTTGGGCCTGGGGTGGCCGGAGTTGTCACCGATGATGACCTCGGCGGTTGCCGGAGCTCAGGTGAGCTCGGGATCGAGGCTACGGCAGATGAGTCGGCGCGTGCGAGGCATCTACGGGCCCTACGAGATGCGGTGAGGTCAGTGGACAGAACGACGGGGCCGTTGCGTGGCCGGAGCCACGTCGGCAGCGCAAGCAGGTGTGCTTGGTGCGGCGACTATGGCTAGTGGCAGAGAGAATGGAGAGGGGGAGGATGGTCAGTGGCTCACGGCGGATGCAGGGGTGGGTTCGGCGTGCTCGGGGAAGCACTGGGGCGAGTGCAACGGCGAAGGGGATCTCCGGCGGCCGGCGACGAAGATGACGACTATGGCGATGATGCAGGGCCTCCGGCGCCGTGTAGCTTGCTGGAGAGGACGAGAAATATGCGGTGGAGCTTCTAGACTGCTCGAGGGGGCGAGAGGCGATGGCCGCGGCGGTGCTCGTCGGTGGCGGCGGACGCTTTCGGTGAGATGGGGAATGGCGAGGGAGAGAGCGGGAGGGGGGGGGGAAGAATGACAGGCCGGATCGATCGGGACGGCACCGAGGAGGAAAACCAGCGGTGTTGCGCTGTCCCGGGGACGCAGCCAGGCAGGCAGGTGGCGTGGCAGCACGGCCGTGCGTGCCCGTCGGGCACGCGCTTGGTGTCCAACTGGCGCGGTGGAGATGATGACTGGCAGTTGGGCCAGTGGGCCGCACTGCTGGGCTGGGTAAGTGGCCAGGTATTCTCTATCGCTCTCTCCTTCTAATTCTTTCTATTTCTATTTTTCTGCAGCTTTGTGGCTTTATTAAAAATACTAAATCAATCCCAAAAACCATGCAACTGCTCATGACCACTATTGGAAATATATCCTACAGTAAACATTTCAGTTTGGTATTATTTGAGGATTTAAAATATTTTATAGTTTTTAAATGCCCAAATGCAAATAACTAATGATTTAATTCAAAAATCCAGAATGGCCTAGGCAAATGTGCACCATTTTTGGGAGAGGTTCTAGACCAATCCAAAAATAATGAACTTTTCTGAAGAGCATTTTGGGTTCATTGAGAATATTTTTCTTTGAACCTAGTTGATTTGATCTGGTGCTAGGGTTTGAGAAATCCCCTTTTCAACTTAAATAAAATTTAAACATAATGCACACATGAAGGGCTAGTCTAGTGCATACCAGAACTAGGGATGTGACAACTCACCCGCACTAAACAAGAATCTCGTCCCGAGATTCAAGCGTAGGGTAAGATGAAGGGGAATGCAAACTAACACAATCGTCACGATCCAGGGTGCACTTCATAAGAACGTTGATTCGATCACCATCTTTTTCTCGACGTCTTGCTCTGAGATCTCCATCTAACATGCCAACGAGAGGAAAGGGACAACTCCAGAAGAATCGATCTTCTCGAAGATCAATCAACTTAGGATCAACTCACAGAGTGAGTCATAGCAACATCTCTCGAGCTGAGGCATGAAACATACATCTAGAGGAATGGAGTGGAACAGATGATGATGGTTAACTAGGTAGACAACAATTTCACACCTAAGAGGGTGGTGAATGGTTGTCAACGTAGCGAGGAGTTGAATTGCCATGATACCATAACGAGACATTTTGGAGGAGGTGACTCGTGGAATCATCCCTTAAGTAGCAAACAGAATTACCTTTGAATAGAGATCATTGAAACTCTTTATACCAGCCTAAGGCAATTCTCGAGCGATCGTTTGGAGGGGTTCGGTAGAATGGAATGCCCGGATTAGAATGGATGATGTGGTTTACCTTGTTGAAAACAACACAAGGGATGATTTTAGTAACTAGGGAGAAGCTCAACAGTAGAGAGTGAGTCCACTGTTTGAAAAGTTATAGCATAACCGAGGTAACTACGAGCAACCCCAGTTAGTGTCGATGATAACGCCTAGCGCTTGTGCATGCTCTCGAGAACTTGAGCATTTCCATATTCATCAAGGTTTTACCAATATCCGTGTCAAAGATCCTGGCAACACAACGTACTACCATGATGAATACCGGTGGAGGATGTAGATGCAAAGGAAAGATAACACTTTCTCAGATTTCACCTTGGTGGGGCCAAGGGGACAAAATCTGGATGATCGACCGAGAGACATTTAGCACTCCGCTTCTAATGTTCTCCTTGGTGTGCTAGCACAACCCATTTATTAAACTGGGTTGATATCTAGGACATCAAGTAAAGGTCGGACTTAGGGAACAGAAAAATCATAAGGAATAACTACGGAAGTAAATCCATAAGAAATCCTCATGGGGAGGTGGCAAACTTCCTCAATCAAGATACTACAATAATAGGTCTTCCGGCTGGGTGTGTTGGCCACGGCATCCACTTAACCGGTTACGTTGAGACCAATATTATAGTTCTTGGGAAACGTTCCAACCATCATATCTACCTAAGATTAAGATATGGTTGGTGTTAGGATATTCCAGACTCATCAAGTCTAGGAAGGAAAATGAAAGTTTGCAACACAAATAGACGAGACGGCGTTGCAAGATTCTCGAGGAATGAACTGCGATAGCAAGCTCCAAAACATGAGCTGGTTCTGCTACATGTGAACACGTTGTCCGAGACAAGCATGACCACGTAGTAGTCTTATAATAAAACACTACCGAGTTCAGGTGGGGAACCATCATCGGGGATATCAAAGTCTTGTGCATTACCATGGATTAGCACTTAACTCCTTTTCCTGAACAAATCAATTAGTGGCTTGGTGTGCTAGGGAATCCATATGGAGTGCAGGTAATTAATCTACAAACCATAGAATACATTCGCACATGCATGACTGACTTGAGATGGTTCCAGAGGAGGCAACATTGACTTTCTCAAATTCATGGCGGCAACTTGCATCAAATGTACATTAGTTTGAGAAGGTCACTTCTTTCATCCGAACATATGCTTCATGCATGGGACATGTAGATAATGCTTACAAAAGTTGCCAACACTAGCTTAATGTTCAGCATGAATCATGGAGGAGACAAAATACTGCTAATGGGCTCAACAGCAACTCATCGGAATTTCCATATCACTGGACTTCCACCATTATGCGGACAATGTGATGGTATTGGTCAGACCATAAGATGTAATGGTGTATGCTCGAGGAATCAACCATGAGTAAGACAACATTACGAACATCGTTGGTTGTGATTTGATTTGACGATAGCCCATACTCAAATCGAAGGTTTGGGGTAAGACAATAGATCCAACAATTGACCACGAGGATCAATCAATGAAGATATCATCTTTCTTCAACACACACAAACACAAGATATCCCTTTTGGGAAATGAACTAAGTTAGGCAAGCTTTTATCTTCCAACTCTCCAAGTTGTTGTTCAGCTTAACCAACTAGGTCAGGGGTATCCAACACAGACTCTTGGAGAAGGGGTGGTTTATAGGGATAAACCAACTTGATCACGAACTCAACATAACGGTCAGGTGACGACCTGGTGATACTTCCGAGAAGATAATCGGAAAATCACGAACCACCGATATGCTACTAAGCTCGAGATCAATCTTCCTTCCAAGGCAAGACAATATGATAAAATAAGCAAGGATTGACACATTCCTAACTCGTTGATCGAAGAGTGCACCAGGAAATAAGGATTAGGTAGCACGATCAATCTTAGAATGATAATTCAATACCAACACGCTAAGAATGAGATTATTGTCCATTAACTACCAAGCAACGGGGTTGCTAGCAGTATTGATTTCACACATCATAGTTCACCTGTCGGCATTCCGGTTGCAACAACACGGAACCAAGAAATGGAAATGATGGCGAGAAGTATCACTGCGTCAAGAATTCATAAGAGGTGGTGCAATTCTCATGACAATTCTGACATAAAGAAGGTAATACTTCAAGGTAGAACAGACCAGAAGCTGGATTAGCATTTTGATCTGTGGAATACAACTTCTTTGACCCAATCCTAGATATGGATGAGATACTGGAGTTTGTTTCTCCTAGTCATTCCAGAATAGAATGGCTTGACGGACCACAAGAGTAATAGGCATCGATGGACGAATGCACGCATACTCTTGACTATCAATTGATAGACGAGGTCAGAAGATAGCTAAAGAGGGACAACTCATGGAACATATAACTTTCTGAGTTGTGGATACATGGATTAGTATGTGGAACCAAGTTCAACAGGTTTCTTCCAGATAACCCATGCTGAAAAGGAAGGACTGGCAGATTCACAACTATGAATGGAGGACTCATCAAGAGCATTCTGGTTGCGATCTTTTGGTTCAAAGAACTTCTGACATAATGGTTCATGGTATTGGAAGAATGATATACCACGGACCTCGAAGACTACCGCAAAGGTTACTAATATCCTAAAGGTACGAGCAACACTAACAACATGAAGTAAGTACGGAAATCTCTGGTTCAGAAACCCAGGAGTAGAGTACCTACTACTAAGTGGCATCACGGGATGCTTTCGAGAATGATGGCCAGAATCATCAGACTGGGAACACAAAGAATGGCTGGATTACTAGGTGATACTCTAGACACCTAGGGTCATAATAATAACTCCAACATATATGTCGAGGCAATAGAGTACCTCAACTCAGCAATTAGTGTGATTAACCTGGCCTAAAAGAACATCGAAACCAGAGGGAAAGGATTTTGCAAATGCATCAGACTATTTAGAAACCTGGGATGACTCGGACAGCATAACGGTTGTAAATGCTCAAAAAGATTTGAGGAATCCTACAAAATGGTGGCATAACCACTCGATCATCACAATATCACGAATCTGAGGCCACCTATGAATAACACGAAAGTAGTAGCAACTGAACTGAGGCTTGAATCCATCAATCCTATAAGTCTACGGATTAGTAACACGTGATCCTGATAGAAAGAAGAGCTAGCCTAGTCCTTAACCCTGGTAGAAAAGAAGAGGCTGACTCAGATCAGAAGGGCATAAGGTATAAGGAGTAAAAAGAGCCTTACGTTCCAACCCACAATCAATTCCCTTATATAACTAAAGAATTTCTAGACTCAACTTCGACCAGTTTGGCTTGGTAATCCTACAGGCAGTCAGGCTCTGATACCAAAGCTGTCAGGACCCCGACTCAATGCCACATCGATCTAGCATGTAACACCTCATATCACTTTGCGGCCTCATGCACGGTATTCCCACGGGTGCCGCCTTACCATTGCCCGGGACCATTTGCGCCTTTTGGCACACGTATATGATAGTGTCGCTAGCATCCATATGATAAGGAGCCCGGGCTGACATGGCTAGTCGTAAACCCAAAGTGGCACAAACTTACAGGGACAGGCATCCATGACCCAACATCGAACGTGTCGGTCATCAGTGAGTGAATCCAGGCTGTAGCACTGGGCTAGCAGGACTCCGGTGAACCGGGCTGTAGCGGGCTAACAGGACTCCGGTATTCATCGCGTGACATTTCCTCGAAGGGACAGACACAGGAACGAAGAAGGACACATGCCGGCCAGCCTAAGTGTTCCGGAGCAGTAGCCAACTACCATGGCTCAGTGGAAGCACTAGGAGACATTTCCCGGTAAGAGAGGCTACTAAGGATAAACAACTAGATAGTCAGATCCCACACATACCAAGCATTTCAATAACATACACACAATATGCTCAATATATGCAAATACAACATGGCATCACAACATGACTCTACAACTCAAGTATTTTATTCAATAGGCTCCGAGGAGCGAGATATTACAAACATGGGTCTCATGACCCAACATTCAGAGCATACAAGTCAAATCACATGAGGAAGCTTAACATGTCTGAGTGCAGAAAACTACAAATGAAAAAGGCTGAGAAGCCTGACTATCTACTAGATCCTGCCGAGGGCACAAGATCGTAGCTGAGGTAACAAGCTAAACGTCGAAGTCCACGCGGAACTACTAGCGAGATTGAAGTCTCTCTACAAAAATGTAAAATAGGAAAACGTGAGTAGAAATTTACCCAGCAAGACTTACATCAGAACTATCTACATATGCATCATTATCAACAAAGGGATGGTGGGGTTTAACTGCAGCAAGCCAGCTTTGACTCAGTGGCTATCCTGAACTACGACTACAATGTAACTCTTTGAGGTGGCGCACACGAGTCCACATATTCACCATGTCAATACACCACTATGGATCCGCTCCCGTCTCCCTACAAGAACGCCATCCATAGCACTCACGCTTATCTTGCACATTTTAGAGTATCCACTTTCACTTGTCTATGAACTATACAGGCAACCCAGAAGTCCTTTACCGCAGACACGGCTATTCGAATAGATAATGTTAACCCTGCAGGGGTGTACTTCTTCACACACGCTCTCGCCACTTACCGCCATGTACACGTCGTGTATCTCGGCAACCTTCAAGTGGAATCCTGGCGAGGGTGTCGGCCACGGCCTGGCTAACCACACAAGTCTCTAGTCTAGGTTTATCGCCTATTCGGGTTCCATCCGCAAGGAGATCCGGCCGGGGTGTCGCTCACGGCCCCAAATGATGTGAGCAGGGTTCCCAAGCCCACCATTCGGGTGCCACTTGGTACACCGTGCCACTATGCCTAGTCTGTCCCAAGCCCACCAGTACCGGGTGCCACTTGGTAGACTACTAACACTATCTACAAACACCAGAAACTAGTTGCAACTCCTGGACAGAGATCAGGTTGATTAATAAGTCGAGAGGGTCACTTAGGCATTCCAATGCGTGGTAGTAACTGTTCATGGATCACAAACACAGAACTCTGTTCCTGAGGACGGCTGCAATGAGACAACCCACCATGTACTCCTACATGGCCTCTCACCGCTACCTTTACCAAATAATGTTCACACACTTTGCTCTCAATAGTAGGACATGTTCACCACATTCCAATTCATTACCGATGAATCAGACCTAACACAACTCTAAGAAATAGCAGGCATGACAAACAAGCATGAATGAGTAGGCACATCAGGGCTCAAACAACTCCTACTCATGCTAGTGGGTTTCATCTATTTACTGTGACAATGACAGGTCATGCAGAGGAAAGGGGTTCAACTACCGCAGCATGTAACAGTTGAATCGTTGTTGTACTAATGCAGTAAAAGAGATTGGGAGCGAAGGAGTGGGATTGTCTCGGAATGAACAAGGGGTTTTTGCTTGCCTGGCACTTCTGAAGATAGTAAAGATCATCATCGGTGTCATCGATCACATCGTCGGAACCACGTCTATCGAGAGGGGACAAACACCGGCAAACAAGGAAGAACACAATCAATGCAATGCGACAATATGATGCATGAATGTGACATGGCAATATGATGTGATTTGAGATAATGCAACTAGCAACAAGATTAAAATGAAGTTGGTTTGAACCAAAGATTCAAATTCAACTCCATATGTGATTATTCAAATGCCATTCAAATGATTTGTCCTAAACACTAGTCATAAGTTGTTCTAACATGCATGAAAATGTTACAGATGGATAGATTGGATATTTCTGATAATTTTTCATATATAAATTATTTCATTCTGAGCTACGGTTATTTTTATATGATTTTTAGAAGTTTGGGGTATTTTCTGAAATTCCTGAAATAAAAATAAATGTAGAAAAGGTTATCTGCGTCAGCATGACGTCGGGGTGACGTCAGCAGGTCAAAGGCGCCAGCCCAGGTCAAACCTGATGGCTGGGATCCACATGTCAGTGTCTAACTAATTAACCTGAGTTAATTAGCTCTAAACTAATACTAAACTAAACCAGTTAAGGCCCTGGTCCCACATGTCAGTATTAACAGGGCTAATTATGTTTAGTTAGCACTTAACCTAATTAGCAGGGGCACGGGACCACCTGTCAGTGACCCTGGGGAAGTCAAACAGGGTCAAATCCCGGGTCAGTGGGGTCAAACCCACCGGCGACATGACGCCGGCGAGGCTAGCCACGGTGGCGAGCCTCGGGTTTGCGTCTCCGGCGACCAAACGGCCGGTGGAGGGCATCTACGTGATGCGGACACACGTCACATCGAGTGGTGGTGGCGGTTGGGCTTTGGGTGGCCGGAGTTGTCGCCGGCGATGACCTCGGCTGTTGCCGGAGCTAGGGTGAGCTCGAGATCGAGGCTACGGCGGATGAGTCAGCGCTTGCGAGGCATCTATGGGCCCTACGAGATGCGGCGGGGTTAGTGGACAGAACGAAGGGGCCGGTGCGTGGCCGGAGCCACGTTGGCAGCGAGCTCAGGCTACGGCGCGAGCGGGTGTTCTTGGTGCGGTGACTACGACGAGTGGCAGGGAGAACAGAGAGGGGGATGATGGCCAGTGGCTCACGGTGGATGCAGGTGTGGCTTTGCTGTGCTCGGGGAAGCACCAGAGCGAGCGCAGCGGTGAAGGAGATCTCCGGCGGCCGGTGATGAAGATGACGAATATGGCGAAGATGCAGGGCCTCCGGCGCTGTATAGCTCGGTGGAGAGGACGAGGAAGATGCGGCGGAGCTTCTGGACTGCTCGAGGGGCAAGGGAGAGGCGATGGCCACGGCGGTGCTCATCGGTGGCGGCGGACGCGTTCGGTGAGATGGGAAATGGCGAGGGAGAGAGGGGGGGGGGAGAATGACAGGCCGGATCGATTGGGACGACACCAAGGAGGAAAACCCGCGGCGTTGCGCGGTCTCGGGGACACAGGCAGGCAGGCAGGTGGCGTGGCACCACGGTCGTGCGCACGTGTCGGGCACGCGCTCAGCGTCCGACTGGCGCGGTGAAGATGACGACTGGCAGTTGGGCCAGTGGGCCGCGCTGCTGGGCTGGGTAAGTGGCCAGGTATTCTCTCTCGCTCTCTCTTTCTAATTCTTTTTGTTTCTATTTTTCTGCAGCTTTGTGGCTTTATTAAAAATACTAAATCAATCCCAAAAACCATGCAACTGCTCATGACCACTGTTGGAAATATATATCTTACAGTAAACATTTCAGTTTGGTATTATTTGAGCATTTAAAATATTTTATAGTTGTTAAATGCCCAAATGCAAATAAGTAATGATTTAATTCAAAAATCCAGAATGGCCTAGGAAAATGTGCACCCTTTTTGGGAGAGGTTCTAGACCAATCCAAAAATAATGAACTTTTCTGAAGAGCATTTTGGGTTCATTGAGAATATTTTTATTTGAACCTAGTTTATTGGATCTGGTGCTAGGGTTTGAGAAATCCCCATTTCAACTTAAATAAAATTTAAACATGATGCACACATGAAGGGCTAGTCTAGTGCATACCAGAACTAGGGATGTGACAACTCACCCGCACTAAACAAGAATCTCGTCCCGAGATTCAAGCGTAGGGTAAGATGAAGGGGAACGCAAACTAACACAATCATGACGATCCAGGGTGGACTTCATAAGAACGTTGATTCGATCACCATCTTTGTCTCGACGTCTTGCTCTGAGATCTTCGTCTAACATGCCAACGAGAGGAAAGGGACAACTCCAGAAGAATCGATCTTCTCGAAGATCAATCAACTTAGGATCAACTCACAGAGTGAGTCATAGCAACATCTCTGGAGCTGAGGCACGAAACATACATCTAGAGGAATGGAGTGGAACGGATGATGAAGGTTCACTAGGTAGACAACAATTTCACACCTAAGAGGGTGGTGAATGGTTGTCAACATAGCGAGGAGTTGAATTGCCATGATACTATAACGAGACATTTTGGAGGAGGTGACTCGTGGAATCATCCCTTAAGTGGCCACTATATGTTCCTATTTCGTATACACACTTAGCCACTATTATGCATGGGTCCAATGATGTAATATATATGTTCCTATTTTGTATACATATTTAACCGTCAAATGATGCAATATATATCGCCTTCCCTTCGTTCACTGCTCTCGGGAAATAAAAGTGGGAGAAAATAAAGGAAAAGAAAAAGGAAAACTGGTTATAGTATTAGCGGTTTACTGAAAAAGAGCTACAGTCAAGCTAGCAGTAGCGATTTCCTTATAAACCGCTACAGCTAGTGAAGGTAGTAGCAGCGCATTTGGTCTAAACCGCTACAGCTAGTGAAGGTAGTAGCAGCGCATTTTGTCTAAACGCGCTACTGCTACGTCCACTTAACCCAATATTCTCACTCTCCCCTGCTTCATCCCGCCTCTTTTCCCCCAAATCCCCACTCTCTCTTCCCCTGTCGCACCGCCGTGCCCCGACGCTCGCCCCCGACCCCGGCGCTCGCCCCCGACCCGCCCCTCGCCCCCGACCCGTCGGCCCTCGCCTCCCTCCTCTGCTTCCTCCCCTCCCAACATCGGCCGTCGTCGGGCCTGCCTCCTCGCCCCTGCACCCTCTGTAAACCCCGCCCCCTCTCTCTCTGCTAGCTAGGGTTCTTCGGTTAAGTTACTTAAGTTTTAGTTAGGGTTGTAGGTTAATTAGGTTATCTATTTAGTTATGAATTTAGCTAGGTTTTAAATTAGGACAAGAAATTAGGGTTAAGCAATTGTAGTTAAAAGAAAAGGCAGCATTTAAGCAATTGTCCAAATCAACATCCCTTCTTAAAGCACATTTAGGTAGACTGAGTTTATATGCAAATTTGAACTGGACATGTGATATGTGAATATGTCATGTTTTGGACATGTCTTGCTTGGAATTTG
Organism: Triticum dicoccoides; assembly: GCF_002162155.2. Taxonomy (NCBI): domain Eukaryota; kingdom Viridiplantae; phylum Streptophyta; class Magnoliopsida; order Poales; family Poaceae; genus Triticum; species Triticum dicoccoides. The sequence goes on from NC_041391.1 coordinate 631,915,575, forward strand.
AACATGTAATTTGGACTTGTGATGTTTTGGTTCAATTTTGGTAAATGATCCGAGTGGCCTATGTTACGCCAGAATGTTGATTCATTTCCATTCTGGTGAATTTTAGGCGCTCGATATGTCCATTTTTAAGCAAAGGTCATGCCGAAATTTGCCGTGAATATTGGCATGATTTGTGCTAGATAGTTGGCATATCGAGTGCTGGCACATAGATTTCTTTTTTATGTCATTTCTCATTTATTCATACTTTTAGAAATAAACGAGGACATTTAATCATAGGAAACATGCCGAACAACGAAGAAACTGGGCTTTCTGACCAAGATGCAGATGAGATGGATTATGAGGGTGAACAAGAGTACTTTGACTATTTGACTGCTAAGCAAGGTTTGCAGGTCGGCCTCAATGATGGTACTGACGCCGACATCGACACCGACGGTGCCGGCACCGATGGCGGCGCCGAGACCGGCGGGGAAGGAACCTGCGCTGATGCCGCTACCGAAAAGAGAAATTATAAGAAGCAGAGGATACAAAAACCTAACAAACTTGTGATCACAAAGATGGCACCTGGCAAGTTTGAGCCATTAGAGCCGGAAGAACCTCGCAAGTGCTATGGGAACCAAGTAGGATGCATCCTACAGGAATGCGCGAGCATCAACAACGATGACTTGAGGAGTAAAGAACATTTGATGTAGTTGCTCCTAATGAAGTTGCACAAGAGATTCAAGTTCCCCGACCAGGATGATAACATAGAACAACTATGGGATGATCCGAAGATGAAAAAGATTAACAATAACGCCATGGGCATGTTCAACAATGATTTGGCTTCCTGGAAAGGGAGGGTGAAATGAGCTATTGAGGCTGAGGAACACCTGTCCAAGATTCTGGAGGAAAATCTGACACTTACGGAAGAGGAGTTCGAAAAGTTCAAGGACAATTGTGCTACCGAGGCAGCCAAGGCTAAGGCTGCAAAATTCAAGATCCTTCAGCAAAGGAACATGGGGAAGCATCATCTCGGAAGCCATGGCTACCTCGGTAAAAGGCCCATATGGGATAAGGAGGATGCGGAACGTGAAGCCGCGGGTCTCCTAGACCCCTTCGCGAAGTTCACCAACCACTAGGAGCGTGACTTCATCAGGGCCCGCTATAAGTGGGACAAGGAGAAAAAGGTTTTTTACATGGACGAGATCAAGAGGAAATTGTTTAGACTACTAGAGAAGCATCACCAGCTTGTAGCCGAAAGCCCTACTTCTTCGATGAGGCCCAAGTGGGACACCCCTCTCAACCGGGCCTTGAACGAACTCAAGGCACTCCCTTTGGGACAGTGGCCGCAATATGGTCGTGTGCATGGCGTTGGAGATGGCACCACATGGAAGGTGTTTTACAACAAGGGCCCGGAGGCCAAGAAGCAGAAAAAGAAGTTTAGTCAGGCGGACATCGACGCGAAGGTCAAGCTTGCGGTCGAGAAAAAAGCAGCCGAGGACGCGGAAAAAAAAGCCGCGGAGAAAAATGAGTTGCTACAGCAGGCAGTCAATGCAGCTATAACTTCCTGCAGGAATGATTTTGCCACTAACTTGGTTTCATCTATCATCAACTGGACGAAGGAAAATCCAGACAAGCCGGTACATGATTTCCCGATGCCCAGTTTCGTCGGGAGCAACTCCATGAACAACAACAACACTGCACCATCACTTGCTCACGCAACCGGGCCTCCTCTCGCGGTCGCTCCCACTCATAGTAGCCCGTCCTCAGTCTCTGGCGCGCTAGGTGGGCCTTCGTCTTTGGCTGAGCTCGACGCCGTCACAGTAATTACATGTCACACCAACATATATATATATATAATATTCCATTTTTGTTGCCTTTCAGATGTTTTACGCCACAGACATATGGGTTTGTAGGGCGAAGAAACCCCGTGCACCATACTCTACTTGATAAAAGGCCAGAAGGTCGACGTGGAAAAGGGGATGATATTAACCCCTTGAAACCCATGTTCCACAACCAGCCAATCCCCGCGGGGCACTATAGGGTTACCTTGTCCAGTTTGAAATCGGGGCATGAGGCGTTGCCTCCTCCAGTACAACATGTGGGAGAGGATGACGAGACCCCGCCGCTGATTGGAAGCTGCAAGGGTTGGGTGCTGCTATGGCCGAAGAATCTTATTCGTCTGGAGCCGGCCGAGAGCACACCAATAAACACACATCAGCAAGCATGTGGAGAGACCACCACCCCGCCTACGCAATTACCAGCTCCTGTAGTGCTGAGTGAGAGCGGCGGACGACGTGATGAAGGGGGTGCAATAGTATTGGCTGATGTAATCGGTCCTATAGAACAGAGAATGGATGATGAGACGGAGGTCGACCCTATGGGTTTCCTCAATACAAACGCGTATGACTGTGACATAGATATGATGAGTCAATCATATGACGAATCGGGCTATCAGCATGCTAATGAGGATATGGATGATATGCCCGAGCAGGAAGGTCGTTGGAAGGATTGCAAAAAGTATTTCTTCATGAATTCCTCACAGGACACGCCTGAAGATGTCGCCTCAACACATGCTCAACTAGCCGGGGGTCGTACAATGTTAGCCCGGGAACCCTGGGGCAAGGGTTAAGGAAGGGTCTGGAAGGTGTGCCCAAGAAAAAGGACAGGAAGAGATCGGGTTAGATAATTTCCTCCAAACAAGCCAGAGCACATAGCAGCCAGACGATGCATTCTGAAGAGCGTGTACCCATGAAAGGTGCGGCCATGTTCCATCTCACGGGCGAGCCGATGCTACCGCCGAAACCGCTGGAGGCACTATCAGGGGATCTCAGGAGACTGCATGACCATGTGCCGTCGACTGAGAAAAGCCTACTAGCCTCAAAGGATCCAGGATATCCGACATACGCGGCTCGTGTGCCTAAGGGGAAGTGCTACGTCGAGACACGGCCCGCGGAGGTGTTCTTCCTGCGGTTTGACCATATCTTTGAGATGTTTCTGACAAGGCGGCTCGATTTTACAATCGTCCGCCTTTTTGCGCTACATATCACTACAAAAAAAAGACACATCCGTGACATTTTGGGCCGAACAAATTTTTTTACTATCATACATATGACACTTCTAGGACGATAATTGTGACAAAACCCAGTATCATCATAGATGTGGTGGGCTCCTACTTCTATGTCAAAAAATCATGACAGAAAATGGGCTTTTCATCCTGGGCGGGCCGGAGACGCATCTGCATGACATACTTTGGGCCGTCCATTATGGAAAAAACCATGGTAGAAGCGAGGGGGAGGAAAATTTCGGGGAGTTGCCGGTTACGGTAGGAGGTCTGGGCGGAGCGATCCACGTTTCTCTTGTACAGGTACGCGCGTGTGTGCAAGGCGTTGGCTCTAACTGAACCCGAGCGAGGCGTTGGGCTCTAACTGAACCCGAGCGATTGCACTGCAGGCTACGCGTTATTGAACCCGAGCGATCGATCGATGGATATTAACTGAACCCGATGGAGCGATTCCTTTGCTACTGCTGCTAACTGAAGTCGATCGATTGGATGAACAGTGAGCATTGCGGGGGGGTTTGGATGAACAGTGAGAGGTGGCGTTGCCTCTGGATGAACAGGACCCCATGGTGTGGAGGGCTAGATGAATAGTAGACGGTGGAGGGGTGGCCGTGGAGGGGTGGTTGAAAAGGACCCCGTGGTGTGGAGGGCTGGATGAATAGTAGACAGTGGAGGGGTGGCCGTGGAGGGGTGGTTGAACAAGACCCCGTGGTGTGGAGGGATGGATGAACAGTTGACGGTGGAGGGGTACCCGTGGAGGGGTGGTTGAATAGTAGGCGGTGGAGTAGCACGCGGTGGAGGCTGGATGAACAGGAGCCCGTGGAGGCTGGAGGAGTTCGACGGTAGCCCATGGAGGCTGGAGGAGGTCGACGGTGGAGATGAACAGTATCCTATGGAGTCCCGTTTGCGGTATGCCACACCCCTCCCGATGAAGAAGACCCCCGTTTCGACCGTAGCAGGTCTGTTTCCTCTGTTTTGCGGTACGCCAGGCCCCTCCCAATCAACAGGACCCCGTTTCAAACGTGGCCGGTCGAACACAAGGACGTTTCCTCTGTTGTGCGGTATGCCAGGCCTTGTTTCCATCGCCTGTTCCGTCCAAGCCCTCCCGATGAACACGACCACGCATTCCATTCCGACCCAGCCGGTTGGCTCCCCATGAACACGACGACGATGTTGTTTCTCCGTTCTGACCTAGCCATGTATGTATGCGCAATAGGCGTTAGAGACCCTGCCCGTATGTACGTTCGTGGCCGTATTTTCTTTCTTGCACCCTCGCCGCTGTCTGTACGTGTACATGCTACGTGCGCGCCTCTACTACGACACGTGCGCGCCTCTACATCAACCAGTATATATGTACTTACATGTTCGTGACCAGAATGACAATGCTACGTACGCTTCGACAAGGTGGGTCCCGACTGTCAAGCACTTCCTTGTGTGCGAAGATGTAGCTCGTGGGTCCCAGCAGTCAGGGGGGCGAATCATTTTTTTCAGGACGCGCTTCCTTGCGTGCGAAGTTGTAATTGGTGGGTCCCAGCAAACAAGGGGAAACATTTTTTCGCTAAATACGGTGGCCCATCCGGTGGGTCCCCGCTGTCAGGTGGAGGAATAATTATTTTGCACGTAATAAGGAGGCACTTCCTTGCTGCGGCCGTTGACCCAGCTGTCAACCTCTCCATGTACAGTCCACGTCCGATGGAATCCATTCCTTGACCATGTTGACCACGCCGCACCGAGGGCACCAGGGCGATGGACGACGGCGAGGCCTAGGAAGGGGACGACACGGAGCTGGGGAAGACGCGGCAGTGGATGCCCACGCGTAGAGGAGTATGAGGGTTCACTCGTTTGGCTGCTGTGTGAGGCTGCAGTCCCCGCAGAATAACAGGGGGTGTGGGTGCATAGAGGGATGGCCAGGCCAGCGGTGGGAGTAGTAGGGGGTGGTGAGGCCTCCGCGGTCTCACAGCCGGCCACGGGCGGCAGGAGCAGGCGGCACGACAGGCGCTGCTTTGGGCGGCTGGAGCAAGAAGACCAGAGGTTGAAGAAGCACTACGGCCGTTGGATGGACATCGTAGGGTCACTGGAGCTAGAATCATTCATATATTGACTAAAGTTGACAAAGGCCTCCGTCCCAGTCAACTTAGTAGGCCCACAAGTCAGCCTCCCACCAAGGTTGGTCCCAGCTAGCAGGGGGGTATTCATTTTTTTGTGCGTAATAAGGAGGCACTTCCAGTGGGTCCGAGCAGACAGCGGGGGGAACGTTTTTTTCACGAAATATGGTGGCCCGTCCTGTAGGTCCCAACAGTCAGGGGAAAATGTTTTTTTCGCGAAATACTGGTGGCCCGTCCGGTGGGTCCCTGCTGTCAGGTGGAGGAATAATTATTTTCCGCGTAATAAGGAGGCACTTCCTTGCGGCTGCCGTGGAGCCAGCTATCCGCCTCTCCACGTACAGTACTCTTCTGATGGGAGTCGGTCATTGACCACATTGACCACGCCGCGCCGAGAGCACCATGGCGGTAGACGACGGCGAGGCCTAGGAAGGGGACGACGGGGAGCCGGGGAAGAAGCGGCAGTGGAATCCCGCACGGAGACAAGTACGAGGGTTCACTTGTTCGGCTTTGGTCTGAGGCTGCCGTCGCCGCAGGGCCTAGCCAGTTGTGGCAATAGTAGGGGGCGGTTAGGCCTCTGCGGCAGCACAGCTGGCCATGGGAGGCAGGAGCATGAGGCATGACCAGCGCTGCTTTGGGCGGCTGGAGCAAGAACACGAGAGGTTGAAGAAGCAATACCGCCGTTGGATGGACATCGTATGGTCACTGGAGCTAGAATCGTTCATATATTGACTAAAGTTGACAAAGGCCTCCGTCCCAGTCAACTTAGTAGGCCCACAAGTCAGCCTCCCACCAAGGTTGGTCCCAGCTAGCAGGGGGGTATTCATTTTTTTGTGCGTAATAAGGAGGTACTTCCGGTGGGTCCGAGCAGACAGCGGGGGGAACGTTTTTTTCACGAAATACGGTGGCCCGTCCTGTAGGTCCTAGCAGTCAGGAGGAAATGTTTTTTTCACGAAATACTGGTGGCCCATCCGGTGGGTCCCTGCTGTCAGCTGGAGGAATAATTATTTTCCGCGTAATAAGGAGGCACTTCCTTGCGGCTGCCGTGGAGCCAGCTTTCAGCCTCTCCACGTACAATACTCTTCTGATGGAAGTTGGTCATTGACCACATTGACCACGCAGTGCTGAGAGCACCGCGGCGGTGGACGATGGTGAGGCCTAGGAAGGGGACGACGGGGAGCCGGGTGAGACGCGGCAGTGGAAGCCCGCGCGGAGACGAGTATGAGGGTTCACTTGTTCGGCTGTGGTGTGAGGCTGCCGTCGCCGCAGGGCCTGGCCAGTGGTGGGTATAGTAGGGGGCAGTGAGGCCTCTGCGGCAGCACAGCCGGCCATGGGAGGCAGGAGCATGCGGCATGACCGGCACTGCTTTCGGCGGCTGGAGCAAGAACACCAGAGGTTGAAGAAGCACTACGGCGTTGGATGGCCATCGTATGGTCACTGCAGCTAGAATTGTTCATATGGTCCCCCGTCCTAGTCAACTTAGTAGGCCCACAAGTCGGCCTCCCACCTTGGTGGGCCCCAGCTAGTAGGGGGTATTCATTTTTTTGTGCATAATACAGAGGCACTTCCGGTGGGTCCGAGCTCACAGCGCGGGGAATGTTTTTTTCGCGAAATACGCTGGCCCGTCCGGTGGGTCCCAGCAGTCAGGGGGAAATGTTTTTTTTCACGAAATAAGGTGGCCCGTCCGGTGGGTCCCTTCTGTTAGGTGGAGGAATAATTATTTTGCGGGTAATAAGGAGGCACTTCCTTGTGGCCGCCTGGACCCAGCTGTCAGCCTCTCCACGTACAGCACTCTTCCGATGGAAGTTGGTCGTTGACCACGTTGACCACGCCGCGCCGAGAGCACCAGGGCGATGGTCTACACGATGGCGAGGCCTAGGAAGGGGACGACGCAGAGCCGGGGAAGATGCAGCAGCGGTAGCCCGTGCGGAGAGGAGTACGAGGGTTCACTGGTTCGGCTGCGGTGTGAGGCTGCCGTTGCCGCAGAATAACAGGGGGTGTGGGTGAGTAGAGGGATGGCCTGGCCAGCGGTGGGAGTACTACGGGGCGGTGAGGCCTCTGTGGCATCACAGCCGACCACAGGAGGCAGGAGCACGCGACACGACCGGCGCTGCTTTGGGCGGCTGGAGCAAGAAGACTAGAGGTTAAAGAAGCACTACGGTCGTTGGATGGACATTGTACGATCATAGCAGCTAGAATTGTTTATATTGACTAAGTTGACAAAGCCCTTGGTACACGTCAACTTAGTAGGCCCACAGCTCAGATTTGGTAGAATGTACAGCCCATTTTTCAATTCTAATGGAATTTACTACAACCCATTTATGGGTTTGTTAAAAGTACATCCCAACTTCTAGGTAGGACAACGATTAATAATTTCAAACAAGTAATGAAATTTCTAGTCAGGTTAAATATAATTTCAAAGTAAAGTTGTATCACATTAAAATCCAACAAAATATTGCGCGCGCAACAACTAATGAAATTAAAATTTTCAAATTCCAAAAATAATATATTTTTCAAACTAATTATGTGTTTGGTGCATAGTAATTTTCCAGTTATTATTTCTTAAAGTCCATTTTCTTGTTAAGCCTAATGCATACCTCCTAGGAAACTTTGCAGCCCAGTGGGGCGGATAACAAGTTGACCCGGATATTGTGTACAACTGTCGGCCCAGTTGCATTGCTGATGTTGAAAAAAAAGGCTGTGTAGTACAGTCCAACCTAACATGGTTACTCAGCTCACATTCAGGGACGCCGAAAAGGCCCAAACAAGGCTTCTGTACAACTTTTTGAAGTCACTGAGCTCAATTAATAACTTAAGAAGAAAGTTATATTACAGTGGAACCTAATTAAAAGCTATCACGAGCAAATAAATAATTCAACGGGTCCCACTTGTGCGTGTGCGCGTGTGTGCATGTGTGTGTGTGTGTGAGAGAGAGAGAGAGAAAGACCCATTGGTAGATGCTGTAAATACATCTTTCAGCCATATGCATTGCTGATGCTCAGTAAAAACTTATATAGTTCACACAATCATATAGAACATCATAGCACACTGAACTTGCATACAAAAATTTCATGCAGGTGGCACAATCAGGATGGAAGCAGTGGATCGCTACGGGAAGGGCTATGTTGAAACCAACGAAGTTGTACATAACGGCTCATCATCTTTATAAATGACGGGGAAATATCTTGAATGTTGTGCAAAGAAAACAGACAGACAACACAATAAGTTCTGCTAGCACATTAAGTTGACGTACAACCCTTTCTAAAATAAGTTCACGTACAAAATTAGAACAGGTCACAATCAAATGTACTGGCATATCAGTGCTTCAGACCCATAGCTCGGATTTAACTAGTACTATCTGACAAGATTCAGTTGTTACCTCAAATTAGAGCACATCCAGGCAGCCAGCCCTACCTCTTCTCCCAAAGAAGCAGTGGCCTCCGCCACGCGATGGAGTAGGCCCTGTGCCATCCATCATTCCGAGCAACACGGGTAAAGTATGACATTGACTCCTATAATGGACATCGTCGACGGACCCTGGCACCAGCGGCGGCGGCAGGACTTCGATTGATGGATTGACCACTTCTTCGACATGCACGAACACTCGATACAGGTACATCCCTAACGTGGTCCGTGGCGGCCTTGGTGGCAACGAATAGTACAACCCCGGTTCCTGCACCGGTATCTCAACACCAATCACCTTTGGTATGGTGGACGGCTTCTTCATCCATGCCATAACCGTCAGAGCCCACCTGTATGGAGGAACAAACATACTTACGAGCTCACCTCCAAGGTCGCTGATAAGCTCGTTCATGGACTCGCTGTTCCAAGCACGTCGAGGCATGCCGTGGAAGGTAAGCTTTGTTAAAAACTCAAACTCAGAGGGCACCGAGCCCCATCCTGGGTGCCACCGATCAAAGCTCACCAGCGCACCATTGCAGAACAAACGCCGGGAAGATTCGAACACACGACTGCAGTCAAAAGTTGTTCGGAACCTGACGAAGAAATCAGCCGGTGGCGGACAGACTTCAATGAGCAAGTCACTTATTTGGATGCCGTGCGCAATGCCAAGAGCTTTGACAAGGTCGTCTGGAGAGACGGGAGGCCGGTCACCATTGATGGTTACCATCAGCACTTTGCCAGCAAACTGGTCATCATGCGCCGCCATGTCACTGTTGAGCGACAACACGCATCGACCGAAGGCAGGACGGACCTCAGGATCTCCGGCTCGAAGATCCGCGTTGACCGGCGACATGATAGTGCGCTTGAGTACAGGGAGTACAGGAGGGGGATTTGGGGGAACTGGAGTAGGAATCGAGATTCCAGAGGTGGGGGAGGGGCGGGAGACTGGGGATGAAAAGGTAGCATGAATTTCGAGCACCCGCCAATATGCTCTCGGTGCGCAAGCGCACGAAAACACCGGTGGCGCCCACATGTCGGCCTAAGAGTCCTTATTCTTTCTTTTCTGGAGAGCCCGGCCTTTTTTTCAGGATCTTTTGAGAGCTGGACCCGAGAGTCATAATTGACATGTTTGGCATTGTGTTACTACTCGGCCCATATTCAACGACACCTCACTGGCCAAACAAGTGTACATCATCGAAAAGACAGTGAGCTCAAATTATATAACTTGAAAAAATGAGATATACTCTGAACACTGGAGAATGGTGAAACCCTCATTTAGCCCACCAGTAGTTTGAGACAATAAACAGTTCGAAACAACGATATATACAACATTCAAACACTGACTAGTGACTACTACTGACATAAACAGCAAGACATGATAGTTCATAAGAAGTCTTGTTACACCACCAAAACGTACCCATCTGCAGCGCTCAGACTCTCGTGATCCAGATGAGAATGACATTCTAAACAGAAGCAACTATTACATAGAAAGAGTGACATAGACAAGGACCAAATGACAAGGAATATGCATAACAAAAGAAAGAACTACCCATCCAGAACCAGCAGCAAAGACAACAAAGTCATTTGAAGAGATGATCCAACACCATCATAATTTGCAGCCCCGCTTCAGTGACCAGTGATCCAGAGACACCAGTACTCCACCCTTTCAATCCAACAGCACAATTACCTATCAACCTGAAGGGTTGAACCACATCACTGCCTGTCGTATTGAGACATCCAAGGATCAAAGTTAATCTGGATGCCTTTGTCATTCTCACCTTCTTTTGGCTGCATGTTGTATCGTTGACAATCAGGGGAGTATGCTCCCGAACTCCTAGGGTTCGCCGTGTAGACACAATTTTCCATAGCAAATAGAGCCTCTCTGCCATCAAGGTCCTTGCCAACTGTGATCTCCTGGTTAATCAGATAATTGAGTCCGAGAAATAGAGAGTGTGAACCAAGGCTGTTTACCCACCTCCAACTAAAGAATCCTAAAGGTCCCAACAAGCTGGTATCCTGCTCATAGACATAGCAACCACTGTCCGGATACTCACATATTACACGGTGCTGTATACAGTGGGGTTTTTGCAATATAACTTTTCCGGCTCATGTGTCCGAATGATCATCAGTCTTTTGCCGTCGTCTGATCGAGCGAGGAACCAGTTGTGCTTCCCTGTTTTTGGCAAAGGTGGTGTAATTACAAAGGGCAGTAACTGTAGGGACACTGCATCATATCAAAAAGGACAGGCATTGTTAATGTAAGATCAGCATTGTTCAGAGTATGAGTAGGATAATGCAAGAAACAACATTGATATGTTCGTGTTGGAACTGGGAGGAAAATACAGGGAAATGTATACTGGTTTCAAAAATATAGAAGTGCCATGCATGGTTATACTCATGTCATCTCGCAATCGATTCTTCACAGGAAACTACCATGTCATGCATGTTATGTAATCATGTTCTGTCCTCACAAACAAATTCTTCAAGGTAACTAACAGACCATGCATTGTTATATACTCGTGTTCTGTGTGCAAAGATTTTGTGAGGATATTATTCTAGCCATTGATTGCTGAAGGGCGAATATAGGTATGTACACATGGTAAGCATTGCAGGATTTCACTACTTCCAAAGACAGAGTTCTCCATATGCACATTTACTTCCCTAATGTATGGTTAGATGAAACCAACAGTGTGGTGCATGTTTCTACATCATGAAAATGAGGAAACTAACATGGCCATTGATACACACTCATATTTAGTAGTAGTATATAGATTACTGTAAAATAAAGATAATATCCATATATTCCTAACCGTTTGATTATTCAGGGCACAAATTGCCTGTAATGACATGGTCACAATCGCATGAATTAACTCATTCCAAATATAGCTGATTTACGACGTCTCTAATATATTGCCATAGTTCTACTCAAATTCTTCTCAAACATGGATATGCCAATCATCAAAAAAAGTTCAAACAGTGTCATGGCGTCATCATTAACATGAGACAGAAACAACTTACATGCGCTGTCCCAGCAATACGTGGTGCCATCTGCTTTGTCGATCGCGTAGATGATGCCATTGTGTTCAATAGCATCACATAAGTGTGTATCAGCTTTGACGATGATCCACTGCGAGCCGAGTTGTCTCTAGTTGAGAAAGGCACCGACATAAAGATAGGCGAGTCCGCGGTCGAACAAGGCAATTAGCTTGAAGTCTGCGTAATTCGCATGTCGTGTGGGTACTTGGCAGATTACAATATTCTGCAAAACAAGGTCCATCCAACTGACGTATTAATCTAGATGACTTGGACCGCGATGATAATACTCTATATAATCCAACAGAGGAACGATAATCTCATGGGAGATCTGGAAGTTCACGAGCACCAAATTTTTACTGTCTTCTCTGAAGGCAACCATCCAGTGGGAGTTCATGCCGACCCAGTACGTACCTGCCAAGAAGTTTCGGGCGATGGTGATCGGATCGATGTCGAGGGAAATGATATACGGCGACACACTACATAGCTGCAAAGAAGTTTCGGCTAATGGAGATCGGATTGAAGCCGAGGGGCATCATGTACGCCTCTGTATCATGGTGAGCCAATATCGCAAGACCAGATAGCAGCAAGCAGAGTGTCTTGAAAAGCTTAGGCCTCGCTTCGACGATGGCCGTGTGCATGTGCCTCGAGCATGCAGCCAGGTGCAGGGCGGTCAACATATCCATACACGAACAACAGAGGTCGAGGATGTCACTGGGGAGATTGCTCCAATCGCGGCTCATATGGATGCTGCGCGGTTCGCGTTCGGCCACGGTGGAGTTTGGAAGGGGGCTTGATTTACATGGGAGAAGGATGTCGGTGCTGGAGCGGCTAGCGAGGGCATAGTGGTACTGGGGGAGGCGAGTGAGGCAACTGTACACGGGGGCACAGTGAGATGGAAACAGAGACGGAGACGGAGAAGGAGATGGAGATGGAGGGGTGCTATGGGAGCGGAGAGGGAGACGAGGCGAGGCGCCAATGTGTTGTACATCAGCGGTGACAGACTGCACAGTGCACTGGGTGAGGCTGACTTTGGTAACCGAACACGCCGCCTCGCCTGGACTACCGTCAGGCGCAGGGTGTTGTCACTTCACTGTAAGGACCAGATGAATAGTATTTTGACCATCAAGTGTACCATAGTTGTACTACTACTACTACTACTACTACTAGTAGGAACATGAGTACTCCAGTATTGTATGGCGGAAATAGGTCTCCCACTCACGCGCTCAAAAAAAAGATACGACACATTTTTTTCTGTTTGCATAGGTCCCACCTACCAGGAAGGATGGGCACGTACACGAACAGGTACGACTCCTCAGTCTACCCGCATAGCCTTTTCGTTTAGTTTACCTAGCCGTCTAATCAACTGCCTACACTCCACTTCTCCCATTTACTTTTCCATCGGCAACCGATTCACCTCGGCTTCTTCACCTCCCCTTCGTCTTCATTTGCATCCAAACCCCACTACGTTCACATTGTTTTAACCTCTTTAAATATTCATCTACTACTTCAGTTAGACTAGCCATCTAGTCCTAATTCTCCAAACCATAGCCCTCCGTTACAGTGGTTCCAAATGGCGAAAGAGATCGAGATGCAGGTTTTTAGCATCCAACATGTCCTCGCCGAAGGCTCGATGAGCATAGTTGCCACCGTCACCGTCCACCCAAGGGTTGTTCGGCAGTGGATCAACAATGTATCCAATTCCCTCAAAAAGGTAGAGATGAGGGTCACCGGTCTCGACGCAGAGTACACGGAGTGTGCCCCTAGGAAGATCCAGCACGCCGCCGTCCTTCAGCTGTGCCTCAAAGACGATGTTTTGGTGTACCACATCATACACTCGCCCTCCATACCAGGTGAGCTTCACGATTTCTTGTCTCGGGAGGACGTATACTACTGTGGGGCAGCCATCGAAGGGGACAAACAGAAGTTGGAGCCGTACAACCTTGATTTGAAAAGCATCGCTGACCTACAAACCAGAATCAAAATTCCTGTAGAAGATTGTGCTAAACAGACACCATCCCTATTCGACGTAGCAAATTTTGTGCTCGGTACAAATCTTCATAAGGGTGACGAGACGGTGGCGTTAAGGTCGTCTGGATAGGAGAATTATCCATTGACGTACGAGCGGATAAAATATGCTACCCTCGATGCCCGTGTGAGTTTCGAGATAGCTGCAAGGTCCAAAGAGCTTGTTGCGAAGCTGTCTCCCACAGAGAATGAGAACAAGAAGAAGAAGAAGAAGAAGAAGAAGAAGAAGAAAACGTTGCACCAGTAGGAGGGCATTATGGATGGATGAACTATTTCCTCTCTTGTAAAAAAATTATTCCCTCTCGGTGTATATTGATATAGATGGACTATTTCGATGGTGTGCATGTCTTTGGAACAGAGTAGTAGTGTGGGTCCGCTTGACTATAAGGAACTATTTATCCGCATATATAGCTTTCTCTGCTACTCCTTCCAGTGATCGATATACAGTGCATGTGTCCGTAGACATGACAGCTTGTACATGGAAGTTTAACTACGACGACCATCACGTTTCATCTCGCGATTCCCACGGCGCCTCTCCGACCCACGGCACCACGCCCCCCGACGTGCGCCTCACCCCTCTCAGCCGCACCGCCCCTTTGCCTTTGTGTGCATGACATGTGGGCCACCTAAAATGCGCGAGCATCAAGTTTCTACCACAGCCACCCGCGATTCCCATGACGCCGCTCGAACCCAGGAAACCACATGTCCCCTGACCTGCGTCTCACCCCTCTTGGCCCCACTGCCCCTCTACCTTCGGGAGCATTACATGTGGACCAGTCACCTATCGGGTCGACATGTTATTGACTCAAAGGTAGGTATAGTAAGGCGCTGAAGCTCAGTCTCGACGGCCCTGAGAGGGAAATGTAACTCCTGCGCTAGGGCTTGTGGTGCTCCCGCAGCACGAACTCGTGCCAAACTCGAGATTTGTTTCTTTAGTATACACGCACGCAACGATTTAATGGACATTGTAATCTCAACATGTGATGGGGAGCTCTAAACTTGAATTTGAAACTTATAAAACAAAAAGATTCAAAACAAATAAACTGGGAGAGAGGGAGTACATCGTAGGTAGTGTCCCATACAAAATAAGTCCCCTGGTTTGCCACCGTGAAGATGCGGTTAAAAAGGAGCACAGTGTCTTCCTACTCGTACGGCAACAAATCGGCCGCAGACAGCATGGTCCGCCTTTGACTGCCATGTGCAAGGTTCGTGCTATCTTTTATTCAATCTCACTGTTGTTCCATCGTACCAATTCATGCGGTGGCTTGCATGGCTGATCCCAATGTTGGACAAAGGTTCTACGGGAATGGTGTCACCGTTGTAAATGTTGTGCAAATTGATGTTGGTACCCTCCCGTACATATGCAAGCCAATCTCCACTCGCACCGAGCCTAGCCTGTGAAACAATGGGCAGGGGGAGAATTAGGAAATGGACACGGAAGTAGTCTTTATAATGCATTTACTACGGGATCAAACTCATCTTACCTGCTCATCGGAGGAAATCCGAGTGCCCCTCAACGTCGGAATCTCAAGGGGCGTCAACTTGCATCTACGGCCACGTCGCGTTGGAGAGACCCCCAAGGAAACATCCTCGTGCGTTCCACGGAACATCAAGATGCATTTGTATGAGTAGTTTATCTTGTGAGAGAAAATTATGAATGAGGGAAGGCCCCTAGAGATAGAGATGGACACTACTACTACCAATGTGCTGGCCCGTGCGTTGCAATGGATCCAAACTAGTAGAATAATACTTGTTCACGTGCTTGAAATATAAACACTCTATTTTTGATATACATGTGTCAGCAGACACGACAACTTGTCCATGGAAGTTGAACCACGGCAACCATCACGTTTCTTGTTTCTACCACTGCCACACCCACACGCGATTCCCACGACGCTGCTCCAACCCATGGCACGACGTCCCCCGACGTGGACATGGATCCTCTGACGTGGCTATCACTGCCTTGCCCTGCCTTTCCTTCGCTGATAGGTGGGACCCACGCTTATGGGTCCCACATGTCAGTGAAAGAATGGTAGGATTGTTTGTGCCCCTCATCCCTCTCGGCCCCACCGCTCCTCTACCTTTGTGTGCATGACATGCGGGCCAGCTGAACTGCGGCGACCCTCAACTTTCTACCACAGACACACCCGATTGGACGCGGTTTGCCTGCTCCGCTGCTGTGCTCCGATCCGTACTCCCACACCATCAAATTTTCATGCAGCGGCTATGAAACATTTCGTCCCGGGCATCAATCCTCAGCTGGAGTACTTATGTACTACAGGTAGTACCCACCGGTGTGGCCATCTACGCCTCGTAATGCCCCGACGCCCAGCTGTGGTACCCTCGCCACGACCACGCCAGCACCGGCCGGTTCATCTCGAATGAGTGAGTCGCGAACCACGCCACCACCATGAGAATGACATGTGGGCCAGCCGCTTTTAAGGCCCACATGTCATTGACTCATAGGCCGGGCACTAAGCCACTAAAGTTCGGTCCCGTGGGCCCTGAGAGGAAAATGTAACTCCTGTGGCAGGCCTTGTGGTGCTCCCCCAGTACGAGCTCGTGCCAAAACTGGAATTTGTTTCTTACTACTACCAACTAGTACTAGTAGTAAGGTACACATGCATTGCACGCATGAGATTCTGGTGGTTTGTGCATTATGCTTCTACATGTGGAGTTTTCTGGATTTTAACATGTGGCAAAATTTGGTGGAATGTAAGGTTAGGCAAGTTTGATTAACTTAGGTGAGTGTTTGGTTCAAGCCACACCTTAGGCAAGCCACACTGGCCCCACATGATATACACACAAAAAATGTGGCAAGATTCCCTTAGGCTTGCCAGCTTGTGGCTCTCATTTTGAAGAACTTATTAATAACTTTGCCTGAGCTTAGTTGTGGCAAAGTTAGTCATGAATGGAGTTCAACCATGGAGTCTTCTAGATTATACATGTGGCAGAATCTGGTGGATGATATCCAATGGCCAGTAGTGCTCAGATTTGCCATCTTTGTACCGTCGGATTGGCTTCATCCAACGACCAACTTTCAAAGTTTTTCACACACTATATAGGGGGTATAGATATAGATGTGCTGGTCCGTTGCAATGGATCCAAAGTATATCTATTTAGTGGAGTGCACTCTAAACACATTATCTATTTATTTTTCTCTAACCTTCCGTAGCCATGCAACCAAGCCACATAAGCTTCATGGGTGCCCCCACATCATATTATTCATACTACGTTGATTGAAAAACAGATAAATCACCCAAAACAAGCTCTTCCCGTTTTTTGTTCCTACGATGTTGTGTCGTGCACGTATCTACTAGTTGTATAGTGGTAGTACTAGTAATATAGTATTAGGAGTACAAACTTGGTAAGTACTAGTAGGAGTAGTACTAGTACGGAATGCTCCTACTCTATCAACGAGCCCCGTCTAACACAAAATTTCTGGGCTTCTATGCTACAGCTAGATCTTCCCCTTGTTTCTGTTTTCCAACCCGGCGATGGGCGGGGTGTCGGTTTGCTCAACAGGCGGTCCCACATGAAAGTGAAAATTCTAGGCACAGGGGCGGAGCTACGTGAGGGCCAACACGTGCCCTGGCCCGCCCAACCTAGCAGGATTTTTGTAGTTGTACATCCAGTTTTTGAGGCATGGAACGTCAACGCAAGGGTAATTTCTATAGCCTGGCTAGACTGGCACGCCCAACAATTTGCATCAAGTTCCACCACTGCTAGGCAACATGCCTTCCCTAAGCTATGTGTCGTGCCGGACGGTCCGTATTGTACTACCGATTCCCAGGCATGTGGGGGTGCGACACGAACGTGGCAGGCCTTTTCCTTTTACTAGCAATGTTCCCGTGCGTTGCGACGGATCTAAAGTAGTAGAATAGTAGTATTTGTTCACAAACTTGAAAGAAATCACTATTGTTTTGATATACTCCTAATATATTACTCCCTCCGTACCTAAATATTTGTCTTTTTTGAGATTTCAAATGGACTATCACATACGGGTTATATAGACATATTCAAGTGTTTCTAGCAAGATGCCCGCGCGTTGCACGAAGTTGATGGAAAAGGTAAGCACAACTTATAAATTGACGGATGGAGTACTAGTTGAAGTGATGCATATAATTAAGCAAAGGGATCGCACATGTCGGTATTGACTGTGACGAGAATGCAACAGCACAATAAGAATTAAGGCCACGATGATGCGATCACAGTGGTGGTTACAGAAGGCAAGAAGAAAGATGGATCCACGAACATACGACCTCCTCCTCCTCAACTTAGTGCGCCGGGCCATCGACCAGCGGCTAAGGAGCGGCGGATTTTGTGTCGAGGTCGAGGTGCTTCTCAACAAAGGCATCCAAGGCTTCCAGCCGGTTGAGGAAGGCCAACGTTGTAGCGTCCTCACTGGCCTTGTAGACACCTATGTACACGATTTGCTCGTACACGTGGATGTGTAGGTCGATGAATTCTTGCAGGGCGAGGCGCCTCGCAGCGAGCGCGACCTCCAGGTGGACATTCTTCGTGACGTCGGTGATGTTCCGGCCATGGAGGCCGATTAGGGTGGCAGGCAATGAGGAGCCCGGGCGCGCGGGCTGGAGGAGTACGGTGATGTCGTCTGCGAGCTTCTTGAGGACGGTGAACCTGTTGCTAGTGGCAACAATCATCTGGTCCAACTGAGGGTCGTAGTTGGCATCGACGGCGGCCATCCACCAGCCGGTGTCCAACACCGTCTGGAGACGATCCTCGGCGCCATGCCGCAGGCCGGCCTCATGGACCATCTGGTGCAGCCGCTGGTCGCTCACGCGCACCTCCATGGGTCTGGAGCGAGCTCTTTTGCGCTTAGTGTAGGTGCTTAGGCAAGTGCTTAGGTGCGTACGATGTGGTAGATGCATTGGAATGGAGGAGGGGCGCCTTTATATGAGGGCAATGAGGGCAAACTGCATTGCATTCACATCGTGCAGCCTCTTTTCCTGGACCTCCTCCCATTACTTCCCTCATGCATTAATTGAAGGAGGATGCATTGGTCCTTCAACATATCGGGAACCGCTACTCCCTCCCTCGTCTGCATTAAAGGCCTATCGGGAACTGCGCCGCCCGCTGTCAAATCGAATACTCCCTCCATCTAGCTTAGTATTATAAGTCATCTTACGAAAACCAAATACTAGTAAGACTAGCCACAATGGGAGTAACTTCAGCAGTAACATCGAGTCCAACTCAGCAAATTTGCTTATGTGGCAGTAAGTTAATGAAGAGAGAGGTAGTTATAATAACTTAGCTAGTTACTGTAACATCACATGTCCCAATGCAATATGAGTCTATAACCTAATAAATGAAGCTTTGCATGTTAGCACACTTACATTACTACTACCTCTGTCCGGTTTTATTGGTCCCCATTGTATTTCGTGCCAAATTTTGACCATAGATTAAACTAAGAAAATGTTCACGCATGTCACCAAACATTATATTTTTCAAAACTATGTTCAAATACGAATCCAATGAGATAATTTTTCTTGACATGCATTAACATTTTGTTAGTTAAATCTTTAGTGAAAATTTGGCACAAACTATAAAAGGGACCTATAAACCAGGACGGAGGTAGTACCCACTATGAAGGTAGTAACATAGTCTAGGGATATGTGTATGTTAGTAGTGTATGTTACTCACCATTGTGACTAGTCTAAACACATAGGTGTGGTGCATTAACTCTCACGTTGTTTCTTATTTTTTGACATAAATAGAGGAATCAGCCAAGAAGAGATGTTGGGCTTGTATGCTTTTAATGACTTGAGACTATCAAACATGACATGTAGTGGTCAGTTCGTTGCACAAGAACAAATACAACCCACGTCAGCACACACATCTTATAGCATCACATTCAACGTCTATAAAAGATGAATGAGACCAAATTATATCTCTTCTAGACGAGTTCTAGCAAAACTATATTAATAATACTTAGTACTCATGTGCCATGTATCATATAAGTATCATGTAGTACTTTATTTATTGCCATGTATGACACATAGTTCACGAGCGCTCTCTATATGTACCACCTTTTTTTTAATTTCAAGTTTTGCTCCATGGCACAATCCATCGATACTACTACTGTACAAAACTGGAGTATATACATTTTTTAAAAGGCTAGAGGGCGGGGCAGTCTAGCTCGGTCGATTTCACGAGAGGCGAGGGCCTTTGTGATTTGACGGCTCATTAATGCTATCAAATCGAATAGTACTGCACCGCCCGTTGCACGCCCGGCGCCTCCATTAAACCCCTCCGTTAAACCCGCATGCAAACCAAGAATCCTACTCCGGCCACATGTCCGTTCATGAGCGGCCCGGACTTAAATGCAACACCGACCGAGCTCCTCCCATACGCCCTCAGTTTAAACAAGGTCAGACGCCGACCAAGCACTACAGGAATCAACTACATTGCCATCAGCCACGGCGGACGACAAAGGCATGGATGGCGAACTGCAAAGACCTTTGCTGTAAGCCGCGGACGGCAAAAGGGGACGGCAAAGTAGGGGACGACTAAGAGCTACATTGCCGTCTGCTTCCGATAGCTGACGTCAAAGGGGCCTTTGCCATCAGCAGCCAACGGCAAAGAAGGAAGACGACAATAAATGCATTGTTACTCCGTTAGGTGGTTAACAGCAAGCCTTTGTCGCCCGCTGCGGACGGCAAAGCTTTTGCCGTCAGCTATTGTAGGCAAACTGACCAAATTGGTCAGCCTCCCAGGAAGCACAGTTGCCTGCCATGTCGCCTCTTTGCCGTCCGCTGCTGATGGCAAAGATTCCTTTGCCGTCGGTGGCAGACGGCAAAGAACATGCATATTGTCTCTTTTTCTGTTTTTTTAATCCAACAATTTTCACAGCAAATATATATGACATATATAGATATATTTCCATATCACATATCCAGCACATAAGTTTCATATGACATATCACATATCACATATGTTTCATCCATACACATTGTTCATACATAAGCAAGTTCCATCCATACACATTGTTCATACATAAGCAAGTTCCATCATAGCAAGCTAGATACAATGCAAAGTTTCATCAAAGGAAAAGCAAGCACTCCATCATAGCAAGCTAGCTTCCATGAAGTGAATGAAATCTGCAAAATGGTAAATAAGAAAGTTAGAAATAGGTGACTAGAATAAGAAGAAGACTAGAACAAGAAGTATATGTCATTTATGAGCTAACTTAGGTGAAATGGATCATATATGAGCTAACAAAGTTCAAATTGGTTGTTTATGAGCTAACTTAGTTGAAATGGATCATTTATGAGCTAACTTAGTTGAAATGGGTCGTTTATGAGCTAACTAAGGTGAAGGGCATCGTTTTTGAGCTAAGTAAGGTGAAATGGATCGTTTTTGAGCTAACTTAGGTGAAATGGATCATTTATGAGCTTTTATGAGCTAACTTAGTTGAAATGGGTCGTTTATGACCTAACTAAGGTGAAATGCCACATTTTTAGCTAACTAAGGTGAAAAGGATCGTTTTTGAGCAAACTTAGGTGAAATGGATCATTTAAGAGCTAATTTAGGTGAAATGGATCGTTTTTAGCTAACTTAGGTGAAATTGATCGTTTAGGAGCAAATCTAGGTGAAATGGGTCATTTTGGAGCTAACCTAGGTGAAATGGGTCATTTTGGAGCTAACCTAGGTGAAATGGGTCATTTTAAATCTAATGTAGGTAAAATGGATCATTTAGGAGCTAATCTACGTAAAATGGGTCATTTTAGAGCTAACTTGGATAAATTGGTTCACTTGTAAGCTAACTAAGGTAAAATGAGTCATTTTAGAGCTAACTTTGGTAAAATGGATCGTTTATGAGCTAACTAAGCTAATTATGCAATTTTTGACATAAGTAACCTAAGTACATATCATTTTAGAGCTAACTTAGGTAGAATGGATGGTTTATGAGGTCAGTAAGCATATTAAGTCATTTTGGAGGAAAAGAAGCTAACTCTAGGTCATTATGGTAAGCATATTGGTGGAAATAAAGCTAAGTCTAGGTGTTTATGCATTTGTTAAGCAAAACACTAGAGAAACTTACCGTGATCAGGGAGGTGTACGAGCGGGCTGGCTCGCGCCGGTAGCTGGAGAAGGATCGTGCGATGCGTTTCTGGAGTTAAGCTCCACCAAAGATCATTTCCAATATCTCGTTAGCATTATGACACTCATATGTTAAGACTAGCAGGTAATGTCCATTCTAATTAAACTCACCGTGCTCCCAGGAGCAATCACTGGCATCGGCGGAGCGGTATAACCGGACTACTCGCACACAGACTGCACATTTGGTTTTCACAACAGAGTCATACTAGTTAGTAATGAGACTCAAATGTTAAGACTAGCAAGTAATCTGCAGAAGAAACTTACCACAAGGAGCTCGTACATGGCCCTTGCCTGCATGTCATTCCGTGCCCTCTCCTCCTCCAACATCTTTGTCGTCCTCTCCTCCAACTCCCGCTGCCTCTCCGTCGCCTCCGCTAGACATTTCTCCGTTCTATCTCTCTCACTCCGTATAGCAGCCTTCAATACCACTCACATGACCATTTGTAATCATTGATGGAAGCGCACACAATGTAATGGAGAAAGATAGCTGAGTACTTATAACAAACCTTGAAGGCGAGTTGGACTGGCCGTTCACGAGGCCTTATCTCAGGAGCAGAGCTCGACTGGCGCGCCTTGATCTCCGGAAGAGTGCTAGGACAACGGATAAGTCCATCTCCCATGGCTATGGAGCCATGGGACCTCCCGCCACCAGATATCATTAGCATCTCTATATCAATGGGACCCTGGCTCGGGTTAAAGTCCTCCCCTTTCCTCGCCTTCCCCTGATCTCTATATTGCACGAGCTTGTCGTGGGCGGAGATGTTGGTGAAGTTCCTTGGATCATCGAGGTCAGACGCACAGAATGCCTTCACTTTCTTGTAAGAGCTAGTGTGGGCCATGGCATACAGGTCGTACACCTATGGCACCTTATCCGCCTTATTGTAGTGTGCCTGAAAGAAACAAACAAAGTAAATTAGTAATTAAAGGGCTAAAGCTAGCATGATGAATGAATTGCATGAATCATGAAGCAGACCACATACCCAGTTCCGCCCGTACTAAAATAAGTTGGAGCTGCCTTGGTGGTGTGGCACACCTTCCATTTGGGCACGTTTGTCCTTGGCCTCATTGTGGGTGGCCCGCCATTGTTTTGAGCACCACGCATTGACCAACACCTCCCAAATATCCATCCGATCCGCACACCATCTCGGAGGGGCCTAAGTTAGCAAATAGAAACTTGAGCGCTACGTCTATGAATTACTAAATGAAGGAAGTAAGTACAAGGCCTTAAGAATTACCTTCATGTACTACTCCTTACTCAAGAACTTATCACGGCACTCCTGCTTGGGCTTATTGATACCACGCCCGGCGTAGTAGTCTCGAACAGCCTGCACCCGAACCTCATGCCGTCAGTTCTAAAGTAGGCGCTTGCACTCCTTGTCGATAACCTCTGCCGCCTCCTCCTCGTATCCCTCCTCACACCTGTAGAATGTCTGCAATCAAATGAGACAATATTGATTAGTACAATTAATAGCTAGCTAGTTCAAGATTTCTAATTGTGTAAAGGAGAAATTACCCAAAACTTTCTGATCACCACGTCTGCCCTCGTCTTGCACAAGACACCGTCGATAATCTCACCCGGCGAGGCCGGGGCAGCCAAGTAGTGCTCCCAACTCAATCCAACCTCTGGAAGCTGACCCTCACCAGGCAACATGACAAACCCCGGGAAGTTTTGCCGAATCAGAACTCCAAGGACGGAGTCTTCTTCTTCCTCTTCTTCCTTTTCTTCCTTTTCTTCCTTTTTTCCTTCTTCTTCTTCTTCTTCTTCTTCTTCTTCTTCTTCTTCTTCTTCTTCTTCTTCTTCTTCTTCTTCTTTTTCTTCTTCCTTTCCTTTTTAATCTTCTTCTTCTCCTCCTCTCCTCTTTTTTCTTCTTCTTCTTCCTCTTCTTCTTTTTTCTCCTCCTCCTCCTCTTCTTCTTCCTTTCCTTTTTCCTCTTCTTCTTCTCCTACTCTCCTCTTTTTTTCTTCTTCTTCTTTCCTAAACCTAAACCTAAACCTAAAACTAAACCTAAATCTAAAACTAAAACTAAAACTAAAACTAAATCTAAACTAAACATAAATCTAAAACTAAAAAAACAGAAAAAAGGAAAAAACTAAATCTAAACCTAAAACTAAACTAAAACTAAACTTAAAACTAAACCTAAAACTAAAACTAAAACTAAAACT
>NC_041391.1:631939976-631955969 GCF_002162155.2 Triticum dicoccoides
CGGTAGGGTGGCGGGGCCGCGGTGGCACCGGGGCGGGGGGCCGGTGGGCGGCGGGGTGGTGGGGCGACGGGGCGGCGGAGAGTGGTGGGGGCGGCGGCGCGCATTTGAAGAGGGAGAGAAATAGAGAGAGAGGGGCGGGGTGGGGCGCGACCGCCGTTAGGTAAGTTAAATCTATGCC
This sequence comes from Triticum dicoccoides, assembly GCF_002162155.2. NCBI lineage: Eukaryota > Viridiplantae > Streptophyta > Magnoliopsida > Poales > Poaceae > Triticum > Triticum dicoccoides. The sequence continues at coordinate 631,940,155 of NC_041391.1, forward strand.
GTCCGCCCCCCTTTGCCGTCCGCTTTTTTGCTCTTTACCGTCCGCTAGCGGACGGCAAAGAGGGGGGCCGTTAAGTTTTTTTAAGCAGCTCGTCAGTGGGGCCCCCTCCCTCTTTGCTGGATGGCAAAGAACAGGCTGATGGCAAATATGATGATTGCCATCAGCCAGTTCTTTGTCGTCTGTTTTTTGGAAATGGACAGCAAAGACCTCCTTTGCCGTCCGCTAGCAGAGGGCAAAGAGAGGGCTGATGGCAAATCCTCTGATACCAGTAGTGAAGCTCCTACCGTCCGCCCTCTATTTACACGAGGCCAGACAGACATCGGGCAAGAATCGCACCCCTCCGCCGCTCCCCCATCTCCTCCTTCACCATTTGCTCCACCTTCCGATGGATTCCGATGAGCCGTTCTCCGGCATATTACCCGGCTGGGTGGCCCGCCGAGCCCCCCGGATACGGGCGAGGCCGCTCGGTGCTTCACCAACCTCTCTTGGCCCGACGGAGCCAGTTGCCGCCCCAAGCAGGCGCGTGGTTCAGCAACTCGCCGCTCCAGTTCAGCTCGATGAGGAGTGGCGAGTTGCTCCACGCCGGCACGACGGCGAGCACGCCGGTACGGGCGTGGTCGCTGCCACGTCGTACCGGGCCACCAGTGTCTGCGGTGACCACACCTCCCGTCTCTGTGGGCGCGCCTCCCGTGCCTGCGGCAGCGCCATGAAGGTAGAGACAGAAGCCGTGTGCGTGGAGAGCGACGAGTCGGTGGCCAGCTTCTCCCTGGCCGCCGCCATCATCGAGGAGAAGTAGAACACGCGAGGCCGCCGCCACTTGGGACCCATGAAGGCCACCGCGGATTCAGGTGGTTTCTTTGCTGCTTCGTCTCTTCCTAGGACCTTCGTCGACCCCGCAAGTGTTTGACGGACATGAGGAAGACAAAGGGATCCATTGGCGGCCATTTAGAACTAAAATAAGTCTAGATATATCCATTTCTAGGACAAGTATTTTCGGACGGAGGGAGTATTAATTATACAAGAGAGACGGATTGGCACCTCTTAGGTCATGTAAATGTAATGAAATCCATCATGTTTATATGAAGATCCGGCTTTTTTATACGAAATCCTTCATGCTTATATGAAACCAGTCCGTGTTTGCACGAATTTCATCTAGTTGGTTAGAGTTGTAAAAATGTATGCCGCTGGCGTTTGATGTCATCCTCCATGGAAGAAAGCGGGAGGAAATTTCCCGGCTGCCTTTGGAGATGCTCTTTATGCTAGAAATAATAGAGTGACATCCAATCCATTTGAGTTAATTGCCTATATGATTGTCCCTCTATAAAAAGTTAATTGCATGAACAATGTATACGTGACTTGCAGGGTGGCTACAGCTTCGTACAGAAAGTTAAAAAGAAACAAGTCCATCCTTAATATTCTAAGTACTCTGTGGGTTCCACTGTCAGTACAGTAGCGAAGGAAGTATATATTAAATAAGTAAAGTAATATATAATATACAAATCTAAAGTTAAAAGAAAGAATTCGAACTCATGTCATCGCGTTGCGAGCATCCGGCGCTAACCAGCCCAGCACATTTTTGATGTAGACCATGCTGGAGATATGTCTCCATGTCTATTCTTATATATACTCCATTCGTTCCTAAATATTTGTCTTTTTCGGATTTCAAATGGACTACCACATACGGATGTGTATGTAGACATATTTTAGAGTGTAGGTTCACTCATTTTGCTACATATGTCTTTTCAGGAAGGGGTCAGATTTCTCCTTGATTTATTTATGAGGTATCCAGATGGCACTGCACCGCCAAGAAAAGAGGGTAACATCAAACTATGGACTACTTTTTTGAGTATGTTGGTAAAGTCCGGTCATAGTCACTTTTTGAAATCTCTAAAAAGACAAATACTCCCTCCATCCGGAAATACTTCTCATCAAAATGGATAAAAGGAAATGTATCTAGATGTATTTTAGTTTTAGATACATCTATTTTTATCCATTTTGATGAAAAGTATTTTCGGACGGAGGGAGTAGAAAACAGAGTTGGTGATGTTGGTGTGCGTGCCATCCTGCAATATAGGCCGTCGGATTTATATCTAACGGATAGGAAAGAAACTATGGCAATTTTGCAAAAATATACCCACACGTCTCTCCACGTTCGCAAATAAGGCCTTCCCTTGTTCATCCTTTTCTCACACAAGATAAACTACTCATACAAATGCATCTTGATGTTCCGTGCAACGCACAGGCAGCTATCTAATTTCTTTTAAAATAGTTGCTGCGATAGTTGGGTTGAAGTGATATATTTTATGTCTTCCCCGAATGATTTCAGATTCACTAGTAACAAAGAAAAGGTTGGCTTGTTAATTAACAGAAAACAGAGTGAAAACTATCACATGAGGCCGGTAAAAACAAGGCACACTGGGTTCAGCGTCATCGTCACTATAGTTGTGTGTGCGCGAGAAGTCTACATATCGAGGGGGCTACCGAGCGAGGCACTGAGACACAATGTTTTAGAGAGAAACCAATTGACAGATTATGATCAGATCGAGTTGTCATCCTTCTGCTGTCATTGTTGGGGGGGGAGGGAGAGAAATACGTATCGAGAGTGTGCGCGGTAGTCACAGAGGCACAACTAGCGAGTGTGTGTGCGTGTGTGTGTGTGTGTGTGTTTGAAAGAGGAGTCGATATATTATTATCAAGATCGATGTGCCACCCTACTCCTTCAGTGTACGGTAGTGTGTGTGTGTATGTTTGAGAGAGAATCCAGTCGATAGATTAGTATCAAGATCGAGGTGTCACCCTACTCCTTCGGTGCCGGGTAGTGTGTGTGTGTGTGTGTTTGAGAGAGAAGCCAGTTGATAGATTAGTATCAAGATCGAGGTGTCACCCTACTCCTTCAGTGTTGGGAAGTGTGGTGTGTGGGGGGGGGGAGGGGGCAGTGACACTCGCATATCTCTACTCTTATAAAAAAACAGAGTTGGTGATGATGGTGTTCCTGCCATCCTGCAATATAGGCCATCCGATTTATATCCGACGGACATGAAGGAAAATATGGCAATTTTGCAAAACGACACCCAAACCCCTCTCCGCATTTGCAAATAAGGCATTCCCTCGTTCATCCTTTTCTCCCACAAGATAAACTTCTCATACAAATGCATCTTGATGTTCCGTGCAACGCACATGGGAAGCTTCCTACTAGGGAGAAGGAGTTTGTGTGACACATATCTAGCTATATTAAGGGTTAGGTAGATAGCATATGTGTGAGAGACATTATTATACTTTGAGACATTAGTGGATGTGGGTGGGCGGAATTAAAGGGGTGGGCGTGTTAGACATAGAGAGCGTGTGTGTTTCTGTGTGAGAGACTGTTAGGATGGGGTAGAAAGACGAATTTAACCCTGACGGAGGGAGAGAAATACACGAAGTGCGCGTGTGTGATTCCGATGCCCACAGGGAAATGATATATGTAAGCCTGTCAGAGAGATTGCACAATTCATTCAAGTATCACTATCTAGCGATCGTGGATGTGCATTGCTTGAACATAAGTCAATATCTACTGTGAATCGTGGCCAAAGGTACAATATGGCAGCATGTTTCTATTTAAATAAACCTTTTTCAGTTGTGCATGCCAAAGTTACAGTGATGTTTCTTCAAAGAACCAATGTAGCTATCATGCACATGCACCAGTGTTACTCTTGCATTCAAATTCATTAGTCTTGGATGATTTAAGTTTCTATTTTGAAGTAATATATGTAATATTCATATATGAATTCAACGGGTACACAAATTATGAAATGGAGGCTATGTAATCATATGAGGTAACACTTTTAAGTAGCTAACTACAATATCCATTACTTTTTGTGCGCCTCTACACTAACACCTCAATGCACTACGTTTAAAGTAAATAACCAATGGCACTAAATTATCTATTTACACGAGAAATACATAGGGTGAGCGTTTGATCCCTTCTTTTGTGAACGCGCCACTACACCCGTATGATTGGCCGCGCCCGTGTGAACGTCCAAGTTATCGGCGCATCATCCCGAGTTATTGTCTTTTTTTCTGGGGTGGACTTCACACCAGTTATTAACTGCTGATGCGTGCCCCATGTACACAGTCTAGCATGACCTTCCCGCTAGCAAGGTCCAAAATTAGTTGAAACTGGATATGAACGATCCCACGGGCGGCAAAATCTCCCGCCTCCTTCTAAAATTTCCGCCACCTTTAGCATGCGAAATCCCCCTTTTGTCCTTGGTGCATGGAGACCAACAGTTACAATACCACCCTCATCTACATGGTAGGTCGGGGCTGCTTTGGTAACTTCCGGTTCCCCCCACTACACGGCAGCCCCATTTCCTCTCTCCCTCCCGCAAAAACGACTAACTCCACAGCACCAGAGCATCTTAGATCACGCCGTCCGTACTTCATTGCCCTTTCTCCCCTCCCCTCTCGAAACCCTAGACTGCTCATCCACTGGCGTACCATAGCCCATTCACTGCCAGTGGCATCCACCTCACCGGATCTGCTTCTGCGGCCGCATCTACCCCTCCTACCTCCCCTAGAAACAAGTAGACTACTCATCCACCACTGTACCATAGCCCATTCAGTGTTGGCCTTGTCCACGGCGCCGGATCTACTTTGCTGGTACTCTCATCAACCGTCGCGCATCTGCAGCGGCTCATTCGTAGTCCCCACCGGAGATGCTAAGTCCACACACCCCGGAGCCGCCCACCGATGCCCCGTCGATGGCCTCTGATCCTCTTCGCTGACACCTTCCTCAACCCTACCGAAGCCGCTTCGCCGACACCTTCCTCAACTCTACCGGAGCCGCTCTGCCGACACCAGCATCAACCCTAGCAGAGTAGCTTCGCCTATACCATTCTGAACCCTACCGGGGCCGCTTTGCCAACTCACAAGTCCATGGCCTCAGATCCGCTTCCTTGCACCCTCATCCAACCTACCGGAGCAGCTTCTGACGCACCGTCCACGGCCGCAGATCCGCATTGTCGACACCACCCTTAAGCCAACCACCGGAGCAGCTTCTGACGCCCCGTCCACGGCCGCAGATCCGCATCGTCGACACCATCCTTAACCCAAGCACTGGAGCAGCTTCTGACGCCCCGTCCACGGCTGCAGATCCGTGTCGTCAACACCATCCTTAACCCAACCACCGGAGCAGCTTCACCTAGGCCCTTGTCCACGGCCACAGATCCGCTTCGCCCACACCGTAGTCCACCCTACCGAAGCCGCTCCACAAACACCCAACTTGACGGTTCTAGATCTCCTTACCGGACCCTGACAGCCAGCACAACGTCATCACCCTCGACGTTTCTAACCTGATTCCCACTGTTTGGAGAGATGCCAAGCACCTGCCATGGCCTATGTACTTGTCATCTTTAAACCCATCCAGCATCACCTGCCCAATGTACTTCAAATATACTAACCGGTCGCTGTTACCTGTTATGCAGCTGGCAAAAACTACAAGGACGATGTTTCTTCTGGATCTAACAGCTTGGCCAACCAAGATCTTGGACTGAGGCATTGCTATGATCTTGTAAGCGCATCTCTCTCTCTTGTATTGTTCTGTGCCTGCCAGCGTGCTTTGCTAGGATTTTCGACCAGTAATCCCTTTGTGCAGACAATGATTTCTACTACTGGCTGCTAAATTAGATATGTAGATGTCATACATGATACTACCTCGTACCTCCGTTCCTAAACATAAGTCTTTCTAGAGATTCCACTATAGGCTACATACGGAGCAAAATGAGTGAATCCACACTAAAAAATGCATCTATATACATCTGTATGTGGTCCATACTGGAATCTCTACAAAGGCATATATTTAGGAACAGGGGCAGTACATTACACAAAATTGTAGGTGGCATGTAGGAATTCTAGTGCACTACACTAGGCTCCCTTAGAGTGCCTGCCAGTCCATCATACAAAGTCATGGCTAGTTTATGGTACGCACACAATCGTTAATTGGTGGTTTAAATATGCGCAAGGGATATGCAATGTAGTATCATGTAGAGATGTCTGAAATTAAGCGTGTCAACTTGCAGATAGGGTTACACAATGAAAAAGGAGAGGCAGTGGTGAGCCTATATGGTGTGCTATGGTACGTCACTCCTCCATTGCAATCATCGTGACATGTTATTTGTATGCCAGTTCTATTAGCCAAGTTTCTTAGGGACAGTTATTACGAGTTATCCTAAGAAAATAAGCACCTGTGAATATAAGCTCCATGTAATACACCAACCAGTTCTTCTCATTGCGTTTTCAGCTTATCTTTGGTATGATTAGTGGAAAGTCTAGATTGCATATATATCTTTTTCATTTTGCTGCACATATGGAAATTAATTTGACTTGCAAAATCACAAATTCAGCCCAGTGCAGTAATTAATATGATAGGAAAACAGACCATCACTATTTGCTCAAAATGCAAATACAAAGATACCATCTACTTGGCACAATCTACTTTGGTCAATGTTTTCCATAGAGATCCCATTACCTAATTTAAACAAAGAACGCATGACCCACATTTAAATGAAGAACAATTATTTGTTTAAATTTGTTGGTACAAGTGGCTGGTTATTATCATATAACAGCACCACCTGAAAGCATCATATAGCAGCAGCAGCAGCTCATAGCAACTCATCTTACAGCAGCAGCAGTTTGCAATTCATCATATACCAGCAGCAGCTCATAGCAATTCATTATATAGCAGCAGCAGGAGCAGCTCATAGCAATTCATCATATAGCAGCAGTAGGAGCAGCTTGTAGCCGCTCATCATATAGTAGCAGCAGCAGCAGCTCATAGCAATTCATCATATAGCAGCAGTAGCAGCTCATAGCAACTCATCATACAGCAGGAGAAGCTCATAGCAATTCATCATATAGCAGCAGCTTGTAGCAACTCATCATATAGCAGCAGCAGCAGCTCATAGCAATTCATCATATAGCAGCAGCAGCAGCTCATAGCAACTCATCATACAGCAGCAACAGCTCATAGCAATTCATCATATAGCAGCAGCAGGAGCAGCTCATAGCAATGCATCATATAGCAGCAGCAGAAGCAGCTCATAGCAATTCATCGTATAGTGGATCAGAACGAAAATTTGGCAAAAAATCAGAGGAGATCCTCACCTTGTTGGATGAACTCATCCTTCAACAGCACTTCAAGGCCATGGCCTGGGAGGAGGGGAGGGGGAACAAGGTGCCTTCTCCCGCAGTGTGGCATCAGCCATAGTTGTGCAGCACCGGCAGGAGTAGTGCGTTGGACGAACCACAGTGGAGCAGCTGCTGGAGACCATGAGAATGAGGGGCGGCGCCAGAGGGAGGAGCAGCCAGGGAGATTTGCCCCTACCCGCCGGCCATGTAGCCTAGCTGGACATAGCATCATCGAGGACCAGGCCAGATGGGACCAGTGGCGACGGCTCGCTGGAGGAACCCTGGTGCTGCAGGCAGGGGATCGAGGTAGAGGGAAAGGGGAGAGGAGATGCAAGCGGGCAGGGCAATGAATGCTTGCGTCTTTGTTTTTACTTGAGGGTCAGCTGTGACACAGGCATCAGCAGTTGCATTTTGAGTGTAATATAGGCAGACAACAGAGTCATTTCACTATTCCCCTTCCCTTCAATTTTTAGTGAGGTTCTACCTGAAACACCCCCCTCCAAAGCGAAATTAGTTAAGCCCAAGCCCATAACTCAAAAATGACTTCTTTACATCTTTTATGGCTTATTTTGACAATATACCCTGAAAAGGTGGAATCGAACTGGCCCTTAACCTGCAATTCAATTGTGCGTGCAATGACGAATCACTCCTGCCTACTATCTGTACATTTAGGCGTCATCATACATGGCATAACCTAATACATGTGCATTCCATTGTAGAATCTGGAATATGCAATGTTTATGTTAGTTCATACGTTGCACATGATGTTTAAATGCCCCTTAAATCTGGTCAGTCAAGTGATGTTCTTTAAGCCTCCTTCTTGGCTTCTTTTCTTGATATGTAAGATTTGCCCACACATCTGTTCAATTGCTTGTTTGCATCAGCCATCCATACTAGGACTGTTTGCTTTGATTACTTGTTGTTCTTGACCTAACACTCTAATAGAGCTTGTCAATGATTTAAACACTAAGGGCTGCTGTAGTGGGGCCTTGTCTAACTCATAGGTGAATAAAGGTTTGGCTGTACACTACAGTAGGCTCTCCAAGAGTACCTGGAGATCCAGTTCGAAGGTATACCTAGTTTTTACATAGTGCAGACATAGTAAATACTCATTTCATTGTGTGCAAGTGCAAGAGATGCAACATGTTTCTTTATGTGGTGTTGTTTTGTTATAATCTCATCCTTTTGCGTTCACAGACTGGAAAGTATGCATATTTATCTTCCAAGGAGATGAGTAAGTAGTTTGTGTCACCTTGCAGAGGGGGTGCAATGAAGATAAGATTGAGGATTTCCAACTAAAAGATATTAGGAAGGAGCCGTGCAAGAGAAGTAGGAGCTACGCTGAGCCTCTTCAACCTACTAAGGTAAGTCACTGTATGCAACTCAACAGTTCAATTCCTTGTTTGTTTCAGGCATAGTTAATTTTCTCTTTTCAATTGCTTTATTTGTCCTCACTTAATGAGATGCCCAAATAATTATGCCTGATGTTCGGTACTTGTATCACTATTAGTTGACATAATTAAAGGCATTACCATTTAATTACTCTGCCGAAGTGTGCCTGAAGCTTTGAAGTCTATTAACCAACTATTATTGCATGAGGCTCACAATCTAGTTTATACCAACTATTATTCCATGATGTATGAGCCGTATTTTCCCAGTGTATGTAATTTGCTGTTTGTGTATGCTTTATTATCACCTGTGCCGTACCATAATGCCCAGTGGGTATGATCGGCTGTAATTTCTTTATTGTATAGTGTAGGATTATTCTACCTTTCTATGCCTTGATCTCTTTGTTGTATAGTGTATGCTTTTTAGAGGTGATAGTATTGAGTAGGATAATTCTTAGAATATGCTATATCATTCAAACGGGGGCCAACTCGCCCGACCATGGGCCTTCTACGTCTCGTAGAATCCATGGGCCTTCTACGTCTCATAGGATCCATGGGCCTTCTACGTCTCGCAGGATCCATGGGCCTTCTACGTCTCGCAGTGTCCATGGGCCTTCTACGTCTCGCAGTGTCCATGGGCCTTCTACGTCTCGCAGGATCCATGGGCCTTCTACGTCACGTAGGATCCATGGGCCGCCGACTCATTTATGGGTCTTGTACTGGCCTTTAATGTGCCGTAGATGGGCCTATAATGGAAATCGTACATTTTATTGGCTGACCATAACGGGCCGTTAATAGGCCGTATTTGGTGATGCTATGAAAATGGCCCAACAGACTAGCGGACCACAAACGGTCTGACTATAACAACGGGCTGAATTTGGCCCACAAGCAGAAAATGACAGTAACGGGCCGTAAGTAACCGAATGCTGCAAATCAGCCCAAGAATAAATGGGCTCTAAGAAGGCCGAAAGATAACATGGGTTGGAAACGGCCCAACTGAATAATGTGCCCTTAATGGGTATAAAGTGATACACTGTTCATTACAGGCCAGTTTCACCACGGGCCGTTAATGGGTCTAAAGTAATACACTGTTCATTGCGGGCCAGTTTCACCATGGGCCCTTAATAGGCCAAGAGTTACATAGGGCCTCATATGGGCCGAAAGACGTCATGGGCCATACATCGGCCAGAAGTGAAAACGGGCTGGAATCATATTGGATGGCCTAGATGATGCTACTGGGCCTAATTCGGATAGGGCGTAACGGGCCTTGGGTTAGCGGGCTATAAATGGGCTATATGCGAACAGGCCGTTAACAACCTTTCCATGGGCCGACCCTTCACCTTTTGCCCAAGTCAAACGGGCTGGCCTTTTCAAAGGAATGGGCCTCTGTTGGGCCGTGCCACGTGTCGACGTATCATAGGCACCTTCTGTCCAATGAGTGGATGACATCTGTCCCAACAATGAGCCGACACGTGTTTCCTCCAGCCAATGATGATTTTACACATGGAAATCCCCCATTAGTCGGGGCTGTTAACGGGTTATCGGATCCAAAACCCGACCCAATAGCTTAACGGCGTTCCATTACGGTGGATGCCACGTGTTGGTCACCCTTGACGAAAGCACTTCTGTGACGCGTGATTTATCGTCATGGAAGTGGACACTTCCGTGATGATAATTTTGGTAATGTCATGGAACACTTCTATGACAACACAGGTATGACTATCTTGATTCTGTCATAAATTTGTCATGGATGTACATGCATGAAAAAAACGCGACCTACTGTGACAAACACGTATCATCATGGAAGTGTATTTTTTTTGTAGTGTATGAGCTCTGTCATGAAGAGTGAAGAAGTCTTGCAAATCTGTGTGGCGGATCCGTACTACATGCACGAGTCTTTCTTGAGTCTCGGCGACTTTGAGCGTGAAACTGCTAGGGAGTACCTCCAAAACTTCATGGTACAGAATAAGGACCGGGAAATTGTCCTCGTGCCTTATCATCCAAAGTAAGTCAGTTCCAGACAACCCTTTCGTACATTTCAATTATTCTTTCTCTCTCATATGGGGAATAATTTGAGGTGTCTTTTCCCCGCAGCAACGGGCGTGCCGTCCTTATCGTTCTTTACCTGCAAGTCTCCCACGCCGTGTATTTTGACCCTTCCAGAGACTACGAGAAAAAAGACTACACCCACATAATGAATATTCTAGATGATGCTCTCCAAGGCTTCAACATTACAGGTGGCCACATGCAGATCAGGAAACAAAGGAACAAGAAGATGGGTTTCGCGCATAAAACTAACTTCTCCTACATCCATGTCCCAAAACCAAGCAAGCAGGATGGATTCTACATCGTCCATCTCATGATTCAGTTTAACAGGGATCACCAATAGCTTCGCATGACAAGCAGAAATGATGATCATATCCACAAGTGGCTAGAATCTCATGGAGAAGCGGATTATAAACTTAGAGATGACTTCTTTCGCATCCAAAGGGACATTGCAACGATCATCATGAAAGAAGTTGTCGATGAGAAGGGGATGTTCCACCACGGCCCTATATCACGAGCTGACGTCCAAACTCGCATAGGCATGCAACGTCTAGACCTCACGCCGTTCAAGAAGCTCGGGTCAATCGTCGATGATATGGAAGGATGGAACTTCTAGTGATTTATGATGCTGCGTACCTCTTTGGCCCCATTATCTATCTTAGGGGTTGTGTGGGTGCGTGTGGGTGGGGGAACAGAATAACCACACTGCGCCTGTCAAACGAGCGCACTGCCGCAATAGGACGAGGCTGAGCTGGGGGGAGGGGGTCGGGACCCCCCTTCCCCATCCCGGCGAGGCCGAGCCAGGAACGATCCGTAGCAGGCGACGATGTGGCGTGCCGCGGTGTCTGTGACACCCCAAAAATTTGGCCTTGTTTTATTTAAAAAAATTTGCCAGGAATTAAAACTTTAGATTTCTGAGCTCCATTTTTGATCATTTCCTTCCCTGTTATGATGAGTTTTTCCCAGAGAGAAAACTTTTCAATTATGTTGTTGGACTTGTTTAACCTCTCAAGAAAAACTTTGCTGTTATCAGTGTAACTAATTAAATAATTAAATTGCTTGATCTTTACTTTCTTGAAAATGGTTTTTCAAGGTTATCTGACCATATTTGAACTACAACCATTTGATGGACTCACTTAAAATTTCCACAAAAATTTGGAGATGTCATGTGATGTTTTTGATTAACTTTTATGCAAAAATATATTTCATTCATAAAATATTTTGAGCCCTGCACTCAATTTTTCTTCTCTGGTCCAAAGTGCATTTTGCACTACAACCTATTTAAATATTTCTTTAAAACTTCTACCAAAATTAAGGGAGGTCAGTAGGAGCATATTATTTCACCTTGTGAAAAAACCTATTTATGTTCTTTGAAAAATTTGAGTGGATCAACCTCATTTCCATTCTAGTCCAATTTGAGGATTTGTACAGCAGCCACCATTTTAGTTGCTCCTATACCCTTGATTATTTCTCCTACTTGTAGTCCCCCATGTTAAACCCTTAAGTCCAAGAGCATGCACCTTTTGGATCATTTTTGGTTCATGAAATAATGTCATTTATTTCCTGTCCAGAATTGGGGTGTTGTAAAACTTGCACTAGCAAGTTTCCCCTTTTGTCCAACTAACCACACCACCCTCTTATTCTTCTAAAGAGGCCCCCATCTGGAGTTTTTGGCCACTCCAAGAAATGCCTAAGTGCCCTTGGCATTTTGTCAAACACCTGGTATGCATGATCAGTTTTGTCATGATTTTTGTTTTGCACTGTGACCTTGCACCTCTGATCAAACTAGCATGTCCACTAGCATCTCAACTAGCCCTAGACTAGAACTGCTAATCCTCAGCTCCAACCAAGCCATCTGGCAGGCCACGGTATTTCGCCGAACGGATGGTGGGCGTGCTCTGGGCGCGCCTAGAGCATGCGTTTGGCACGCCAGTGCGCTCGTGCCGCCGCGTCTCGCCCCGCACCCGTTCCGACTCGTTCCGGCCCTTGGCCAATAGCTGCTAGCACGCCACGTATCCCCCGCACCGCCACGCCACCCCGACCACCCCTGGCACCCCACAGCGCCGCCACCAGAACCCTCTTGGCGGCATGCCCGCGGCCGCATCCACCACCGCCATGGGCAGCACCGCCCCAACCACCACAGTGCGCCAGCTCGCCTCCATGGACTGTGGAGCTTTCGTCGGTAGCTCCTGGAGCCGACCAACCACCGCCACGTCGCCCTGCAACACAGTAGGGCAGTTCGCCGGCAAACTTATCCCCGGCCGCCGCAAACCGACATGGCCACGCTATAAAAAAGGGACCCCGAGCCCCTCTGAGCACGCACGCACCCTCAGGCTACCCTCATGGCACCCCCATAGCCCGCAATCGTCCGGGAAACGTCGTCTTCCTCATCTCCGGCAACCACGGCCGCCGCCACTGCCTCGTTCACTCCGGCGCCACCAGGGCCTCCCCCTCCCTAAACTCTACACCAGGAGCTTCCTCTCCCTCCCGTGAGCAGATCCCCCTATTCAATTTGGTTCGGGAGCCATCGCCCCCACAAAACCACTTTGCTCCCGAGGCTCCCTCCGCCGCGAAGCTCACCGCCGACGACTTCTTCCACCACTGTCGACCCCTCGACCACCGGGAGAAACGCCCCAGCCGTGCGGATCCATCCCCGCCCTCCAGAGGCCGCGAGGAGCCGCCGCTCGCTGGAGTCCCGCCTCCGCTCGGGACAAAGGAAGAAGGAGGAGGGCGGACTGGTCAAACCTGACCAGTGGGCCCCTTGGACCCACTGTCAGTGACCCTGCGCCTATCCACGTCGGTTAAGTGAAGACGTATTAACCCCAGTACGTCTCCCGTTTTCAAAGACGTATTCTGCCGAAACGTTTTCTTTTCTGTTTTATTTTTTAAAAACAGTTTTGACCATAACTTTGACTGGATATAACTTTTTAAATATAAATCCAAATGAGTTGATTCTTTTTCCTACCTTCTTCAAATTTGGTCTAGTTTATTTTAAGATTTATTTGAAAAATTTTCAAACAACTTTTTGGTTCTGTTTTTGAAATATGTGTTAATTCAAATATATTTTTAAATAGGATTTTGGGAGAGAGAAGAAGCTTTCAAAAGTTTTGGAGTGCACCCTGCCTTTCCACACATTGAAGGCAAGCATTCTGAACCTCGGCATAATATTTTGGTGTGATCATTGATGCATTTATAACACCACCGCGTTTCGAAGGACTTGTTATTTCATGTGATATGATCATATGCATGGGTGCATGTTATTGATTTCCATGCTGTTGGAAACGAACATACTTGTGATAATCACCCTCATATGCCTTGAATGCATACCGGCAGAAAACCGTGAAGAACCTCTGCCTTGGGTAGGTATGAGTTTGTCACCGGTCTCCGTCGGGACGGTTATGTCTGATATGGCATGGCAAGGTGATATGAGCGATGACCCTGTTGGATGGATTATATTTGTTATACTAATCATGCAGGGAATACTTTAACCTCCTGAGTCGACCGTAGAGCGAGTCTTGTTCCAGTAACCCCCATACTTGTTTCGTACTACCACTCGTCTCTACAGCAAGTAGAGTACGGTTCAGTAAGTTGTCAACCTCTTTCTAGCACACACCGTACAGAGAGGCCATGGTGGAAGATACTGGTTGTAACCGGTAGGCAGGCCACCTGGTCCGGGAGCATGGGTGTTTCTGGTTGGGACCGAGAGGGGAGGCCACCCCTTAGAGCGCGCGATATAAATGTGATCCCATGCTACGCGAGGTTGTAGCCTCCCCACTTAGAGTTTGCTTAACAGGTGTCGTGGGTGATTCCAAACACGTGTGTGATAAGCTGGTGTGTGCAAGTTAGGTGTGTTTTCAACAAAAAGACCGTAGATGGAATTAGTCCCGATGGACTAAAGAAATCCATTACTCGTGGGTAAAGAGTACACCCTCTGCAGAGAATAAACCTATTCGAATAGCCGTGTCCATGGTTAAGGATTACAGTCTGGGATGGGTCAAGTATCGGTCTTAGTGTCGGTCTTCGAAGGTGAAACTGTTAACCAGAAAAAAAATGGAATTACTACCCGTGACTTGTGATATCTGTGATGATTATTATTATCGTTGACTAACCCGTGATATTATTGTTATTACTGAATATCTCTGGGATGGTTCTACCTCCGGGATATTCATTATGATCCTTTCTTTTAAAGCCCTTTATGTGGCGTCGCTCAGACGCCCGACTGTGGCATTTTCTTTTAAAGCCCTTTATGTGGCGTCGCTCAAACGCCCGACTGTGGCATTTCTTTTAAAGCCCTTTATGTGGCGTCGCTCAGACGCCCGACTGTGGCATTTCTTTTAAAGCCCTTTATGTGGCGTCGCTCAGACGCCCGACTGTGGCATTTTTTTTAAAGCCCTTTATGTGGCGTCGCTCAGATGCCCGACTGTGGCATTCCTTTTAAAGCCCTTTATGTGGCGTCGCTCAGACGCCCGACTGTGGCATTACTTGATTATTTGTTTCATAAGTTTTTATACTACCATGTTATTGCAATTTTATAAATAACTTGCTTGCACGCATCAGAGTCTCATTTATCTATTGTGACTGACGTCATGAGCATAAAAATATTTTTTAGCCCATCATTGTTATATTATACCTGTGTTCATAATGTTTGCGAGTACATTCAAAGTACTCACTGGCTTGTCCCTGGCTATTGTCTTGGCCAGATTTTCTTGCACGGAGAGGAGTGACGCGATGACAGCCCCGGAACCTAAGCAATGGAGATAGCAGCCTCGCGAAGATAGGAGTTAACCTGGTCAGCTGTTCCCATGGGAAATGGAGTCCCATAGACACTGATGTTTCACAACCCGCTTCCGCCATCAACCACTAGAAACCATTTGTTGTACTCACAGGCCAGAATGGTCTTGTACTACATATTTTGTATTTTGCTTGGAATTTCTGAATCAAGTTGGAGCCTCATCAGCTAACAGTAATCCTGGGGCTGATGAGCACGACGGTCTTATCTGGAAATTTATTACCCGGAAAAACCGGTCGTGACAGTGTCGCATGCGGAGGCGAGTCCGTAACATGACTTGCCCCCGCAACGCACCGAGGGGCATAGTTGTACTGACACATCTTCCTTGTATGGACTTGCCCCCATTATCTATCTTAGGGGGTGTGTGGGTGCGTGTGGGAGGAATAGAATAACCGCACTGCGCCTGTCAAACGAGCGCACTGCCG
>NC_041391.1:631958361-631959149 GCF_002162155.2 Triticum dicoccoides
CACGAGGCCGAGCCGGGGGGGCCCCTCACCCATCCCAGCGAGGCCGAGCCAGGAACGAGCCGTAGCAGGCGACGATGCGGCGTGCCGCCGCGTCGCATGCGGAGGCAAGTCCGTAACATGACTTGCCCCCGCACCACACCGAGGGGCATAGTTGTACTGACACATCTTCCTTGTATGGACTTGCCCCCATTATCTATCAGAGGTGTTTGGGTGCGTGTGGGAGGGGGAACCGAATAACCGCACTGCGCCTGTCAAACGAGCACACAGCCGCGTTAGCGCGAGGCCAAGTTGTGGGGGACGGGGGTAGGGACTCCCCCTCCCCCATCCCGGCGAGGCCGAGCCAGGAACGAGCCGTAGCAGGCGACGATGCGGCGTGCCACAACGTCGCATGCGGAGGCGATTCCGTAACATGACTTGCCCCCGCACGGCACCGAGGGGCATACTTGTACTGACACATCTACCTTGTATGTACTTGCCCCCATTATCTATCTTAGGGGTGTGTGGGCGTGTGGGGGGTGGGTAGAATAACCGCAGTGCGCCTGTCAAACGAGCGCACTGCCACGTTAGCGCGAGGCCGAGCCGAGGGGGAGGGGGTCGGGACACCAGGAACGAGCCGAAGCAGGCGACGATGTGGCATGCCGCGGCGTCGCATGCGGAGGCGAGTCCGTAACATGACTTGCCCCCAGACCGCACCAAGGGGCATAGTTGTACTGACACATCTTCCTTGTATGGACTTCCCCCATTATCTATCTTAGGGGGTGTGTGGGTGTGTGTGGGGTGAAATAGAA
>NC_041391.1:631960530-631961074 GCF_002162155.2 Triticum dicoccoides
CTTCCTTGTATGGACTTGGCCCCATTATTTATCTTAGGGGCTGTGTGAGTGCATGTGGGGGGGGACAGAATAACCGCACTGCGCCTGTCAAACGAGCGCACTGCTACGATAGCACGAGGCCGAGCCGGGGGGGCCCCTCACCCATCCCAGCGAGGCCGAGCCACGAACGAGCCGTAGCAGGCGACGATGCGGCGTGCCGCCGCGTCGCATGCGGAGGCAAGTCCGTAACATGACTTGCCCCCGCACCACACCGAGGGGCATAGTTGTACTGACACATCTTCCTTGTATGGACTTGCCCCCATTATCTATCAGAGGTGTTTGGGTGCGTGTGGGAGGGGGGAACCGAATAACCGCACTGCGCCTGTCAAACGAGCACACAGCCGCGTTAGCGCGAGGCCAAGTTGTGGGGGACGGGGTAGGGACTCCCCCTCCCCCATCCCGGCGAAGCCGAGCCAGGAACGAGCCGTAGCAGGCGACGATGCGGCGTGCCACAACGTCGCATGCGGAGGCGATTCTGTAACATGACTTGCCCCCGCACGGCACC
>NC_041391.1:631962401-631972696 GCF_002162155.2 Triticum dicoccoides
GGGGAGATTAACCACACTGCGCCTGTCAAACGAGCACACTGTCGCGTTAGCGCGAGGTCGAGCCAGGGGGGGATGGGGTCGGGATGCCAGGAATGAGCCGTAGCAGGCGATGACGCGGCGTGCCGTGGCGTCGCATGCGGAGGCGAGTCCGTAATATGACTTGCCCCTGCACCGCACCGAGGGGCATAGTTGTACTGACACATCTTCCTTGTATGGACTTGCCCCATTATCTATCTTAGGGGTGTGTGGGTGGCTGTGTGTGTGGGGGGGGGGACAGAATAACCGCACTGCGCCTGTGATACGTCCATTTTGTATCATGCTTTTATATCAATATTTATCGCATTATGGGCTATTATTTCACGATATTTCACAATACTTATGGCTATTCTCTCTTATTTTACAAGGTTTACCATGAAGAGGGGAATGCCGGCAGCTGGAATTCTGGCTGGATAAGGGGCAAATACTGGAGACCTATTCTGTGCAACTCCAAAAGTCCTGAAACTCCACGGAATATCTTAAAAGAAATAAAGAAAAATTGTCGCCAAAGATGAAGGCCAGGGGGCCCACACCCTGCTCACGAGGGTGGGCGGCGGGCCCCTCCCCCTAGGCGCGCCCCCTACCTCGTGGGCCCCCTAGTGGCTCTCCGACGCCCATCTTCTCCTATATGGAGTCTTTCGATGAGAAAAAAATAAGAGGCAACCTTTCGGGACGAGACTCCACCGCCACGAGGCGGAACCTTGGCGGAACCAATCTAGGGCTCCGGCAGAGCTGTTCTGCCGGGGACAATTCCCTCCGGGAGGGGGAAACCATCACCATCGTCATCACCAACACTCCTCTCATTGGGAGAGGGCAATCTCCATCAACATCTTCACCAGCACCATCCCATCTCCAAACCCTAGTTCATCCCTTGTATCCAATTCTTGTCTCCAAGTCCGGGATTCGTGCTATTAGGTTGCTAGTAGTGTTGATTACTCCTTGTAGTTGATGCTAGTTGGTTTATTTGGTGGAAGATCATATGTTCAGATCCTTTATGCACATTATATCCCCTCTGATTATGAACATGAATATGCTTTGTGAGTAGTTACGTTTGTTCCTGAGGACAAGGGAGAAGTCTTGCTATTAGTAGTCATGTAAATTTGGTATTCGTTCGATATTTTGATAAGATGTATGTTGTCTAACCTCTGGTGGTGTTATGTGAACATCGACTACATAACATTTCACCATTATTTGGGCCTACAGGAAGGCATTGGGAAGTAGTAAGTAGATGATGGGTTGCTAGAGTGACAGAAGCTTAAACCCTAGTTTATGCGCTGCTTCGTAAGGGGCTGATTTGGATCCATATGTTTCATGCTATAGTTAGGTTTACCTTAATACTTTTGTTGTAGTTGCGGATGCTTGCAATAGAGGTTAATCATAAGTGGGATGCTTGTCAAAGTAAGGGAAGTACCCAAGCACCGGTCCACCCACATATCAAATTATCAAAGTACCAAACGTGAATCATATGAGCGTGATGAAAACTAGCTTGACGATATTCCCATGTGTCCTCGGGAGCGCTTTTCCTATTATAAGAGTTTGTTCCGGCTTCTCCTTTGCTACAAAAAGGATTGGGCCACCTTGCTGCACTTTATTTACTTTTGTTACTTGTTGCTCGTTACAATTTATCTTATCACAAAACTATCCGTTATCACTTATTTCAGTACTTGCAGAGAATACCTTGCTGAAAACCGCTTATCATTTCTTTCTACTCCTCGTTGGGTTCGACACTCTTACTTATCGAAAGGACTACAATAGATACCCTATACTTGTGGGTCATCAAGACTCTTTTCTGGCGCTGTTGTCGGGGAGTGTAGCGCCTTTGGTAAGTGGAATTTGGTAAGGAAAAATTTATATAGTGTGCTGAAATTTTCTGTCACTTGTTACTATGGAAAGTGAATCTCTAAGGGGCTTGTTCGGGGTATCTTCACCCCGTCCACTAGAGCAAAGAGTTGCCCCTCAACCTACTGAACCTATTGAAAATGAAACTCCTTTTGAATTTCCTTCGGGTATTATGGAAAAACTGCTGGCTAATACTTTTACAGGAGATGGGACAAAGCATCCCAACGAGCATCTACGCTATTTGGATGATATTTGTGGATTATTTAAGCTTGCAGGTATGCCCGATGATGTTGTTAAGGAGAAGGCTTTCCCTTTATCTTTGAAGGGAGACACATCGACATGGTATAGGCTATGTGATGATACGAAATCATGGAACTATAAAAGAATGAAATTGGAATTTCATCAAAAGTATTACCCTATGCATCTTGTTCATCGTGATCGCAATTATATATATAATTTTTGGCCTCGCAAAGGAGAAAGCATCGCTCAAGCTTGGGGGAGGCTTAAATCCATGTTATATTCATGCCCCAATCATGAGCTCTCAAAATTGACAATTCTTCAGAATTTTTATGCTCGACTCTTTGATAATAATAAAACCATGCTCGATACTTTTTTTTCTCGCTCTTTTATGATGAAGCCTATTGAATTCAGATGGAATTTATTGGATAGAATTAAACGCAACTCTGAAGATTGGGACCTCGACGAAGGTTAGGAGTCAGGTATGACACCTAAGTTTGATTGTCTTAAATCTTTTATGGATACCGATATTTTCCGTAAGTTTAGCACTAAATATGGACTTGACTCTGAGATAGTAGCTTCTTTCTGTGAATCTTTTGCTACCTATGTTGATCTCCCCAAGGAGAAGTGGTTTAAATATCATCCTCCCATAGAAGTAAAAGTAGCTGCACCTATTAAAGTTGAAGAAGAAACCATCACTTATAATGATCCTATTGTTCCTACCTCTTATGTTGAGAAACCGTCTTTCCCTGCTAGAGTAAAGGATCATGCTAAAGCTTCAACTGTTGTTCGTAAAAGCAATACTAGAACTCATACACCTCCTGAGCAAGTCAAAGTAGAACCTAATATTGCTATTGTTAAAGATCTCTTGTCCGATAATATTGATGGGCGTGTCATTGAATTCTCTGGTAAAACTGCTAGAATTGCTAAATCCTATGATAGAGATAAACATAGACCCGTGGTAGGCGTGCCTATTATTTCTGTTAAAATAGGAGATCATTGTTATCATCGCTTATGTGATATGGGTGCTAGTGCTAGTGTTATACCTTATGATTTATATAAAGAAATTAAGCATGAGATTGCACCTGCTGAGTTAGAAGATATTGATGTTACAATTAAACTTGCCAATAGAGATACTATTTCACCAGTGGGAATTGTTAGAGATGTTGAAGTCTTGTGTTTGAAAACTAAATATCCCGCTGATTTTCTTGTTCTTAGTTCTCCACAAGATAGCTTTTGCCCCATTATATTTGGTAGACCCTTCTTGAATACTGTTAATGCTAAGATAGACTATGAAAAGGATGTTATTACTATTGGCTTGGATAATATGGTTCATGAGTTTAATTTGTCTAAGTTTAGTAAACAACATCGTGAGGAAGAATTGCCTAGTAAGGATGAAATTATTGGTCTTGCTTCTATTGCCGTACCTCCTAGTGATCCTTTAGAACACTATTTGCTAGACCATGAAAATGAGATGTTCATGAATGAAAGAAGGGAAATAGATGAAGTATTCTTTGAACAGAAACCTATTCTGAAACACAATTTGCCTGTTGAAATCCTAGGGGATCCTCCTCCACCCAAGGGTGATCCCGTGTTTGAGCTTAAACCATTGCCTGATAATCTTAAGTATGCTTATCTTGATGAAAAGAAAATATATCTTGTTATTATTAGTGCTAACCTTTCAGAGCATGAAGAAGAAAGATTATTGAAAACTCTGAAGAAGCACCGTACCGCTATTGGATATACTCTTGATGATCTTAAAGGAATTAGTCCCACTCTATGTCAACATAAAATAAATTTGGAAGCCGATGCCAAACCGGTTCGTGATCTTCAACGACGTTTGAATCCTAAAATGAAAGAAGTGGTAAGAAAATAAATACTCAACCTTCTGGAGGAAGGTATAATTTATCCCGTTGCTTATAGTCAGTGGGTAAGTCCTGTCCATTGTGTCCCTAAGAAGGGAGGTATTACTGTTGTCCCTAATGATAAAGATGAATTGATCCCGCAAAGAATTATCACGGGTTATAGGATGGTAATTGATTTCCGCAAATTAAATAAAGCTACTAAGAAAGATCATTACCCCTTACCTTTTATTGATCAAATGCTAGAAAGATTATGCAAACATACACATTATTGCTTTCTACATGGTTATTCTGGTTTCTCTCAAATACCTGTGTCTGCTAAAGATCAATCAAAGACTACTTTTACATGCCCTTTTGGTACTTTTTCTTATAGATGTATGCCTTTTGGTTTATGTAATGCACCTGCTACCTTTCAAAGATGCATGATGGCTATATTCATTGATTTTTGTGAAAAGATTTGTGAGGTTTTCATGGACGACTTTTCCGTCTATGGTTCCTCTTTTGATGATTGCCTGAGCAATCTTGATCGAGTTTTGCAGAGATGTGAAGAAACTAATCTTGTCTTGAATTGGGAAAAGTGCCACTTTATGGTTAATGAAGGTATTGTCTTGGGGCACAAAGTTTCTGAAAGAGGTATTGAAGTTGATAAAGCCAAGGTTGACGCTATTGAAAAGATGCCATGTCCCAAGGACATCAAAGGTATAAGAAGTTTCCTTGGTCACCCCGGATTTTATAGGAGGTTCATTAAGGACTTCTCGAAAATTTCTCGGCCTCTGACTAATTTATGACAAAAAGATGTACCATTTGTCTTTGATGACGATTGTGTAGAAGCATTTGAAATACTTAAGAAAGCATTAGTCTCTGCACCTATTGTTCAGCCACCTGATTGGAATTTACCCTTTGAAATTATGTGTGATGCTAGTGATTATGCTGTAGGTGCTGTTCTAGGGCAAAGAGTTGATAAGAAATTAAATGTTATCCATTATGCTAGTAAGACTCTAGACAATGCTCAAAGAAATTATGCTACTACCAAAAAGGAACTTTTAGCGGTTGTATTTGCTTGTGAAATTTTCAGACCCTATATTGTTGATTCTAGAGTAACTATTCATACCGATCATGCTGCTATTAAATATCTTATGGAAAAGAAAGATGCAAAACCTAGACTCGTTAGATGGGTTCTCTTGCTCCAAGAATTTGATTTGCATATTGTTGATAGAAAAGGAGCTGAGAACCAAGTTGCAGACAACTTGTCTAGACTAGAGAATGTTCCGGATGACCCACTACCTATTGATGATAGCTTTCCTCATGAGCAATTAAATGTCATAAGTACTTCCCGTAGCACTCCGTGGTATGCTGATTATGCTAATTATATTGTTGCTAAATTTATACTACCTAGCTTCACATACCAACAAAAGAAAAAGTTCTTTTATGATTTGAGACATTACTTTTGGGATGATCCACATCTTTATAAAGAAAGAGTAGATGGTGTTATTAGACGTTGTGTACCTGAGCATGAACAGGAACAGATCCTATGCAAGTGTCACTCCAAAGCTTATGGAGGACACCACGCTGGAGATAGAACTGCACATAAGGTATTGCAATCCGGTTTTTATTGGCCTACTCTCTTCAAGGATGCCCGTAAGTTTGTTTTATCTTGTGATGAATGTCAAAGAATTGGTAATATTTGTAGACGTCAGGAAATGCCTATGAATTATTCACTTGTTATTGAGCCATTTAATGTTTGGGGCTTTGATTATATGGGACCTTTTCCTGCCTCTAATGGTTACACTCATATTTTAGTTGATGTTGATTACGTTACTAAGTGGGTAGAAGCTATTCCAACTAGTAGTGTCGATCATAACACTTCTATTAAAATGCTTAAGGAAGTTATTTTTCCGAGGTTTGGAGTCCCTAGATACTTAATGACTGATGGTGGTTCACACTTTATTCATGGTGCTTTCCGTAAGATGCTTGCTAAATACGATGTTAATCATAGAATTGCATCTCCTTTTCACCCGCAGTCTAGTGGTCAGGTACAATTGGGCAATAGAGAGCTCAATTAAATTTGCAAAAGACTGTCAATAGGTCTAGAAAGAATTGGTCCAAAAAACTGAATGATGCATTATGGGCCTATAGAACTGCATACAAAAATTCTATTGGTATGTCTCCGTATAAAATGGTTTATGGAAAAGCATGTCATTTACCTCTTGAATTAGAACATATGGCATATTGGGCTATCAAAGAGCTCAATTATGACTTCAAACTTGCCGGTGAGAAGAGGTTGTTTGATACTAGCTCACTTGATGAATGGAGAACCCAAGCTTATGAAAATGCCAAGCTGTTTAAAGAAAAAGTTAAAAAGGTGGCATGATAAAAGGATACAAAAGCGTGAGTTTAATGTAGGTGACTATGTATTGCTATACAACTCTCGTTTAAGATTTTTTGCAGGAAAACTTCTCTCGAAATGGGAAGGTCCTTACGTTATCGAGGAGGTCTATCGTTTCGGGGCCATAAAAATCAACAACTCCGCAGGCACAAATCCGAAGGTGGTTAACGGTCAAAGAGTCAAACATTATATCTCAGGTAATCCCATAAATGTTGAAACCAATATTATTGAAACCGTAACCCCGGAGGAATACATAAGGGACACTTTCCAGAACGTCCCAAACTCCGAAAAGGAATAGGTATGTGGTACGGTAAGTAAACCGACCCCAAAACAATTTTGAAAGCAATATTTCTCCGTTTTGGAATATTTAGAAAAATAGAAAAATAAGTAGCAGTCCGGGAAGGACACGAGGCCTCCACGAGGGTGGAGGGAGCGCCCTACCCCCCTGGGCGCGCCCCCCTACCTCGTGAGCACCTTGTGTGCCCTCCGGACTCCGTTTTCTTGCACGATACGTATTTTGGTCGGTAAAAATTCATTATATATTCTCCCGAAGGTTTTGACGACCGTATCATGCAAATATCCTCTGTTTTCATTTCGAACTGTTTCCTTTGCAGATTTGAGGATTCTGGAGACTCGATCATCCTTCTATGAGGGTGAGCCTATGCCATGGAAGGTGGACGACAAGCTTCCATCATCAACAACACCTCCACCGCCAACAACAAAGAAGGAGATATAATCACAAGGGTATGGGCACTCCCCTTGGCAACTGCCAAGCTTGGGGGAGGTGCCCCGTTATCGTATCACCATCACAACTCCTATCTTTACCATTTTTCTTAGTTCGATCCTATTAGTAGTATCTTGATTTAGTAGAATAAAGTCATGGCACGATCTACTTTTGAGTTTTTCTTTATGATCCCTCTATGCAATCGAGTCCGTGAGCTATATATAATAAAGACTAGTGTTGAGTCAAGGGCTTGATTACTTTGCCATGATCTTGGGTGAATAAAGAAAAGAATAAAAAGAATCAAAGAGTTCATATTGATCTTAGTGAAAGTAATGAGTCCACATAGAAAGAGTATGATGACTAAATGTTGTTGGGAGTTGGCAAATATAGCTTTGGTCATCGTTGCAATTAATCGGAAGTAATAAAGGGCGAGAGGTTTCACATATAGATATATTATCATGGACATCTTTTATGATTGGGAGCACTCATTAAAATATGACATGCTAAAGAGTTGATGTTGGACAAGGAAGACAACATAATGAGTTATGTTTTCTTACATCTGAGATAAGGTATATTGTCATGGTTCCTCTACCGTGTTGAGCTTGCCTTTCCCCCTCATGCTAGCCAAATTCTCAGCACTAAGTAGAAATACTACTTGTGCTTCCAAATACCCTGAAACCAGTTTTGCCATAAGTGTCCACCATATCTACCTATGGATTGAGTAAGATCCTTCAAGTAAGTTGTCATCGGTGCAACCAATAAAAATGGCTCTCTAAATATGCATGACTTATTAGTGCGGAGAAAATAAACTTTGCACGAACTTATTGTGGACGCAATAAAAGCGACGAACTGCATAATAAAGGTTCACATGCAAGGGGTAATGTAAAGTGACGTTCTTTTGCATTAATATTTGTGCATCAACCCTAAACGCGCATGGCAACCTCTGCTTCTGTCTGCGAAGGGCCTATCTTTTATTTTTATCCTCTACTTTATGCAAGAGTCACGGTGATATTCACCTTTCCTTTTTCATTTTATCCTTTGGCAAGCTCAGCATGTTGGAAGGAACATGATATATATATCTAATTGGATGTGGGGGAGCATGAATTATTATTCTTGACATTACCCTTGAGGTAAAAGGTTGTGGGGCAAAACTACAAGCCCCTATCTTTCTCTGTGTCCGATTAAAACTCCGTAACCACAAGTATTGCGTGAGTGTTAGCCATTATGAAGGACTAAGTGATAGTTGAGTATGTGGGCTTGCTTTTAAGCTCCGACATAGACTCTTTCTGATGTTACGATAAATTGCAATTGCTTCAATGACTGAGAGTATAATTTGTTGGTTCCCAATAAGGTTTATGATTCATTTTGGCTTTGTGAAAAGATCATCACTTGAACATAAGTAATCATATGACAAATCTATATATGTTGCTGTTATGAAAATAATCATGATGCCTTCATGTACGTATTTTATGTTTATCAATGCCTCTACTTCTAAACATAAGGACATATTTATTGTTATCGGCTTTTCGCTTGAGGACAAGCGAGGTCTAAGCTTGGGGGAGTTGATACGTCCATTTTGCATCATGCTTTTATATCAATATTTATCGCACTATGGGCTGTTATTTCATGATATGTCACAATACTTATGGCTATTCTCTCTTATTTTACAAGGTTTACCATGAAGAGGGGGAATGCCGGCAGCTGGAATTCTGGCTGGAAACGGAGCAAATACTGGAGACCAATTCTGCGCAACTCCAAAAGTCCTGAAACTCCACGGAATATCTTAAAAGAAATAAAGAAAAATTGTCGCCAAAGATGAAGGCCAGGGGGCCCACACCCTGCTCACGAGGGTGGGGGGCGCGCCCCTCCCCATGGGCGCGCCCCCCTACCTCGTGGGCCCCCTGGTGGCTCTCCGGTATCCATCTTCTCCTATATGAAGTGTTTTGATGAGAAAAAAATAAGAGGCAACCTTTCGGGACGAGACTCCGCCGCCATGAGGTGGAACCTTGGCGGAACCAATCTAGGGCTCCGGCAGAGCTGTTCTGCCGGGGACACTTCCCTCCGGGAGGGGGAAACCATCACCATCGTCATCACCAATGCTCCTCTCATTGGGAGAGGGCAATCTCCATCAACATCTTCACCAGCACCATCTCATCTCCAGACCCTAGTTCATCTCTTGTATCCAATTCTTGTCTCCAAATCCGGGATTGGTGCTAGTAGGTTGCTATTAGTGTCAATTACTCCTTGTAGTTGATGCTAGTTGGTTTATTTGGTGGAAGATCATATGTTTAGATCCTTTATGCACATTATATCCCCTCTGATTATGAACATGAATATGCTTTGTGAGTAGTTACATTTGTTCCTGAGGACAAGGGAGAAGTCTTGCTATTAGTAGTCATGCGAATTTGGTATTCGTTCGATATTTTGATAAGATGTATGTTGTCTAACCTCTAGTGGTGTTATGTGAACGTCGACTACATAACACTTCACCATTATTTGGGCCTAGAGGAAGGCATTAGGAAGTAGTAAGTAGATGATGGGTTGCTAGAGTGACAGTAGCTTAAGCCCTAGTTTATGCGCTGCTTCGTAAGGGGCTGATTTGGATCCATATGTTTCATGCTATGGTTAGGTTTACCTTAATACTTTTGTTGTAGTTGCAGACGCTTGCAATAGAGGTTAATCATAAGTGGGATGCTTGTCCAAGTAAGGGCAGTACCCAAGCACCGGTCCATCCACATATCAAATTATCAAAGTATCGAACGCAAATCATATGAGCGTGATGAAAACTAGGTTGACGATATTCCCATGTGTCCTCGGGAGCGCTTTTCCTATTCTAAGAGTTTGTTACAGCTTGTCCTTTGCTACAAAAAAGATTGGGCCACCTTGCTGCACTTTATTTACTTTTGTGCGTCAAACGAGCGCACTGCCGCGTTAGCGCGAAGCCGAGCTGGGTGGAGGCGGGTCGGGACCCCCCTTCCCCATCACGGCGAGCCCGAGCCAGGAAGGAGTCGTAGCAGGCGACGACGCGGCGTGCCACGGCATCGTATGCGGAGGCGAGTCCGTAACATGACTTGCCCCTACACCACACCGAGGGGCATAGTTATACTAACACATCTTCCTTGTATGGACTTGCCCCCATTATCTATCTTTGGGATGTGTGGGTGCGTGTCGGGGGAAGAATAATCGCACTTCGCCTGTCAAACGAGCGCAC
>NC_041391.1:631973749-631974280 GCF_002162155.2 Triticum dicoccoides
TTCCTTCTATGTACTTGCCCACATTATATATCTTAGGGGTGTGTGGGTGGCTATGTATGGGGGGGCAGAATAACCGCACTGCGCCTGTCAAACGAGCGCACTGGCGCGTTAGCGCGAGGCCGAGCAGGGTGGAGGGGGGTCAGGACACCCCTCCCCCATCACGGCCAGCCCGAGCCAGGAACGAGTCGTAGCAGGCGACGAGGCGGCGTGCCGCGGCGTCGTATGCGGAGGCGAGTCCGTAACATGACTTGCCCCCGCACTGCACCGAGGGGCATAGTTGTACTGACACATCTTCCTTGTATGGACTTGCCCCCAATATCTATCTTTGGGATGTGTGGGTGCATGTGTGGGGGGGGAGAATAACCGCACTACGCCTGTCCAATGAGTGCACTGCCACGTTAGCGTGAGGCTAAGCCGGGAGGGAGGGGGTCGGGACCCCCCTCCCCCCATCCCGGCGCGGCCGAGCCAGGAACGAGCTGTAGCAGGCGACGACGCGGCGTGCCGCGGCGTCGCATGTGGAGGCGAGTCCGT
>NC_041391.1:631980262-631995802 GCF_002162155.2 Triticum dicoccoides
GAAACAGAATAACCGCACTGCGCCTGTCAAACGAGCGCACTGCCGCATTAGCGTGAGGCTAAGCCAGGGAGGGGAGGGAGGGGGGTCGGGACCGCCCCTCCCCCATCCCGCGAGGCCGAGCCAGGAACGAGCCATAGCAGGCGAGTCTGTAACATGACTTGCCCCCGCGCCGCACCGAGGGGCATAGTTGTACAGACACATCTTCCTTGTATGGACTTGCCCCCATTATCTATCTTAGGGCCTGTGTGGGTGCATGTGTGGGGGGGACACAATAACCGCACTGCATCTGTCAAACGAGCGCACTGCCACGATAGCACGAGGCAGAGCCGGGGGGAGGGGGTCAGGACCCCCTCCCCCATCCCGGCGAGGCCGATCCAGGAACAAGCCGTAGCAGGCGACGACGCCACTAGTGCAGAACCGGGCTTTAGTGCCGGTTCGTGACGGCCTTTAGTGCTGGTTGGCGAACCGACACTAAAGAGTGGGGACTAAAGGTCCCACCTTTAGTACTAGTTCGTCACGAACCGGCGCTAAAGTGCAAACACGTGGCACGAGCCAGGCCCGGGTGCGTGTAGGACATTAGTACCGGTTGGTAACACCAACCGGTACTAAATGTTTGGGTGTTTTTTTTAATTTTTGCTTTAATTTTGTGTTTTCAATTTGGCTTTATTTTCCATTTAATTCTTTTTTGTTTGCTGGTATTTGACAATACTACAAATTGTACATGTTATGGATATATATAAATAGATTTTCTCGTACGTAGCACCGCATATATATATAATATATATCATCGAATGTCTCACAGCCAACACCATTAACTATTCACACATACACATGTATATACATTTACAATTTCTCCTACATGTTGCCTTGGTGCCTTCGGAGCATGATGACAAGTGGTTCATGGGGGCGGTAGCGGGTAATAGTATTCTCCTTTGGGATCTATGACCTAGTCGAGCAAAAATCTCGCTATTTCCTCTTGAAGTGCTTGTATGCAGTCCGATGGTAGGAGCTTATCCCACACCGATCTGAACTTTTAAGAAGGAGATCAATATGCATGTGTGTTAGTTGTGTGACTAGATATCGATAATGGTGTGAATAGTGTTCTGACAAAAACGTACCCAGTCCTGTCTATCAGATCTGCTCCTTTCGCACGTCATCATGCGAATGTTCTCGCAAACGTAGAATGCACACAAATTATTCCCCGACGCCTGCCTCATGGCCTTTACGAGAATGGAATTGAATCAGATAATGATTAATCAAGCATGATAATTAATTAATGATATTGAAAGAAGAATTAAAGAGATGGTAGCTAGCTAGTACTACTTAATTACTTACCTTGGGTCGATGCCAAAACAACTTTTTTGGCCACGTGCCTGGAGTCACCTTGATGAACTTTGCCCATGCCCTGCCCGCTGGCAAAGAAAATTAATAAAGGGGTTATTAAATAGTTCATATCATGAACTAATAGTTAATAATGATTGAAATTACCTGTTGACTATCCCCTTCACGATGGTGTAGTCTTTATCTTCTTTAGTTAGTGAGTCCAGTAATTCAACTTTTCCTTCCTCAACTTTAATGTCTAACAAGACCCAGTGACAACTGCATACGCACACCTTTGCATGTCTTAATTAAGCGGGCATGTGCATAAAATTAATCAACTACGGTAAACCGTATACACTTAATTATTAACATCTAGCTAGCTAGTAAGCAAAAACAGAATTTGTAGTAGAAGACAGTGTCACTCACAAAAAGTTGTAAGGAAGTAGTATATCTTCATTGGTATTGAGGCGCTTCAAGAACTCTAGCATGCTTTCCTCTACAGCAGCTTGACAATGTTCAATCTGCCATATGTCCTCATTAATGGTATTTGGGTCAATGAACCCAACGCCATAGCGTCCAAATTTTTTCATTTCATACATCTTCATCCGGCATATAATACCACAGAAAAAGAATATAGTTAGGATAATTACATGTAATGATTGATCAAAATTATCACTACATAACTGGCTTGAGACTTAAATTACAGAAAGAAATCACTTACAGACAATAGCAACTGACGATAGACTTGTCGAGTGCGTCTTGATTAAATAACTGAAATAGTTCTGGATACTCAATGGCCAGAGCTTTCTCATCACTAGTAGAAAAGGGGGCAATGGTCCAGGCCGGGTCAGCCCATTAGTCCCGGTTCAATCCAGAACAGGGACCAATGGGGGCATTGGACCCGGTTCGTGAGCCCCGGGGGCCGGCCGGGCCACGTGGGCCATTGGTCCCGGTTCGTCTGGACCTTTTGGTCCCGGTTGGTGGGACGAACCGGGACCAATGTGCCTTGCTCCTGGCCCACCACCATTGGACCCGGTTGGTCGCCTGAACTGGGACCAAAGGCTTCCCTTTAGTCCCGGTTCAAGCCACGAACCTGGACCAATTAGTTGCCTATATATACCCCGCGAGCAGAGCACTCTCACTGCTCTGTTTTTCGTGGCATGGGAGGAGGGAGCTTTGTGGTGCTCTAGCTCACCTCCTATGCACACGAGGTGTTCGATGGAATGCCCGAGCCGCACTACTTAAGCTTTCTCCTCTCCAAGCTCCACCTCCAAGATCCATTTTCCTCAATATTTGTCTAGGTTTAGCGGTCCGTCACGTCCCATCCCCGTCTTCACCGCCGTCGATCGCCCGCGCCGATCTCGTCGCCGGCACCACCGTGGTGAGCCTCTTACTTGTATGTTTATATAGATACTTGTATAATTTTCTTACTTTTATTATTGCATCTTATATAGTGCGATGGTTTTGGTATCCGCCCCCGTCGGCCCTCGTCCTGTCTATGATTTGGATGTGGTATATATTATCTTTTCATAACTATTGGTTCATTTATTGTTTATGACAATTATGCCGACCAACGTGATATAGATTTTATTTATCTAGGAGGTTGTTGAACCGGAAATTCCAACCGACCCTATTGTCGAGAGGTTAAATTTAGTTGAAGTAGAAAACAATTTGTTGAAAGAAAAAATTAGAAAAATTGAGGAGGAGAAGATGATATTGGAGTTGCATGTTGTGGATGTCGTCGATGATTACAAGATCAAAATGGATGCAATGCGCTTGAAGATTTGAAAGTTTAGAAAATATGCCATTCATACCGAGGCTTGGTATCATTATGCCGTTGGATCAGTTGTTACATTGGTTGCGATTATGATCGCATTTGTTTTTGCATTGAAATGTTTTACATAGTTTCAGTGTATGGTTTAATTAATTTAGATGCTCTGCAGAGCTTTATGTTGTTAGATGAGAACTATGTATGTACTTTGGTTTTAGTGTGATGATGAACTTCTATTAATTTGGTTTTAGTGTTCTGTAATGATTTTTGACACACTTAATTATATATAATGCACGCAGATGAACCGGCAATGGATGCACGGTTCAAGACACACCTCCGAGTACATTAAGGGCGTGCATGATTTTCTCGAAGTGGCTGAGGCAAACAAGAAGAATGGTTTTACGTGTTGTCCATGCCCTATATGTGGGAATACGAAGTCTTACTCTGACCGGAAAGTCCTCCACACCCACCTGCTTTACAAGGGTTTCATGCCACACTATAATGTTTGGACGAGGCACAGAGAAATAGGGGTTATGATGGAAGACGGCGAACAAGAAGAGTACGATGACAACTATGTGCCCCCTGAATACGGTGATGCTACTGAACATCAAGAGGAACCAGATGATGTGCATGATGATGCTGCAATGGGCGAAGCTACTGAAGATCAAGAGGAACCAGACGATGTGCCCGATGATGATGATCTCCGCCGGGTCATTGTCGATGCAAGGACGCAATGCGAAAGTCAAAAGGAGAAGCTGAAGTTCGATCGCATGTTAGAGGACCACAAAAAAGGGTTGTACCCCAATTGCGAAGATGGCAACACATAGCTCGGTACCGTACTGGAATTGCTGTAGTGGAAGGCAGAGAATGCTGTGCCCGATAAAGGATTTGAGAAGCTACTGAAAATATTGAAGAAGAATCTTCCAAAGGATAACGAATTGCCCGACAGTACATACGCAACAAAGAAGGTCGTATGCCCTCTAGGATTGGAGGTGCAGGAGATACATGCATGCCCTAATGACTACATCCTATACCGCGGTGCGTACAAGGATCTGAACGCATGCCCGGTATGCGATGCATTACGGTATAAGATCAGACGAGATGACCCTGGTGATGTTGACGGCGAGCCCCCCAGGAAGAGGGTTCCTGCGAAGGTGATGTGGTATGCTCCTATAATAGCACGGTTGAAACATCTGTTCAGAAACGGAGAGCATGCCAAGTTGATGTGATGGCACAGTGAGGACCGTAAGAAAGACGGGAAGTTACCGTACAAGAGGTCCAAGGAGGAAAACAATACGATTGTGCGGACCCACGTGAAGGACTTCTTTGAAGGGGTGAAAGCAAAGAGACATCCACCTCTGGAGGAGAAGGTAGATCCGGTGAAAGCAAAGCGCACTATCGATGCCCTGAGGAAACCACCAAAGTCTCCGCCGAGAACCAACTATGAGTGCATTACTGAACAGACATATCTCCAAGCCAAGCGGTCGGGAACTACTGTCAGTGATAAAAGGTTAAAAGAACGAGCAAAGGGGAAAAACTTGCCCAGCTCGGCGAACAAGCACAGCAATCGTGTCCCCTGCTCAATGTGTCTAATGCTCCGGGGACGGTGCCCGGTTATGGCAATCTTGAAGATTACCTGCCTGACGATGCACTTCCTGATTTCATGGCGGTGGACGAACACAGATACGAGTACGGGAAGCCTATCGTCAAAGATGAAAAATCTCTGACAACAATGATGCGAAGATTCCATAGTTGGTACATGAAAACCTGCAGAGAGTCTGAGGGGACGAACAGTTTGTATCTGAACATTAAAGAGGAGCACGACCTCGTTTCAAATGATCTGTTGTGTGTTCCATTTGAGGAGTTCTTCGAGTTCTTCAATCAAAAGGCCCTCGATAAATTAATGGTCTTTTGCTACTGCCTGTAAGTACTATTTCTGTCACTAAGTCTCTATATATAGCTCGGCTCTTTCATTGCATGTATTTATAATTAATTATCCTCAATATATTATGCAGATTGAAGATCGTCGAGTGCAAAAAACAAGAAATTTATGATATTGGGTTCATTAGCACAAATATCATAGATGTATTTCTGGTTGAAAAGAATGTCAAAGAGGCCGAGGACAACTTGCTACAATCGTTGATCAAAAATCAAAACAAAGATACCATACTCTTTCCTTACAACGGCCCGTGAGTGTTACTGTCGTGTGCATATTCGGTTTCCCTTATTACTCAAGCGAGGTTATAGTAATGTAATTGATGAGTTATGCATGCGTGCGCAGGTACCACTATATTCTTCTGGAGATTAAGCTTGAGCGTGGACTAGTAACCGTCTTAGACTCGAGACGGAAAGATCCCAAAACCTATGTGGACATCACTGAAATGCTCAGCAAGTAAGTTCAATCGATCATTATCGCACCATATCGGCAACTTTTTGTTCATTTCCTGATATCTCAAGTAATAATAATTATTTTCTTTTTCTTGCAGGGTTTGGAAACAGTTCACCGCAGAAGCTCCGGGACTGCCGAAGGAGCTGCGATATACATACCCGAAAGTAAGTGCTACTGGCTAGCTAGTTGCGCGCATCTCCCGTTGATTCTATATCTATACTTTCATCAATGCCATTTATAATGCTTCATTATCAGTTTGATTGACCTATATTTCTCGTAAAGTGCTTGTGGCAGGAGGAGGGGAATGATTTTTGTGGATACTACGTGTGCGAGTTCATCCACACCACGACTTTGAAAAACAAGCGGGGCTACTCTAGAAGACAATATGAAGTGCGTAAGCAATAATATTCACAATTTCATTTTATTACACCATCATTTCTGTTGACTTTCATTCATATATATGTATTAATTAACCCCCTTCTTCAAATTAGACGTGGCAGATGTGGGATGAACTCCTAGAACCAGATCGCATGAAAGCAATTCAAGAGGAATTGGCGGGATTCTTTCTTGAACACGTCATCAGTAAAGCCGGAGAATACCTTGTGGAAATTGATTTCAAATGCTAGGGGTTTGTGTAATTAATAGATCTTATACATATTGTACATGTATGTAGCCAGTAGCGTCGGATACATGATACGAAAACTTGTTGTTTGAATAATCTCTCGGAGAAGGAGAGGTCGATCGATCACTTCTCTCGGTATGCATGACGAACTTCTGTACTGAATGGTTCTCTCGATCACTTATGTATATATAGTACGTAGTGTCGACCAAGCACGGACATAAGAGAGGACACTTCTCTCTATTAATTAGCTAGCTAACACAATATATGAAACACCTAAATTAACCCCCCAAAACCCCCAACCCCCCTCCTTTTAAAAAACAAAAACCCCAGCCACTGGAATGCAGACGCGTGAATGCCTTTTGGTCCTGGTTGGAGCCACCAACCGGGACCAAAGGCCCCCTGACTGGGCTCGGCGCACAGGGCCACGTGGAGGCACATTGGTCCCGGTTCGTGTTTGAACCGGGACTAATGGGTGGAGGTATTAGTAACGACCCATTAGTCCCGGTTCATGAACCGTGACTAAAGGCCCTTACGAACCGGGACTAATAGGTGTTTTTCTACTAGTGCATGGTAATAATGCTAATGCTTGACATTCACCATGAGGGACTCTCGATTGGAAATCTTGGTAATGTTCATGTACCATTAATGCAATTGATACATTCTCGTTGGGAGGTCCTTGACCTTGTCTGGATGGACCAAAGGTTTGCCCCGGACATATTGCCATGCTATTTCCGATTCTTTAAGCGTAGGCATGGGCTCGATTTCGAGGAGTTGTCCAACAGAGATATTGTGCATTTGAGCCTACATTATATGATCCTCTGTTATTACCACATCGCCATGCTGGGGAACGCTAACGGTTTGCCCACAATAATATTTGGCGCGCGTACTACTCCTCTCATGTGTTGTTGGCACAACAAGCGGGGGGATCGCTTGCGCCGCCTGTTCTCCCAACTGGGGAACGGTTTTCCCGCATTTTTTGCCAGCTGCTTGTTGGCTCGAGCTTGAGCTCACTTCCTTCTGTAGTCGTGCTCGATGTGCCTTCCTGATTTGGCGCTCATAGTCCGAGTGAATAGGCTTGGGAGCTGGTTCTCTAGCCATACGAATGAAGTGGTCAATTACTTTCTCAAGCACTTTCTCCTTTGGCGGCGGTGCCGGTTTCGGTCCAAAATGGGCGTCCACTTGGGCTTGCAATATGGCTGCGTTTTGCTCCTTAGTCATTTCGTAAGGCCTCTGAGGAAGAGGAGCGAGGCTTCGACCATATTTATATCACTTGCCTTTGCCTGTACTTCCTGAACTACCTCGACTCGTACCGCTACGCACCAAAGCTGCGGGATGTCTCTTCTGCGATTGCTGAGACGGCGGTGATGGCTGACGTGGAGTTGGACCAGGAGAAATGGCCTGACGATGTGCCAGACTTGAAGCAGGAGGTGTGGCCTGACATGGTGCCGGACTTGAGACTGGAGAAGTGGCATGACGCTGTGCCGGGCTTGAAACCGGAGGAGTTAGCTCACGTGTTCGGGGACCTTGGAGGAGGTGGCGGACTTCGAGGAGGAGTCGTCTCACGCATTCGTGGACTTGGAGGAGCGGGAATCTGCTGACTCGGTGGCGGACTTCGAGGAGGAGTCGGCAGACGATGCAGTGTCAGTGGACTTCGAAAGATGATGCAATCCTTTCTCCATAGGATGATACGATGTATGGCCTCTCCCAGTGTGCGCTCGTCTTCACCTCCAGGAATGTCAAGTGTTAGCCCCGAATATGGGTCCACCACTTCATCAACCATGACACGAGCATAGCCCTCTAGAATCGGGATGCAATGGTAGGTTGCTTTGGGGGTAACTGGAAAAGCAACGCTGTCCACGACCTTCATGGATATGTTCATCATTTTGGAGTGTAGCTCATAGTTAGTGTTCTCTATGACGTCATCCACAGGGTATGTATCCAGCAGTGTGTCGCCCGGGGCAGAACCAACGCTGCTTCTCGGCATGGATGGGACGGTGCTATCCAATGCTGGACGATCATCCGCTTGCTGCTACCGCTGCTGAGACCCCCTTTCCTGGCTAAGTGAGTCGATCTGCTGCTGCTGCTACTGGAATTCGAGTGCCAGGTCTGCGTGCCTTGATTCTAGGCCTTGAAGGCGTTATGTGTCCTTCTTCCTCTGCTCCTCCTCCAACTTCCTCTTCTTCTCCTCCTCCATCTTCTTTCTTCCACGGGACCTGTAGTCATTATTCCAGTCCGAAAAGCCCTCATACCAGGGAATAACGCCCTTGCCTCGTGTTCTTCCCGGGTGTTCAGGATTTCCCAGGGCGCGCGTAAGCTCGTCGTTCTCTCTGTTGGGCGTGAACTCCCCCCTTCGAGCTTCTTCTATTGCGTCAATTATCTTTTGTTCGGCTCCTTTTAGACTTGCCTTTCGTGAAACTTTGCCTGTCTTCTGGTCCAACGCTCCCCCATGCGCATAGAACCAAGTTCTTCACTTGGGGGGGCCAGTTCCTTGTAACCGGAGTGACCCCTGCATCCTCCATCTCTCGCTCAGACTTATCCCACTTAGGCAATCCTACCGCGTAGCCACCTGGACCCAGCCTATGGAACTGTGTCTTTCTTGCGGCATTTGCCTTGTTTTTCATCGACCGTTCCTTAGATAATTCTGAATCCTTGAAGGTCATGAAATCGTCCCAGTTCTCTCTTTGCTTCTCCAGTGTTCCCCTGAAATCTGGAGTCTTCCTTTCATTAGCGAGGTAGTTGGCCCATACAGTTTTCTTGTGGGTGTTGAATGCAATTGCCATCTTCTTAAGAGCAGCAGCCTTGACTTTCTTCACATATGCTTCAGTGAAATGATCTGGTAGGGTGAAATGTTCCATCAGAGATTTCACCAGGTCTTTTTTGGCTATGTCGTCGACCCAAGTAACACGTGGACGTTTAGTCTTTGGCTCTTTCCATTCTTGAATGGAGATCGGGAGTTTGTCCTTCACAAGAACTCCGCACTGACGAGTCCACTTGTCCGCAACGTTCTTAGGCGTGAGGGGTTCGCCACTAAGTTTGATGTATTCGATGTGGTACTTTACACCATCCTTCAACATTCTGCCCGGGCCTCACTTTGTCTTGCTGTCTGTAGAAGCAGATTTGCTCGATCCGGAGGGCTGAAAGAAGAAAGATTGATTCGTTAATATATCTTCCATAAAAAAACATGTGATGATCACCATGATGCATGCTTATATAAATATACCTCGCCGGTAGTCTTTGTTATTTGAAGATCAGCATTGTCTGTGTCATCACAAACATTGTCTGTGTCATCATAATCATAATCATAGTTCATGACTTCATCAGCTCGGTCGTCGAGATCGAATATCTTTTCATCACCCTCTTCGGTATTGTTCAGATATTGGGAGCCGTCATCTGCTTCATTCAGATCATCTAGCCTGTGAGGGCCGCGTATGATGTCGAACAATTCCTCTTCTCTCTCTCTGCCGGTATTGTCAGCCATAGCTTTTACTTTACTAATACAGAAGAAATATAAAACAATTTAGTATTCAAATTACAATGCATGGTTGCAATTAATCAATAAGGAAAAACTGAATCTCGAATACATCGTCTCGAATATATAATGTCGAATACATCATTATCTTAATATATATAATCTCGAATACATCGTCTCGAATATTATATATCGAATACATCACTGGCTAGGTACCTATCAAAGATAGAGTACTACAGAAGAATCTAGGGCGCCACTCGCAGTTCCTGGGGCGCGGGCGGTGGACACCCAAAGAGAAGGAACCATCACAGGATCATATCTCCGGTCATCTGCCCAAAGAACCCGCCAAGTAGTGGAGAACCTGACGTCATCCATAGCAGCCATGTAGCGATGGACGTGCTCGTCTTCCTCCCTGACACAGCGATGCACCACCTACGGCAGGGCCGGCTGCCTCTGCACCGAATGTGGCCCACGCGAACGCCACCAAAGAAGATCAGGGTCGATGACGGGACCCGAGGTCGGGTTCCTCACCAAGCGGCGCGCCCCTCCAGGTAGCACCTCCCAGTGCCAGCCCGGCGGAGCCCAGTCCCGGCCATGGGTCCCCTGAAGCAGGACGTCGTCACGAACGGGTCGACGGCGAGGATGCGGGCCAGGAATATCGTCGAGAACAAATACTATATGCCCGCAAAAAGTAACATTTTTTGAATGATTGGATTGTGATAACTAAAATTCTATATATATGCAAATTCTAACAATTTGACATTAATCTAATTCATCTAACTAAAACTAATTCTAAAATTTCCTGATTATATAACTAACATTTCCATAAAGATTCTAATATTTATATAACTAAAAACAGAAAAATTGCTAACATTTCTATAAATATTTCTATAACTAAAAAACAGAAAACATTTATAACAATTCTATATAACTAACATTTATAATATTTATATAACTAAAAAACAGAATAATTTCTAACATTTCTATAACTAAAAAACAGAAAAAAATTATAACAAACAAACTAATGTGTGTGTGTAGTGTGTGTGTGTGTGTGTGTGTAGTGTGTGTGTGTGTGTGGACATGGCGGCTAGGGCGAGCTCACCGGCGAGGCGACGACGGGGCGGCGACGACGGGGCGACGAGACGGTCACATCCCAGATCTTTGGGTGTGAAACTTTTTCTTCGCGTCTGTCCCTTTGCGCCGTAGCCATGGAAAATCTTCATCATTTAACTGGATGCTCGGGTCAATATTCACTGTGAATGGAGCAATTTCATCAAAATTTTCATAATCTTCTGACATGTCTTTCTTGTCATCCACTCCCACGATGTTTCTTTTTCCTGAAAGAACTATGTGGCGCTTTGGCTCGTCGTATGATCCATTCACTTCCTTATCTTTTCTTTTTCTCGGCCTGGTAGACATGTCTTTCACATAAAAAACCTGCGCCACATCATTGGCTAGGACGAATGGTTCGTTTGCATACGCAAGATTTTTGAGATCCACTGTTGTCATTCCGTACTGTGGGTCTTCCGTTACCCCGCCTCGTGTCATATTGACCCATTTGCACTGAAACAAAGGGACCTTCAAATCACCTGATCCATAGTTAAGCTCCCATATGTCCTCTATGTAACCATAATATGTTTCCTTTCCCGTGTTGGTTGTTGCATCAAAG
Source organism: Triticum dicoccoides (assembly GCF_002162155.2). Lineage (NCBI taxonomy): Eukaryota > Viridiplantae > Streptophyta > Magnoliopsida > Poales > Poaceae > Triticum > Triticum dicoccoides. Next base: position 631,991,503 of record NC_041391.1, read on the forward strand.
CGGACACCACTGTTTTGGTTGGTGCTCTTCTTATCTTGGGCGATCGTGTAAAATCTATTCCCATTTATCTGGTACCCTTTGAAAGTCATTATATTCGAAGATGGTAACTGGGACAGCGAGTACAGGTCATTTTGAATATCGCTATCATTCAGGGCACGTTTCTGCAACCAACCGGCAAAAGTCCTCATTTGTTCGCGTGTAATCCAGTCGTTAGACTTCTCCGGGTGTTTGGACTGTAGAAAATTCTTGTGTTCCTCCATATATGGAGCCACCAAGGTGGAATTCTGTAGAACTGTGTAGTGTGCTTCAGTGAGAGAATGCCCGTCCATACATATTATTTGATGCCCTCCTAGCGTGCCTTTTCCTTCCAGTCTGCCCTTATGCCGCGATTCAGGAACACCAATCGTCTTAAGGTCAGGAATGAAGTCAATACAAAACTCAATGACCTCCTCATTTTCATGGACCTTCGAGATGCTTGCTTCTGGCCTAGCATGGTTATGAACATATTTCTTCAAGACTCCCATGAACCTTTTAAAGGGGAACATATTGTGTAGAAATACAGGACCCAAAACGTTAATCTCTTCACAAAGGTGAACTAGGACGTGCGTCATGATGTTGAAGAAGGATGGTGGGAACACCAACTTGAAACTGACAAGACATTGCACCAAATCATTCTGTAACCTTGGTATGATTTCTGGATCGATTACCTTCTAAGAGATTGCATTGAGGAATGCACATAGCTTCACAATGGCTAATCAAATGTTTTCCGGTAGAAGCCCCCTCAATGCAACCAGAAGGAGTTGCGTCATAATCACGTGGTAGTCATGAGACTTTAGGTTCTGGAACTTTTTCTCTGCCATATTTATTATTCCCTTTACATTCGACGAGAAGCCAGACGGTACCTTCATGCTGAGCAGGCATTCGAAGAAGATTTCCTTCTCTTCTTTGGTAAGAGCGTAGTTGGCCTGACCCTAATGTATGCCGTCTCTTCCTTGCATACGTTGCTGGTCCTCCCGTGCCTCTGGTGTATCTTTTGTCTTCCCATACACGCCCAAAAAGCCAAGCAGGGTCACGCAAAGATTCTTCGTCACGTGCATCACGTCGATTGCGGAGCGGACCTCTAGGTCTTTCCAATATGGCAGGTCCCAAAATATAGATTTCTTCTTCCACATGGGTGCACGTCCATCAGGGTCCTTCAGAACAGGTTTTCCGGCAGGACCCTTTCCAAAGATTACCTCCAAATCCTTGACCATATCATGTACATCAGCACCAGTACGGTGGCGAGGCTTTGTCCGGTGATCCACCTCACCTTTTAAATGCTTGCCTTTCTTTCTTACGGGATGCCTTGTCAGAAGAAATCAACGATGTCCCAGGTACACATTCTTCCTACAACTATCCAAATATATACTGTCGGTATCATCCAAACAGTGTGTGCATCTGCGGTATCCCTTGTTTGCCTGTCCTGAAAGGTTACTAAGAGCAGGCCAATCATTGATGGTCACGAACAGCAACGCCTTTAGGTCAAATTCTTCCTGTCCGTGCTCATCCCACGCACGTACACCTGTTCCATTCCACAGCTATAATAGTTCTTCAACTAATGGTCTTAGGTACACATCAATGTCGTTGCCGGGTTGCTTAGGGCCTTGGATGAGCACTGGCATCATAATGAACTTCCGCTTCATGCACAACCAAGGAGGAAGGTTATACAAACATAGAGTCACAGGCCACGTGCTATGGTTGCTGCTCTGCTCCCCAAAAGGATTAATGCCACCTGCGCTTAGACCAAACCATACGTTCCTTGCGTCACCTGCAAACTCCTCCCAGTACTTTCTCTCGATTTTTCTCCACTGCGAACCATCAGCGGGTACTCTCAACTTTCTGTCTTTCTTACGGTCTTCTGCGTGCGACCGCATCGCCTTCGCATGCTCTTTGTTTTGGAACAAACATTTCAACCGTGGTATTATAGGTGCATACCACATCACCTCGGCAGGAATCTTCTTCCTGGGGCGCTCGCCCTCGACATCACCAGGGTCATCGCGACTGATCTTATAACGCAATGCACCGCATATCGGGCAAGCGTTCAAATCCTCGTACTCACCGCGGTAGAGGATGCAGTCATTAGGGCATGCATGTATCTTTTGCACCTCTAACCCTAGAGGGTAGATAGCCTTCTTTTCTTCATACGTACTCTCGGGCAATTCATTGTCCTTTGGAAGCATATTCTTTATCATTACCAGCAACTTTCCAAATCCCTTGTCAGATACACCATTCTCTGCCTTCCATTGCAGCAATTCAAGTGTGATGCCCAACTTTTTTTTGTCAGCTTCGCAATTCGGGTACAACAATTTCTTGTGATCCTCTAACATGCGCTGCAACTTTGTCCTCTCCAGATCACTTGCGCAGTTTCTCTTTGCATCGGCAATGGCCTGACCTAGATCATTAGCGGGCTCATCTGATGCCTCTTCTTCCCACATTGCCGGCTCAGCTTCTTCCCCCATTGTTGTATCATCGTATTTAGGGAACCCATGGCCAGGATAGCCATCGTCGTCCTCTTCTTCTTCATTGTCTTCCATCATAACCCCTATTTCTCCGTGGTTGATCCAAACATTAAAGTGGGGCATGAAACCGGACTTAAATAGGTGGATGTGAATGGTTTTTTCTGTAGAGTAACTGTGACCATTCTTACAACCAGCACATGGACAAGGCATAAAACCATCTGTCCGCTTGTTTGCCTCAGCGGCCCGCAGAAAAGTATGCACGCCATTAATGAACTCGGGAGAGCATCGGTCATCATACATCCATTGTCGGCTCATCTTCATTACACAACACCAAATAGACCAAATTAATACAAGTTCATACATAAAGTTCATACATAAAGTTCATATACAACACTTAATTAAATGCAACATACAAATAACTCTCTAGCTAAAGAATTTAAATGCAACAACAAATGCGATGAAGATCGCAACTAAGGTAACAATTGATCCAACAGCATAATGATACCAAGCCACACTATCAATGGCATATTTTCTAATCTTTCTAATCTTCAACCTCATTTTCTCCATCTTGATCTTGCGATCATCAACGACATCGGCAACATGCAACTCCAATTCCATCTTCTCCCCCTCAATTCTTTTCAATTTTTCTTTCAAATACTTGTTTTCTCTTTCAACTAAATTTAACCTCTCGACAATAAGGTCGGTTGGAATTTCCGGTTCACATACCTCCTAGATAAAAATATCTATGTCAACTTGATGGGCATAATTTGTCATAAACACGACATGCAACAACTAGTTTTAAAAGAGAATATACCACATCCGAATCATAACAAGGACGAGTGCCGACGGGGACGGATATCAAAACCATGGCACTATTTATAACAAACAACGTACGGGTAAGATAATTATACGAGTAATTATATATCCAAATCACACAAACATCAATTTGGTAATGTAAAACATTCATGAACAAGAGCCTCACCACAAGGTGGTGCCGGCGACGGGACGGTCCGGGCGATCGATGGTGGTTATGACGGAGATTTAGGAGGCACTAAGTAAACCACACCTACATATGCAAACTAAGTGTTATTTTGACCTCAAATTACATATAAATCAAATACTAGCAAATATAATTCCTCCCAAATTAATCACTATACAAAGCATTGCAAGATCTAATGTAGCAATGAGAGTTGAAAGGACAAAGTTGCTAACCTTTATGATCATTTGAATGGATGGGGGCCTCCAAATCTTGACAAATTTTGGGCAAAATTTGTGAGGAGCTCGAGGAGAGAGGGGGAAGAACAGAGGAAGTGAGAGGAAAGGGGAAGAAACAGTGGCTCGGGTGGACGAAGGGTTTATGTACGTGGACCTTTTGTACCGGTTCGTGCTAAAGGTGCTGGACGGGCCGCAGACTGACAACACCCAGCCACCACCCTCTTTAGTACCGGTTCGTGGCACGAACCGGTACTATAGGTTTGCCATGAACCGGTACTAATGAGAACGGCCGGCTAGCCGTTGGAACCGGCACTAACGGACACATTAGTGCCGGCTCAAAACCAAACCGGCACTAACTGTCTCATATTAGGTCCTTTTTCTACTAGTGCGCGGAGTGACGCGGTGTCGCATGCGGAGGCGAGTCCGTAACATGACTTGCCCCCGCACCGCACCGAGGGGCATAGTTGTACTGACACATCTTCCTTGTATGGACTTTCCCCCATTATCTATCTTAGGGAGTGTGTGGGTGCGTGTGGGAGGGGAACCGAATAACCGCACTGCGCCTGTCAAACGAGCACACTGCCGCG
>NC_041391.1:631996689-631997185 GCF_002162155.2 Triticum dicoccoides
ATGGACTTGCCCTTTTATCTATCTTAGGGGGGTGTGGATGCGTGGGGGTGGGAAATAGAATAACTACACTACGCCTGTCAAACGAGCGCACTGCCGCGTTAGCGTGAGGCCGAGCCGGGAGGGGGGGAGGAGGGTCGGGACCCCCCTCCCACATCCCGGCGAGGCCAACCAGGAACGAGCCGTAGCAGGCGACGACGCGGCGTGCCGCGACGTTGCATGTGGAGGCGAGTCTGTAACATGACTTGCCCCATTATCTATCTTAGGAGGGTGTGGATGCGTGGGGGTGGGAAACAGAATAACTGCACTGCACCGAGGGGCATAGTTGTACTGACACATCTTCCTTGTATGGACTTGCCCCCATTATTTATCTTAGGGGGGTTTGGGTGGGAAACAAAATAACCGCACTGCACCGAGGGGCATAGTTTTACTGACACATCTTCCTTGTATGGACTTGCCCCCATTATCTATCTTAGGGGGGTGTGGGTGGGAAACAGAA
>NC_041391.1:632001536-632015573 GCF_002162155.2 Triticum dicoccoides
GTGTGTGGGTGCGTGTGGGGGGAGGGAACCGAATAACCGCACTGCGCTAGTCAAACGAGCGCACTGCTGCGTTAGCGCGAGGCCGAGTCGGGGGGAGGGGGGTCAGGACTTCCCCTACTCCATCCCGGCGAGGCCGAGCCAGGAACGAGCCATAGCAGGCGACGGCGCGGCTTGCCTCGGCGTTGCATGCGGATGCGAGTCCGTAACATGACTTGCCCCCACACGGCACCGAGGGGCATAGTTGTACTCACACATCTTCCTTGTATGGACTTGCCCCCATTATCTATCTTAGGGGTGTGTGGGTGCGTGTGGGGGGGAACAGAATAACCCACCGTCCCCATCAACTTAGTAGGCCCACAAGTAAGCCTGCCACTATACTGGGTCCCAGCTAATAGGGGGAGTATTCATTTTTTTGTGTGTAATAAGGAGGCACTTCCTTGCGTGCGAAGATATAGCTGGTGAGTCCGAGTTGTCAATGACGCTAATGTTTTTTTCGCGAAATACTGAGGACCTTTCGATGGGTCCCTGATGTCAGGTGGACGAATCATTATTTTGCGCGTAATAAGGAGGCATTTCCTTGCGTGCGGCCGTGGAACCAGCTGTCGGCCTCTCCACGTACATTCCAATTTAGATGCATGTCGGTCGTTGACCACGTTGACCAGGCCGCGCTGAGAGCAGCAGGGCGGTGGACGAGGGCGAGGCCTAGGAAGGGAATAACATGGAGGCAGGGAAGACTCAGCAGTTGTTTCCCACGCGGAGGGGAGTACGACTGAACAAGGGTTTACTGGTTCGTCTGCCGTCGCTGGAGAATAACAGCAGGTGTGGGTGAGTAGAGGGATGGCTAGGCCAGCGATGGGAGTACGGTGGGGCGGTGAGGCCTGCACGGCAGCACAGCCGGCCACGGGGAGGAGGGAGCAGGCAGTCCCGCCGGCGCTTGTTTGAGCGGCTGGAGCAGGAAGAGCAGATATTGAAGAAGAACGACTGCCGTTGGATGGAGATCCAACCGTCACTGCTTGTGCGTCAACCTTTTTTTAGGAAAGCCTCAAATCTGTGGAAAACATCATACAACCCATCTGCCATTATTTCTAATAATTTACAACCCATTTGCTAATTCTTAAGGTTTTTTTGGAGCCTGTATTCTTTTTGTTAGCATTAAAGCCCATATTGTGGCCACGGTTAAAAAATTATACGAAATTTTGCATATTTCGGTGCAGTCTGAACTGTTTTTAATCCCGAAATTTCGACTCACATTAAAACTGATTTTAAAACTAAATGTATATCAATATAAAATCCAACAAATTCTCCACGCATAAAAATTAATGTAATTTAAAATATCGAATTAAAAAAAAGATATTTGAAACTAATTGCCGCTTTGATGTGTTTTAAAAATGTACAGCCCATTTCTCATTACTGATGGGCCATTTTCTCAGCCAGCCGAATGAAAGCTTTGTAGCCCAACAGGCCTGACAAAGCGACTTACTTGGCAAATCACAAAAAATTGGGCTGTGGCCGTGGACCCAGCTGTCAGCCTCTCCACGTACAGTACTCTTCCGATGGAAGTCGTTCCTTGACCACGTTGACCACGCTGCGCGGAGAGCACCACGACGGTGGACGACGACGAGGCCTAAGAAGGGGATGACGCGGAGCCGGGGAAGACGCGGCAGTTGAAGCCCGCGCGGAGATGAGTACGAGGGTTCACTGGTTCGGCTGCGGTGTGAGGCTTCCGTCGCCGCAGGGCCTGGCCAGCGGTGGGAATAGTAGGGGGCAGTGAGGCCTCCGCGGCAGCACAGCCGGCCACGAGAGGCAGGAGCATGAGGCACGACCGGCGCTACTTTGGGCGGCTGGAGCAAGAAGAATAGAGGTTGAAGAAGCACTACGACCGTTGGATGGTCATCGTAGGTCACTGGAGCTAGAATTGTTCATATTGACTAAGTTGACAAAGCCCTTCGTCCCCGTCAACTTTGTAGGCCCACAAGTCAGCCTCCCACCAAGGTGGGTCCCAGCTAGCGGGGGCGGGGGGGAGTATTAATTTTTTTGTGCGTAATAAGGAGGCACTTCCGGTGGGTCCGAGCTGACAGCGGGGGGGGACGTTTTTTTCGCGAAATACGCTGGCCCGTCAGGTGGGTCCCAGCAGTCAGGGGGCAAACGTTTTTTTTGCAAAATACGGTGGCCTGTCCGCGTAATAAGGAGGCACTTACTTTTTTTTGCGGGCAAATCAGAGAGCTTTATTCAACAAGTGTTCCCCGGGCAATCAGCCAGAAGGCTGGTTACCAAAAAACTATGGGTCTCCTCTAGCCAACATTCGGTCACATTCAATGTGCATGGACGTTTTGCACATAGATGTGCCAATAAGTTTGCTGACCTTAATACATGTTGAATTAACATCCAACGGTCCAGCTGCTAGAATCATTTGTTGATTAAGTTGACAAAGCCATGCGTACACGTCCTCTTAGCAGGCCCACAAGTCAGTCACCAAATCTGACGGGTCCCAGTTGTCAACGGGATGAATTATTTTTTTCGCAAAACAAGGAGGCACTTCCTTCTGTGCGAAGATACAGCCGGTGGGTCCCAGCTGTCAGGTGGAGGAAACATTTTTTCAGCTTAGTAAGGAGGAACTTTCCTTGCGTGCGACCATGGACCTCGTGGGTCCCAGCCGTCAGGCTCTCCACGTACAGTCCTCTTCCGATGACTCTCTTTTGTTGACCACGCCACACCGAACACAGCGAGGCGGTAGACGACGGCGAGGCCCCGGACGGGAACGACTCGGAGATGGGAAAACGCGGCAGTGGAGTCGCAGATTGAGATGAGGAGAAGGGTTATAACTAGTTCTGTTGCAATTCATATCAAACTCAGATTCACAGGACACGTTCATATTCATAGCCAACATTCACTATCAACAACTCAAAAGATTCATATATACACAAGCTCAGCATATCTATGCATCCAAATGATTGATAGATCACACGACAATATTCATACATAATTCACAAAAAGATTCAGATATACACATGTTCAGTTTGTTTATGCATCCAACTGATTGAGATCAAAGCCAATATGATCCATGGACAAACTTCAATTACCTAGGGCACATACTGGTAAATGGTGTTCAATCAGAGGTACTTCTTAATAAAATTAGTTCTTGTACGAGTAAACTTTCGAGTACATAAGAGGCAACACCGACAATCTGAACTTTGCTTATAGGTTTATCCTCAAATAGTGGCCTCGTGTCGACGGAGGTTTGAGCAACTTGGACACTACTTTCATCCAACTAGTTTATTGGCTCGTCTTGGTCCTGTATCTCGCCAAAATTCTACATTGCAGACCAGAAAGGAGGCGGTTGAGAAAATGAACCACCCAAATTTTTTGTGCAGTTCAACTGAAATGGAGCATCCTTGGCATGCAGACTGATTAAGTCCCAGATGAATATACGCGTCAACCAACTTGTCTGGAATCTTTAGACTCCATGCCATATAGTTCGCTACCATATGTGCCGATAACCAAAAGGCACAAGTTGGGACCAAAGACTGGACTGTGTTTTTCTTGGCTATGCACCAAGCAATATTTTTGGCGTTCACTCTCCTAATACTTGGAGTTTGACAATTGGTTGACGCCGGTTGATACTCGAATGAATATAGGCAGTTCTTGTCAACATCGATGCTTGTCTGAGTGAACTTTGGAGTACATAGCAGCATCATAAGTACCTGTCCATCTGATCATTTTCTGCAGTTCTACTGAAATCACCCGATGTAATGATTTGCCTGCGAGTGCAGGCTCCAAATTACTCCTTTATGAAATCGGCAAACAGTAGCACAATACCAAATTACCAATACATATGACAGGCACAATAATCAGGATAAAGACCAGAACCAACCTGTTTGAGGTAGCATATCAATTACTATTTCCTTTGACTAGAAGCCGAGATAAGCCAACCGACTGACAGCAAAGGAAGAAAGCAAGCGGAGATTAGCGACTGACAGGAAAGGACGGAAGTTGTCGAGGCAATGACACACCCAAAGATTTTGTGCAGTTCCACCAAAATCGAGCATCCCTGTTGGCACATATATTGAGAGAGTGAGATTACTATAATAGTGGGACTAGTTGATGAAATATACACTAACAAATAGAAGCACCCTCATTATCTTTATGGGTAAAGTTAGCAACATAGTAGTCTTTCTTAAAGAGAGGTATTAGTTTATTTAATCAGTGCCAATTAGCTCAACTCAACACTCGAAGCATTACCATTTATCATATGTTGCAAAACATAAAAGTGCAAAGATAAAGGAGTTTCTCATGACAGTAGCACGATACAAATAGAGATGACAGCAAACTAATATGGATGAAGGCCTTAGGCGAGTACCAACCTGAGTAAAAAGCTTATTCATGTAGTCCCATAAGAGATGATAAAGCACTCACTGGAATCACACAATAGTATATATTTTTGTGCACTTCAAATATATGGTTGAAATCACTCTTGTTTACCAGTGCTGAGATTATATCGAAAGATTATCCAGAACTTCCAGCAGAGTTAAAGCATTGGCTGGGATACAGTTCATTGTATTGTCTTGTGTAGTTCCAGTAAAATGTATGATTGGCACAACATGATCTCTGTTTGCACAAGTAGGAACAAGGTGAAACCTTCATTAGCTTAGTGAGAAAGGATAGGAAGACATTAGCATATTACTCAAACAGTAGCATCAAATTCATGATGGACAATACGCAAAACATTGCCTCATTGAACCAATGGCAATAAATTGACATGCAAAACAATAGCACTATTATGTCATGACACTAATAATATTCCCTCCCTGCTCCACCACATGATTCACCTCCATAGACAAACATTCACACATACTTGATTCATCATAGGGTCCTACTAAAGATTTGTTTAACTCCAACAGGAAAATTAGGCAGTAATAAATTAGTGGTACTTAAGTGCTCCTAATTAATTAAGTGAGACAAGAGAAGTAGAAGGGCTCCCTGGAGGATCATCTCACATGTAAGGTAGTCGTTGCCGGAGCCCTTGAATAGCCTCGACTGAGGCCTCTGGCTTCAGCAAGATCGCCTTGGCACTGTTTATTCTTCTACTTCTTCCTCTTCATGCTATGTTTCTCTTTCTCCTCATCAGTTGGTGAAACCAAGTACATGATTGGCCTTCTAATTAAGAATTGGTTTTGTCAGTGAGGGAGTACAAGTGTACTAGTAAAAACAGCGTTATTTTCTCATGGCAGTCGGAAAATAGAGATGAACACATGCATTAAATATCATTCTTACCTAAAGGAAGGTTATGGCACCAATATGGATGATGAGGATTGGAACACGGATCTCCCTTTGTGCAGTTCCACCAAAATGAACCAATCGTTCCATCCGACATTCCAGTTAAACAACACAAAAGTCACTTCTTTTAAGAAGAGTTTTGTGCAGTGCACCAAAAGGTCACAACAGCAACCAGGTGAATTGGATATCCCTGTTTGCACAAAAAGGCACAGAGGAAACAGTCAGAATCTCAAACAATTACAGGCAAAAACATTGGCTACACTTGTCAAAGTCTCAAACAATTACAGGCAAAAACAGTGGCATGGCTTCATTTTTACCAGGGACATTATATTAAGAACAGCTAAGGCTGCGTTCAGTACACAGCTTTGGTGCATGATTTTTGTAGGAACACAATTCCTACCGTATTCTTTCCCTTCCAACTGTTCGGAACACGGGAAAAGGTGAATAGTGTTTCATAGGAAAGCTGGTCTGGTAGTACTGATTCCATCGGATTAGAAACATCCACACGCTGCTCATTTTTTGGGCGGAAGCCCGAGGCAGGCGCTCGCTGCCATGCGTTAGACAGGTCGCTATTCTATGTTTGCCGGAATAAAAAAGTCAACCTATGTGTGGTACGTGAGGTGAGGACAAGAGTAGTCACTGTGCAGCTGAATAAACAAATAGCATCTCATACTGCCAAGCATGCTACTCTAAAAAACAAATCTATACATTTCGTAGTCCATCCGAACACATTCTCTTGAGAGTTTCCTCCGGTTCACTGTCCATAGTTTCATACCTACATTCCTTTCATATTCCTCTATTTTCATCAAGACTTATGTTTTCTGCCCCTTTATTCCGACCGGAGCCTAAATATTTGGTATAAGGGCATGGGACAGTGGGTGCACCAGCAGTACAACACCATGTACGTAAACAGGGGCATAAAGTGGTGATTCATAGTTTGTTGCCCTGAGAAACAAACATCCAAGAAACATACTATCTGGGTTGGTCCCATTTTTGTTCACTCTAGCCACCTACTCCTATGTGTGGATAGCAAATCTAGTCCTGGTCATACCACTGTGTACAGCGTTACCCCTATATTTCCCTTTTCTACCAAGAGACCGGTTGGATGACCACTCTGTACTACTTTCATCCCCTTTCCTTCCTGTTTGTACCAAGTCCGATGTACATACTAAATTCCCCCACCCCCACTTTATTTCAATGACAAGTATTTTCGGACGGAGGGAGTACAAGATTCGACTCGATGAAGTAGCTTTACCTCTAACAATTGAAGAAAAAAATAGGTGACGTTGGACCATCCGATCGAGACGGGCTGAGAGGTAGAAAATGATGCCCTCCGATCCTGGAGCAGTAGGCAAAGAGTTGTCGGTGGACAACCCACTGGAGACAGCGATCTCCAGGAAGCGAGCACCGACCAACGAGTTGACCATGTTGGCGGGCCAACCCATGGAGACGAAGAACTCCAAGAAACAAGCACTGGCCAAAGAGTTGAGGACGTTGGCGGACGAACTCCTCAAAGAAAGTAGGAAGAACAGCAAGGGCCCCACCATACCTACCCCAAGAGCTCTGATTGCCACCTATGTGCGGCTCAAGACCGAGTTTGAGGAGATAGTCGCCGTTGAGAAGCAGTATTCCCCTGGCAAGGTGATGGCCCCCATCGAGGACGAGGAGATGGCCCCCGGAGGGATGAGATCCCCCGGTGAGCTGCACAAGGTAAAAAATAATGGCTTATTACCATAGTTGTGGTTTTTGATTATTTGCAATGTACTTTCTTTTTGATTATTTGCAATGTGCTTGCTAATATGTTAGTGTTGTGCAGGTGCCAGTGGTTGTCCTTGATGATTCCGATATCGTGGCCCATCCTGTTGGCATCGCCCCGGAGATCGATTCTGATGCCGCTGTCCATCCTGTGGACATCGCCCCAGAGATCGATTCCGATGTTGCGGTCAGTCCTGTGGACAATGCCCCAGAAATCGATTCCCATGCCGCTGTCCCTACTGTGGTCATTGCCCGAGAGATCGATGACAAGAAATAGTTGGTCGCGCTAATCCTTCAGGGTAGTTTGCATTGCCCTTTGTTTAATTACTAGAACGATGTGTGTTATCAAACCATCTTAGGGCTAGTGCACTGTCTTGTGTGGCCGGATCTTGCTACTTTTTTTGATAGTGAATCATGCGATGAATCATGCAAACCCTCTCCGAGTTATGGAAACAGATGTATCCTCACCAGCTTTTGATGTAATATATGGCACGCTTAGATGTAAGTTTGAACTGTTTATCATATCAGCAGGGCTTGTTTGATGATTCTTGGTGTTATTAGGCTAGCTACCGTGTGAGCTATAGTACTTGCAAAACACTCACCAAAGAGAAACATTGGGGCTGATGAGCTCGTGGTACCCTTATACTTATCCCTCGTCAATCGACCAATAGCCCTAGCTCCTAAAATTGTAGGCTTAGCGATCGATCAGACAATAGTCGACATACATTCAGGCCTCATTTGGTTCATAGGGTAGGAAAATCGTAGCAAAAGTAATGAGAACATGCAACACAAAATCATAGGAGTGCAGAGACGTACTCCCTCCGTTACAAAATAGATGACCTAGGCGGGCTAGTTTGGCCTAGTGGGTTTCAGTGATATGACGTGGTACAGTGCTGTCCAGTATTCGCGTGTGGTAGCAGTATTGCGGGTACAGTAAGTTTTCTTGAAGAAGCGGAATTCAACGAAGTCATGATGGTTCCTTCATCCGAACAACTTAGGGCTCCTTTGATTCAAAGGATTTACATAGGAATTTTGGAGGATCATAATCCATAGGATTTTTTCCTATGTTGGCTGTTTGATTCAAAGGATTGAATCCTACAAGAATTTTTCCTAAGGATTTCTTTGTTCTACTTCCAATAGGATTTCTAGCATCCACTCAAACCTCTTTGAAGGAATCCTTTATTTTTCCTATGATGCAATCAAACAACCCAAAATCCTATAGGATGGAGATGAGCATGACATTCCAATCCTATGTTTTTCCTATTCCCGTGTTTTCAGAATCCTGTGAATCAAAGAGGCCCTTACGGTGGGAAAGGTTGGGCCTGCGATACGACCGGGGTAGACCAGGATAATTTTGTGCATGGCAGGTGGACCAGCATGGTCGACGTCCCACATGTCGGCGAATGAAAGTATTCTTTTCGATATAGAGGACGAGCAACGAGTATTCATTGTTTATTTTTGATGAAAGCTATTGTCTCCACTGTTACTCCTTGAGTTTGTCAATGCCTCTCTCTCCTCCACATAAGCGGGGACTACTTACTATGCATGCAGCAGGCAGATGGCTTCTTGAGGGGCCAGGGCGGTAAGAGCGGGCTCCGGAAGCGGTCCGAACTCCAGCATGGCCCACCTCACATTATCACCATATATTTCTTGGAGTCCGTGCGTGGCGGGCGGGCGATCTCTTCTCCCTCCCCCATTTCTCTCTTCTCAGCCGACACCCGCCGAGCGATTAGATTTCGGCTATCGATAGTTTATTCAATTACGGACCCACATGTCAGTGAAATTGCAAGACAACGCGTGTCCCCTTTGGTGAGCGGCGTACGAGTCATAAGTGTGCCGCCTTTTCCTTTAGAACTTGTGAAGCGTAACATTTTTGCGTGATCGGTCAATCGAAATCCAGAACAAAATGACAAGGGTGGTGCTTTCCTGCTCATTAGGCGGGCTAGTTCGAGTGATATGACGTGCTACAGTGCCGTCCAGTTGCTCCATTTTTATGTAAGCAAGAGTTTACACTCGTACGCGTGAGGAGTGCGAAACACCGCGGATCTGATTTTGATCGAGGGATAACTGTTCCCTGCCAAATAATGGAAGATTGTTAGCGATTATCGCATGATAGTTAGGGCATCTCCAGTGCTGGCCCACAAATTTACATCGGCATCTGTCCGAGGACATTGATGGATGCCATCCGATGCTGCCCGCATACCTTTGGACAGCTATATGAACTAACCAGACAAAGCAAATTTCAAATTAACCGGATGAAATTCATTACATTTCGAAAACTTTTCGTACAAACTGGACGAAATTCATTACATATTTCGCACAAGCCATACTAAACCTACTATAAACCTAATCTAAATGATCGTCGGCGCCCGACCACCAAGTCCGGCCATGAACCCGAGAAAGCCGGCCATTGACTTTACCTCCTCCTCATCCGCCTTGATAACCTCCTCCTTCGGTCGGAGCACAAGGTTATTAAGATTTCTGCCTCCACGTCGCCGTCAAGCGGCTAATCGGCCGCCGATGTTTACCCCACCAAGCTTGGCGTCGACTGAGTGGAGTAGCGGTGGCCTTCCCGGGACAAGAGCAGCGGCGACCTACTGTGTACTACTCTTCCTCGCTGCCGACTGCACCCGCGCACACGCGCCAGCTTCGTGGTCGTGGCGGCGGAGGGCGGCCCAGGGGTGCCGGCGATCTCCTTCGTTTGCTCCTACTACAGTACGTCGAAGAGAGCTTCGGAGCGCGCCCGGAGCGGAGCCGCCGATGTCCCTCGTCTGCTCCTGCGACAGTACGTCCAAGAGAGATTCAGAGCACCACGAGGCCATGGTTGAAGTGGTGCCGACAGAAGGAAGGGGCCGGAGGAGAATAAATGTGGGTCTTTGGCTATGGCTGGAAGCTGGGGCTCAAGTTAATATAGCGGGCGAATGGCAATGAGCCGCAGCAGACGGAGTAGGTTCGTCGGGCGTGAATGCAGACGCTGATTCAGTGACTTAACTGCAGATGCATTTGGGTGTCTGACATGTGGGCCCAACAGGCGTTTGGCCCGCATGTCAGTGACACACCAATTGCACCTGCAGTTAAGTCCAGTGAATGCGATAATGACATTCTAGAGAGACGGTGACTGTTTCAGGCGCATGCAGACTGTTTAACTGGTCAACCATACAAATACGGAGCTATACGCTAAGCCAGCGACCGTATAATCACCATATCTCGTATACAATGATCAAAGTGAGCTATCAAGACAAGTTCGATGACCGCCAATGCATTTTACTCGGTAATAAATGACCAGGATTGAAGGGGAATCCTAATTTGCTTCGTCTTCTGTCCTTGAGCTCTTGATAAACCAATGCACTATACGGTTGTCCGGCCACTCCACCCCTGAGCTCTCACCAAACGTCGTTCATGCCACCGCGCCGCACACTAACCGGTAAGGCAGCGATGGCATCCCACCGCACCGAGTTCCTCGCCACCCACGAACGCACACAAAATGGTAGGGAAGCGAGCCAAGTTCATCGCTGCTCACGACCTCACAACTATGTGGGAGGAATTTGAAGATGCCAAGGCCGAATGGGCGGTAGAGCAAGAGGCGGCCAAAGCAGCACAGAGGGAGCGGAAAAGTCAGAAAGCACTCAAGAAAAGAGAGGTTCACCACCGCAAGAAAGAAAAGGACGCACGCGCTGCTGCGGAGAGGTCGGCGGAGATCCAAGCACGGTGCGGTGTCGCCGACAAAGCCGGGAAGGAGAACGACGGCGTCTGGCCAGCATGTGAGAAGTAGTAGTACTAGTAGTTAGTGTGTGTGTCTGCGTCTGAGTACGAGCATGTACCAGTACTACTAGTTACTACTGTAGTTTTCAGAGCAAATTACCAGTACATTAGCCTAGACTAAGTGGAAAAATTCCTATCCTATGCATCAAATGGCATCTCTTTCTCTATAGGAATTGAGATGCATGTCATCTCACTTCCTATGATTTTCATATTCCTATCCTATGAACGAAAGGAGGCCTCTGTTGGAGTAAATACTGTAGCTAGCAGTACCGTTGGTACAATAGTTTTCTTCAAGAAGCGGAATTCAACGAAGTCATGATGGTTCCTTCGTCCGAGCAACTTCAAAGTGGGAAGTGGGCCTATGATTTGACGGCTCATTAGTCATTGTTACTGCGGTGCGACGACCTGGGTGACTCTCCCTTGGAGATCTGCATGCATGGCAAGTGGACCAGGATGGTCGACGTCCCACATGTTGGTGAACCGAAGTATTCTTTCCGATATCGAGGAGCAAGGAAACCGCGTGGTATAGTATCACTGCTGATTGGTTCGCAAAAAAATAGTATCACTGCCGATTTATAATTATTTTTTATTTCTGATGAATGCTAGCATTTCAACTCTTACGACGAAGGGTGCCAAACATGACACGTGCTGGATGTCCCACACGCCAGGGAAAGGAGTGGGACATGAACAGCGTGGTAGAGCCCGGCGTAAAAAAACAGTGTTTTAGAGCGTCTCCACTTCTTCCACTTCTGGGTCGGAGACCACACGTAGTAGTACTTAGCTGTATGAACGATACAAAGTGCGACCTGGAGAGAAAGACACGTCTAGTTGGAAGGTCTCGGGGCATACATGTAAACAAATATAAAATTTAATACGTGCCTCCAACTAATATAGTAGTAGTAGAGTACTTAGACACGTACCCTATAACATCACCGTCCATTGCACGTACAACATTTAGTGGTGGTACGTAGTAAGAGACAAATGTCGCCCAAGAGTTCCCTTCTCGACCTACTTTTGGGTGTTTGGTAGAGTGTATGGAGGGTGCATGAGTCCACACTAGTTTAGCACAAATACACTAGAAGCATGCATGAAGAGAGCATTCATGAAGAGGGGTGTTGAGTTGAGCCTGCATGAAGAGGGAACAACTATGCTGAGACAAGAACGCAACCAAACACACCCTGTATGCCATGCATGTTCATACCATTTGTGCCTTTCTACTTCACTTACTGCGCTACATTACTCAGGTTTGTACGTCCACTCCTGGGTACATGTCTGTCTCGTCGTTCCAGTGCCACGTGTTCTTCATATAGATGGAACGATCATTGCATAACACGTGCGCCTTGATGCTAGATGTCTCGCGTGTTGGCAAAAGGATGAACAAAGCTCACGTAAAAAAATAGTGGAAGAACATAGATTCAAGACGATCGAGAAGGAGCGAGGAACCTCGTGGTGGAGCGTCTGCACTCATAATATTTAATATTATCCAGCGATATAAAATTAACCAATCATCTCCACAGTGGACTGGAAGAGTACGAAACCCAGCAGCCCAGTGTAGTCACATCATACACTAGTACATGGCTAACCCATGCTATCACCATATTTCTTGGCTTCCGTGCGACACCTATCTCTAGTAATCCAGCAGCCTGTATCGCTTCTCCCTCCTCGTCTCTATCAAAGTGCGGCGGGCTAGCGTTTCTGCCGTCTATTGAGGTCGGTTAACTATCACATGTTAGCGACATGCCAAAAGCATTCTAAAAAAAATTCCTTTCACGTTCCGTTTTCAAAAAGAAAAAAATCCTTTCACATACAAATTTGCCTGTATGCTTTGAGCAACTTGCATGTCCTATACTGCTCCTGTTTGATACCCTAACTTAGCTAGAGGTTAGACTAACTCATGACTAACCCTGAACTAACTATAGACAAAGAGGTGTTTGGGGGACAGGGTTAGATTGATAATAAATGCACTTCATGGAGAGTGAAAAGTGATTTTTCAGTGGTCCCAATGAGAACTATCTCCAGTTAGCACCTCTTGGGTGGGATAGTTTTTTTTGGTGGGTTCGGTGCAACTTGCTCCAATTTAAACCCTCATGCTTGGATACTTTAGGGCTATGTGAGCCCCAACTAGCTCAAACTAACTCTAACCCATGGATCCAAACGGGGCCTATGGCCAGTCTCGACGCGGAGCAGTCGCGTGCACCGGGAAGCAGCGCTCTCTCGGCCGTCGTGCCACTTCAAAGCCGGCGCCAGTGAGAGGTCACCTCCGCTCTGGCCGGGCATTAATGCGGCACTGACGCTCCAGGTGACGCTGACCGTTTCACGCGGGAAGCGCGCGCTGGCAAGGGAGTATAGGTTTTGAACCGTTTCAGGTGTAGTAGTAATGGTAGTTTGCAAAACTACTCAATGATTGCATTGAGTTTCCTTAGAAATTGTGGTAAAAAACGTTACTCCACAGCCCGCTTCCCTTCTCCTTCCTTCTCGCGATTTACGTGGCCATGTTAATGTGGTTGTGTCAAAAAATGTCACTTCCTGCTCGTGATTTGCGTTATATAATTACAAGCAAGATTCTCGTGCATTGCACGGAACATCAATATGCATTTTTTTACAAAACACCTGTTGTGATTGACCCATGCATGAGTAATCCCATGTGTAAAAACTAATGATATCTCGAGAATTTTATCGGAAAACTGGTATCTCGAGAATGTCATCGAAAAAATGAAAGATCAGAGATAAGGCGAGGAGGAGTGGAGCGTGGTGGTGACTGGTGGTCGGAATGGGCGGAGGCATGGGGTTGGACGGCGCTGGCAGGCGGCAGCGGCCACCATGCATGCTAGATTGTTCCAGAGACTTATTCCTTTTTTAATTGCTGAGCAATGAGGTTGCGGGAGATAATG
Organism: Triticum dicoccoides; assembly: GCF_002162155.2. Classification (NCBI taxonomy): domain Eukaryota; kingdom Viridiplantae; phylum Streptophyta; class Magnoliopsida; order Poales; family Poaceae; genus Triticum; species Triticum dicoccoides. The sequence goes on from NC_041391.1 coordinate 632,015,219, forward strand.
ATCTGGAGAGAGGTGCGGGTACCTTTTGTAAAATTATCATAGTTTGCTTCCTATCTGTCATATATAGATCATATGGTCTGTATTACAAGATGGCAGGCACACCATCATCGCCAACTCGTTTTTTTATAAGGGTATACAGATGATAAGTTTGCTGACTACTAAAGTAAAGTGGAATCTATCCATGTTATGCAAGTAAATAAAGGTGATTGTTTATCATACGGGTAAGGTTGGATGAAGGGTGGTAGGAACAAATGCTCCGCCTAGAGCATGTGTCTGTGAGATGGAGTCTTAGTGTGTGTGTGGTGTGTGTGTGTGTGTGTGTGCGTGAGAGAGAGAGTGAGAGAGAGAGAGAGAG